>NC_056725.1:697528577-697828577 GCF_019279795.1 Protopterus annectens | reverse complement strand
TCGGTTTTCTAGGCGTAGTATGTACTCTGGGCCTAAGAAACTCGGTCGTTTTGGCTAAAAACAAAGTCATCGGTTTGATTCGAACATCAGTAGGATGGAATACACCCTCAGAAGCCAATGGCTGCACAGCTGCTCAGGACCCATCCAAGGTAGAGACATCCACAGGTTCCATAGTCGAAGAAGCGTCTCGCAGCATACTGGACTCCGAATGGGTCTCAGCAGAGGACTGCGAATTCACAAAAGCGGGCATCAGGGGCTGCAAAGTCACCTCACTGAGTACCAGCAGACTGGCGACTAGCTTAACGGAAGCGTCGTCGGCAGTTTTGGACCTATGCGGTCTGTCTCTGTCTATCTTTACATTTTTTCAGAAGATTGGTAGTCGGATGGCTTATCGAAGCCATTTTGGAATACAGAGAACAAGAGTGAAAGAATTTAACGACAAAGATAGCCCGACGACGAATGGTTTGGGTGTTAAACAAGGCACAAAACCGACAGCGAGGGACATCGTGGTCTGGGCCTAAACAGGTGACACAGTAAGAATGAAAATCTCTGTGAGGTATTTGCTTTCCACAGGAAAGACAATTGTTAACTTTTTTTGGCATCGGTTAGAGCAAGAAAAAAGGATCCACGTCAGGGTACTTAGCTTTAGAAGACTTCAGGATTATAAACTCGAAAAAGAAAATTTCAGGTAGCGGCGACCGGCACTTGCGAACTGCTTCTGCTTCGGGCTCCTCCACAGCAAGAAAGACTGATGTAATGGCATTGGCTGCCTGTTTTATACCCCTGACAACCTGACATCATGGAAGAAGCGACAGCATCCGATGCAGAAATACTAAGACTCTGGTATTCAGACTGACTGAGAGCTACCTGCAGGCAGATAACCAAAGTGTGATGACTGCAACAGTGAAACATGAAGAACATCTGACAGAGGATGAGAAAGAGCGGACCACTGAACTGCCAGGGTCCACTGCAGAACTCAAATGTACTACCTGACCAGTGGAACCAAAAAAATGGCTGCTGCCACTGAACCTAAGGCTCTCAGAATGAGTGATACTGGAGGGCGAGTTAGCTCCAGAAGTGACTGTATATGAGATTTGCTAAGTAGTACTCTTCAGAGGGGAAGAACTGCAAACTCCGAAATGGTGTCCATGTGAATGCCAATGAATTCCAGCTCTTGAGACGTGGTCAAAGAAGACTTGGCTAGATTCACTGTTATTCCAAGCTGATCGAAAAGACAAAGAAGAAAAGTACAGTTTTGTACCTACCATAAATGTAGATGTCCGATAGGAATGCATCTGCAGTCCTTACAAATGGGTTGTCCTGTCGTCAGGCAGCCCTTCGGTCGGCCGGATTCCAAAGTCTGGGTCTGGCCTCGGCTGGTGTCGCACTTCACCCGACGTCATAGCTGCAGTTATTCGGGTATAAAGGCATCAGCCGACGCCATTTTCCTCAGTGTTTCTTGCCCCAGATGCCAGGTGCCCTCTAGGAAGGCTAAATTTGGATAAATGCAAATGATTCCAAATAGTAGAGAGCAAACAAAAATAAGCATTTATGTACATATATACAAACAAATGCACCATAATAGATTCCCCCAGCTAGCTACAAGATGGGCAAATACCCTAGGAGTACCACAGAGGGGAAGGAGGGTGGGTAATCCTGACTGCAGATGCATTCCTATCGGACATCTACATTTATGGTAGGTACAAAACTGTACTATGTCCTTCAAGGATGCATCTGCAGTCCTTACAAATGGGTAGAATACCATAGCCAAACTGGGGGAGGAGGAGAAATAAAATTATGGTGTAGTTAAGATCCCTTGCAAAACAGCAGTGGCAAAACCTGCTCGGGATCTAGAGTATAAAGGTAAATTATAATGCTTGGCAAATGTATGCACGGAGCTCCAAGTAGCAGCCTCTAAAATGTCTTTGGTAGCCACTCCTCGTAGAAAAGCTGTGGTAGTGGCTGTAGCCCTTGTAGAGTGAGGCCTGATGTTTTCTGGAGTTTTCTTCCCATGGTAGGAGTAACAAAATCTAATGCAATTTCCTATCCACTTAGAGATTGTCTGTTTTGAAATTGCTTTTCCTTCCATTCCTGTTGCATATGCTACCAGTAGCTGGTCAGTTTTTCTATTGCCCTTGGTCCTGTCCAGGTAGTAGCGTAATTGTCTATGTACATCCAAGGTATGCAACAGTCTTTCTCCCCTGTTCTGTGGGTTGGGGAAGAATGTAGGTAGGTGGATAGCCTGATTTAGAGATACTCTGGAGACCACCTTAGGCATAAAAGTAGGATTTGTTCTCATGGACACTATCTTGATGGAAGATCAGGAAGGGCTGTACTGCCATTAATGCCTGTAGCTCAGATACCCTTCTTGCTGAAGTGATTGCCAGCAAAAAAGCAGTTTTCCATGATAAGTATTGTAATTCTGCTGTTGCTGCTGGTTCGAAAGGAGGAAGTGTCAATTTTTCTAGCACAAAGTTCAAGTCCCATGCTGGCAATGGTGGCTTCCTAGGTGGTTTTACATTTTTAATTCCTCTCAGAAACTGCCTGAGCAGAGGATGTGAGAAGACTGGAGGATCCAAGTCGTATTCTGCTGAAATAGCTGATGCATGAATCTTAATGGAAGAATAGGACAGGCCTTTGTGGAAGAGCTCTGCCAAGTATTCCAGGATGTTGGCTATGTTTACCAGTGACACATTTTCTCCTTTTGCAGTACTCCAAATGAGATATCTTTTCCATTTTGCTGAATAATTTTTCCTTGTTGAGGGTCTGCGAGCCTCCAAGATAATGTCTTTAACCCTTTGGGATAAATTTGGGTTAATTGGTCTTATGCAATGTTCCAGGCAGTCAGCTGCAGTGTTTTCAGGTTTGGATGCAGGGTGTTGCAGTTGTTCTGTGTTAACAGCAAGGGAACTAGTGGTAGGGGCCATATTTGTTCCCGAGACATGCTCCTCAGTAATGGGTACCAATGTTGTCTTGGCCAGTCTGGAGCTATCAGAATGATCCTTGGACGGTCCTCTTTGATCTTCAATAGCATCTTGTGCATCAAAGGAAGTGGTGGGAATGCATATGCTGTCAGGTTTTTCCAACTGAAAGATAGGGCGTCCACCTTCCAAGCAAGTGGGTGGTACGTCCTTGTGCAGAATTTCTTTAGTTGGTGATTACGTGGGGATGCAAATAAGTCTATTTCTGGGAGTCCCCATTTTCTTGTAATGGCTTTGAAGATGTCCGGATGCAGCATCCATTCGTGGGCATCCGTGGTAGTTCTGCTTAGTATGTCTGCTAGAATGTTTTCTTTTCCTGGTACAAAAATTGCTTGTAAGTGAATGTTGTAGCTCAGGGCCACATTCCAGAGGTCCATTGCCATCCGGCATAGAGGGTACGAATGTGTGCCTCCTTGTTTGTTGATGTACCACATGACTGTGGTATTGTCTGTCCTTAACAGCTAACCTTGTCGAAGAAATGGTCTGAATGTCTGAATTGCCAGTTTTACTGCCAGCATTTCCTTTTGATTTATGTGTAGGTGCAGCTGGTCTTGAGTCCATAAACCTTGTATGCACTTGTCCAGCATGTGGGCCCCCCAACCGAGGTCTGAGGCGTCCGTTGTGATGGTTTGGCTGGGTTGAGTGTTGTGGAAGGGCAGTCCTTTGTTTGATTGACAGGCCTGAGCCCACCATTGGAATTCTTGTTTCAGGCATGGAATTATTGGAATTTGGGTTTGTAGGCTGTGCTTGTGCTGAGACCATAAATTCCTTAGGTACCACTGCAACTTTCTCATATGCAGTCTGGCATGTGGAACCAATATTATGCAGGATGCCATGAAACCCAAGGCTTGCAGGACTTTTCTTGCTGTTAGATGGTTCTGCTTTGTTAATGCCAAGAAGTAGAGTGGGAGTTGCTCCTGTTTTTCTACTGTTAGGAATGCCATTTGTTTCGATGTGTCCAGCTCTGCACCCAAAAAGGTTATCCTTTGGGATGGTATCAGCCTTGACTTTTTTATATTGACTGTATATCCCAGGGCTTGTAGTAGGTAAATGACCCTTTGCAAGTCTTCTGCTAGTTTGTTTTTGTTGTCCGCTTGTATCAGGCAGTCGTCCAGGTAAGGGTAGATTTGGATTCCCTGAAGCCTGCAATGAGCAATTACTGATGCCAGGCATTTCGTGAACACTCTGGGCGCAGTAGATAAGCCAAAGGGCAATGCTGAGAATTGATAATGCTCTGATCCTGCAAGAAATCTGAGGTATCTTCTGCAAATTGGTCGTATGGGGACGTGCAGGTATGCCTCCTTGAGATCTAGAGTTACCAGCCAAGACTCCTTGCCCAGCATGGGAAGAAGCTGCTGTAGGGTCAGCATTTTGAATTTTGGAACAATGAGGAATGTGTTTAAAGCGCACAGGTCGAGAATAGGTCTCCATTTGCTTTCTTTTCTTGGTACCAGGAAGAGTCTGGAGTAAAATCCCTGTCCTTGCTCCATAGATGGTACCTTTTCCACAGCTCTCATCCTTAATAATTGAGTTATTTGTTTTAGAGCTTCTGCCTTTTGATTTGGAGGTAGGTTTGGCATTCCTCTCTTCCCTGGTAGAGTATGGAAGTGAAACCTGTAACCTTGGTCTATTGTCTGCAAAATCCACTTGTCTCTTGTGATGTAATGCCAGTTTACTGAAAATAAAGCTAGCTTCCCGCCTAAGGGTGCTTCTAGTTGTTCCCTGGTAGGCGGTGCCAGAGCCAAGTCACTGTGATTGTCCTGTAGTAGTGGTGGTGGCTGTGTCTGTGGCTGTGCCTCGCTGGTTGTTACCCTGCCACTGGCGCCCCTGTAGGCACCCCTGGATTGACTTCTGCCTCTTGAACGCCTATTCCTGCCTCTCTGAGCTCTGGAGGAGTCTGGAAAGGACCAATTCTTGGAGGGCCAATTCCTGCTAAACCTTGGAGGTTGGACCTGTAAGAAATCTTTCACTGTTTGGACAGATTTTGCCTTCTCTTCCATCTTCTTCAGCACCTGTTGTGCAGGAGAGCCAAACAAATTGATCTTGTCCATGGGAGCATCTAGTAGTTTTGATTTGACATGGTCTGGTAAGGCCTGCTCTTTTAACCATGCATGCCTTCTGATAACTGTGCCAGTCATGGCTGATGTAAAGGAAGCCTCCAGTGCATCATAGCCGCATTTTAAGGAATGGTTACTGACTTGCTGTATGTTATGTACCATTTCCTGAACAGATTTTTTGTCTAATGGTTCATCTGTGGACAGCTTTTTGGTTAACTGGTCTAGCATAAATTCTTGATACTGGATCATGTGAAATTGACAGTTCAAGGCCCTAGCTGAAAGAGTAGCAGAAGTGTTAACTTTTTTACCCCATCTCTCTAAGGACCTGGATTCCCTTTCAGAGGGGAGGGGGTTTTTGGCAGAGGTAGCTGCTACAGCCTTAGGTCCCTGGGAGATAGTCTCGGGATCTGCAAAAGGAGCCTTATACAAATGGTAATGCGTGTCCGGGACCCTGTAGTACCTATCGGGCTTAGCAGGGGCCGGAGGTAGTGAATCAGGAGCAGTACAAGCATCATTAAATGCATCATCTACAACAGAAAGAACTGGAGGTATGGCTAAAGGCCTATGTTGTGGTAAATGCAGAAAAGTTCTAAGCCTTTTTCTAGAGTCTGAAAAATCCTGGCCCTGCCACTGAAATTGTTCCCTCATAGCATGCAAGGTTTCCCCAAAGGAAAATTCCTCAGGCGGAGAGGCAGAAGGGATGGACTCTTCAGCATCAGAGTCTTCATAAGGGGAGAAAGGAGCCTCTGGAGGGTCTGTATTATCTGAGTCATCAGAGGAATCATCTGTAGAAACTGGCTCAGGGGGCTCTGCTCTTGGCCTCTTCTCTGGAGGTGGGTGAGAGGCCCTGTCTGTGAGAGGTTGGGATCCCCGGATTAAAGAAATGAGATCCTCTGCTAGAGTAAGCATTTGTGAACTAGAGCTAGGCCTATGAGAGGGGGTCTTAGCAGGCACAGATTTAGTAGTTTTAGCTGCTTTAGCCCTGGCAAAGGCCTTAATGGACATGGTTGCAGGTGGCCTAGCAGCTCCACGTGCAGGGGTTGAAATATCCAAGGGAATAGTGTCAGATAATTCCTGAGAAACTGCAAGAGCAGGAGGGATTTCAGAAGCCGATTCCACCAGGTTGGAAGAGGCCTCGGTAGGAGGTAAGTTTTCGGCTGAAGGAAGAACCGCTTGCTCGGTTTCAGCCGAAACCGAGACACTCGCGGTTGGCTTAACCGCGGTTTCGGCCGAAACCGCGGACCGCGAGTGTCTGTCTTTTTCCTTGCGCTTTTTAGATATTTGCGTAGTCGGAGGATCCGACGGCATAATGTAAGCAAAATCGGAGCCGAAAAACTCCTCAGCAAATTCCGACCGACGTCTAAGCGTCCGTCAGTTAAAAGAAGCACAGGCTAGACAAGCTGCTACGTCGTGGTCTGGGCCTAAACAAGGTAAGCAGTAAGAGTGGAAATCTTTATGAGGTATTTGTTTCCCACAAGTTAAACAGTTATTCACTTTTTACGACATCGGCTGAGGCAAGAAAGAGTCCCCAACGGGGTACTTAGCTTTTTAGAAGTCTTCGTAGTAGTAGAAGTATTCGGTAGTAGTAATCTCTGGTTCTGACCGACCGGCACTTGCGAACAGCTTCTGCTTCGGGCGCCACGCGGCAAGAAAGACTGAGGAAAATGGCGTCGGCTGATGCCTTTATACCCGAATAACTGCAGCTATGACGTCGGGTGAAGTGCGACACCAGCCGAGGCCAGACCCAGACTTTGGAATCCGGCCGACCGAAGGGCTGCCTGACGACAGGACAACCCATTTGTAAGGACTGCAGATGCATCCTTGAAGGACATCTGTGTAGTCTCTACCAGATGATGCTGTGTGGGAGCTGTGAAGGGCCATTCACAGAGGTATGGAAACACCTGGAATCCCTGCAGATTGAGATGAGCTGCCACCACTGCCATACAATTGGTGAACAGTCCGGGGGCTACAGCGAGACCAAAGGGCAAGGCTCTGAACTTAAAGTGATCGTCTCCTATGCGAAAGTGGAGAAACCTCCTGGACCACCTGTCAATTTTGATATGATAGTATACGTCCTGGAGATCCACAGAGCACATCCTTGTGCAGAAGGGGCACAAATGACTGTACAGTGACCACCTGAAACTTTGTTTTCTTGACTGAGACATTTAGCTGACTGAGGTCCAAAATTGAACGCAGGTCCCCTTATTTCCTTGGGTACTAAAAAGAAGCGTGAGTAAGTTCTGGATCCTGTTTGTCCTGTGGGGACCTTTGGGATGGCTCTTTTTAGGACGCGGTTGGTCACCTCTACATGGGCTAACTCTCTCTGACTGGGTGGCACATCGGGGAGAGTTCTGTTTCTTGGCGGGAGGTCGGAAAAGGGAATAAAGTAGCCCCTGGATATAATTCTTGGCACCCACTGATCAGATGTAATGGTTGCCCAGTCTGAAGGGTGCAAAGATAAATGGAGCCAGACTGTCTCCAGGGAGGGACAATCAGGCAATGCTTCAGGAGCGCAGAAAAGGCATCTCAGAGAAGGCTTCCTTAAAGCCCTGGTCCTGCGGGCCTCCTTTGCCCGAAGGCAGCATCAACCATTGAAACCTTTCACTCATCCCATGGAAGAAAAATCTTCTTGAGCTTCCTGAAAGGACAACTGTGACTTACGAAACCAAATCTTCTTACTCCCCCACTGGGTCTTGGAAAAGGGCCTTTGGAGGGTAGAGAAAGTACAGCTGTGTACACTTACCATAAATGTAGATGTTAGAGTGTATTCACTGTTGCAGTCATCACACTTGGGTTATTTGCCTGCAAGTATCTTTCAGTCGGCCTGAATACCACAGTCTTAGTATTTCTGCGTCAGATGCTGCCGCTTCTTCCATGACGTCAGGTCATCAAAGGTATAAAACAGGCAACCAACACCATTACATCAGTTTTTCTTGCCCCAAATGTCAGGAGCCCTCCAAATAGGGAGTTAGTATATGGTGGGGAACACCACCAGTAAAAAGTAAATATCAATGCCAATAGGAATGGCCATAGAAAGGAGAGATAGAAAGATAGAGAAAACCAGGAGGCTGGAGGGAGGGAAAAGTACAGTTGTGTACACTTACCATAAATGTAGATGTTCGAGTGTATTCACTGTTGCAGTCATTACATTTAGGGTAATCTGCTGACAGGTTGCCCTCAGTCGGCCTGAATAACAAAGTCTTGGGTCCTGTGTCGGTTGCTGTCTCCTCTTCCAAGACGTCAGGTCGTCAGGGGTATAAAACATCTTTTAAGTCTAGAGTTACTAACCAAGCATTTCGGCCTAGCATAGGCAGTAGCTGTTGTAAAGTCAGCAATTTGAATTCTGGAATGTCCAGGAACATGTTCAAAATCAATAAGTCCAGTATTGGACACCATGAATTGTCTTTTCTGGGTACAAGGAAAAGTCTTGAATAAAAACGTTGTCCTTTTTCCCTTTCTGATACCAGTTGAATACCCCCCATATCCATGAGGGACATGACTTGTTTCTAGGCCTCTGCCTACTGGTTTTGTGGCAGATCCGGACATCCGTTTGGAATTGGCACAGTATGGAAATGAAATCTGTACCCCTGGGATACTATGTTTAACACCCACTTGTCTTGGGAAATTAATTGCCAATTTTGAGCATGGAGTGCTAGTTTTCTCCCCAAGAGGGCTGCCAAACGATAAGTGCTTGGTGATGTTAGAGGAAAGTCATTGAGACTGCTTACTGTAGGGCTGTGCTTTGTTTCCTCCAGATTTGGAGGTGGAGGCACCCCATTGCTTTGACCAGTAAGAACCCTGTGATTGGTATCTGGAGCCTTTTGAGCACCTGGATTTGCCCTGAGTGGCTCTGGTGGACACAGGAAAGGACCAATTTTTAGTAGGCCAGTGACTACTGAACCTGGGTGGCTGCACTTGCAAGAAATCTTTTACAGTTTGCATAGACTTAGCTTTGTCTTCCATTTTCTTTAAAACCTCTTCTGCCTTATTACCAAACAAAGCATCATGCCGCAAAGGGGCATCCAACAATTTAGCTTTAACATGATCAGACAGAATTTGCTCCTTGAGCCAGGCATGCCTTCTAATCACAGATCCAGTAATGGCGGCCCTACAAGAGGACTCCAAGGAATCAAAACCACATTGCAAAGTATGCTTTCCACACAATCAGAAATCAACATCATTTTCTGTTTCAGTAAGCCCATAACATGCTGCTGATATTTAAGCATATGAAATTGGCAGTTTAAAGCCCTGACTGCCAAGGTTGCAGATGCATAAACCTTCTTACTCCATCTATCCAGCTCCCTGGAATCTCTATCAGAACGGGTAGGATTCTTGGCTGTAGAGGCCTTAACACCCTTGGGACCCTGAGAAATAGTTTCAGGATCAGCAGCAGGATTTTTAAAAAGAAATTTGAGGGAGTCAGGAACCTTGTAATATCTATCTGGTTTACTAGGAGCCGGAGGCAGGGAATCAGGAGCCATGCTGGATTCCGAAAACACATCATCAACAATGTCTAATACAGGAGGTACTGCCAAAGGCCTATGCTGAGGAAGAAGAAGGAAATCCATAAGCCTCTTTTTTGATTCAGAGAAGTCTTGACTCTCCCAGTGAAAATGTACCCTTAAAGTATGCAAAGTCTCTCCAAAAGAGAAATCCTCAGGGGGGGATGCAGATGGAATGGATTCCTCTGCATCAGAATCCTCACAGGGTGGAAAAGAAAATTCCTGATCAGAAGAGGAATCGGAAGAAGTGGAAACCTGATTTGAAGATTCATAATCAGTACCTTGCCTAGGCCTCTTAGCAGGGGGGGGTTGGGAACCCCTGATCAAGGTAATTAAATCCTCAGACATTTTCATCATCTGTTTTTTTAGGGATAGGGGCCTGAGCATGTGGCTCATGCGTCGTTTTTTTAGACGTAGAAGATGTTTTTGACCTTGATTTTGAGGCTGGCGTCGGTTTAATATAAAAATGTTGAGGCCTGAAAACACCCTCAGAAGCTAGTGCCTGCTCAGCGGCTCTGGACCCATCTAAGGGAGAGACATCCGCGGGTTCAATACTCTGAGAATCTGGCAGCATACTGGACTCTGAATGGATCTCGGTAGAGGCCTGCGACTCAAACGTAACGGGTATCAGGGGCTGCGAAAGCGCCTCGCTGAGTACCGGCGACTGGCTTAGGAGAAGCTTTGTCATTGGTTTTGGACCTCAACGGTCTGTCTCTGTATTTTTCTTTGCATTTTTTGTGAACTCCCGTAGTCGGATTGCTAACCGACGACATTTCAGGATAATTAAATCTTGAACCAAAATATTTAGAAGCAAAAATATACAGATGCTTAATAGTGAGTTGGTTAAATCTAGCACAAAACCGACAGCAAGGCACGTTATGATCTGGGCCTAGGCAAGGAATACAGTACAAATTAAAATCCTTATGAGGCATATGCTTCCCACAAGTAATGCAGTTATTAACCTTTACTGACATCGGTAAGGAGCAAGAAAAAGTTTCCCCAATGCGTTACTTAGCTTTAGTTTGAAGACTTCGGTTCTGAAACTCGAATACGAAAATTTTAGGAGTCGGCCGACCGACACTTGTGAACTGCTTCTGCTGCGGGCACGGCGTGGCAAGAAAGACTGAATAAAATGGTGTCGGCTGCATGTTTTATACCCCTGATGACCTGATGTCATGGAAGAGGAGACAGCAACCGACGCAAGACCCAAGACTCTGTTATTCAGGCTGACTGAGGACAACCTGCCAGCAGATTACCCTAAATGTAATGACTGCAACAGTGAAACACGAAGAACATCCAGGACTTCAACAGTGAATAAACTCGAACGTCTACATTTATGGTAAGTGTACACAAAGTACAGTTGTGTACACTTACCATAAATGTAGATGTTCGAGTGTATTCACTGTTGCAGTCATTACATTTGGGTAATCTGCTGGCAGGTTGCCCTTAAGTCAGCCTGATTAACAAAGTCTTGGGTCCTGCGTCGGATGCTGTCCCTTCTTACATGACGTTAGGTCGTCAGGGGTATAAAACATGCAGCAGACGCTGCATGTTTTATACCCCTGACGACCTGACGTCATCAGTTTTTCTTGCCCCAGATGTCAGGTGCCCACCAAATGGGGAGCAAAATATATATATAATTTAAAAAACAACAATATACCTCCAAACAAAAGCAAATACACCAAAAAGGCTTTTAAGTGTAGTAAAAGAAAGGAGAGGTATAGTAAGAGAAAAAAACAGGGGGCTGGAGGGAGGGTAACCAGGACTGCAACAGTGAATACACTCAAACATCAACATTTATGGTAAGTGTACACAACTGTACTATGCTCTTCATGTTTCACTGTTGCAGTCATTACATTTGGGTAGATTCCCAAAGCTATGGTTGGGAGGACGGATTTATACAGCATTAGGACTGGCTAGAAGGTCCTGCAAAACAGCAGTGCAAAGCCAGCTCTGGATTTAGAGAACAGTGGTAAATAATAGTGCTTGGTGAAAGTATGAATTGAACTCCAGGTAGCAGCTTCTAGAATATCCCTGGTAGGAACACCTCTGAGAAAGGCTGTAGAAGTAGATGCAGCCCTGGTGGAATGGGATCTGATCCCCTGGGGGATAGGTTTTCCATGGTGCTTATAGCAGAAATTAATACAATGGCTTATCCATTTGGAAATAGTTTGCTTTGAAATAACCTTTCCTTCTGCCACTGCAGCAAATGCTACCAGCAGTTGTTCAGATTTTCTTCGAGATTTAGTCCTGCCCAAGTAAAATTTAAGTTGTCTGTGTGCATCCAATGAATGCAGAATCCGCTCCCCCTTATTCTGTGCACTGGGAAAGAAAGATGGCAAATTAATGGACTGATTAAGAGCCACACTGGATACCACCTTGGGCATGAAGGATGGGTTGGTCCTGAGTGGCACCCTGCCCGCATGAAAGATGATGAAAGGCTCCACTGCTATAAGGGCCTGTAATTCAGAAATCCTTCTAGCCGAAGTGATTGCTAAAAGGAAGGCGGTTTTCCAGGAAATAAATTTTAAGTCTGCAGTAGCAGCTGGATCGAAAGGAGGTAGAGTGAGTTTCTCCAATACAGGCAGGGGTTGGAGCTCTCCTAGGTGGCCTCAAGTTTTTGGCCCCTCTGAGATACTGCATTAGCAGAGGATGGGAGAAGGGGGGGGGGTGTTCTGTGTAGTAATGAGCTGAAATGGCTGAGGCATGGATTTTTATGAAAGAAAAAGACAGGCCCTTATAAAGCATCTCAGTTAAGTATTGCAAAATCTGAGGTAAATTGGGCACTGTTGTGCTCATCCCTAGAGACTGATTCCAGGCACAGAATCTTTTCCATTTGTCAGCATAAGATTTTCTAGTACTAGGTCTTCTTGCCTCCAAAATGACATCCATCACAGGTTTGCTGAAGGATGCTAAGCGGGAATTTAAGTGATTAGCCAAGCTGCAAGATTCAAAGTTTGGAGCTGAGGGTGCAGAATTTGATTGTTCTGCTGAGACAGTAAGGAAGGTGTCTGAGGCAGGTGCAATAGAGAAATTAGTGACAGACTGCGTAGGAGTGGGTACCAGTGTTGGCGAGGCCAGTCTGGAGCAATCAAAATAATTTTTGGTTTGTCCTGTTTGACTTTTAGTAGAACTTTGGAGAGCAGAGGCAGAGGGGGAAAGGCATAGACTGTTAGGTTTTCCCAGCTGAAGGACAGTGCATCCACTTTCCAAGCTTTTTTTTGTGAGGAGTTCTTGTGCAAAATTTGTCAAACAGGTAGTTCTGGGGTGAGGCAAAAAGATCTATGTCTGGACTCCCCCAAGTGCGTGTCAACATGTGGAAAATCCGTAGTTCCAGTTTCCATTCGTGTGGGTCCATGAGATTTCTGCTTAGTTCGTCTGCCAAAATATTCAGCTTTCCTAGCAGGAATTGAACTTGTAGTTGTACTTTATAGCTCAAGGCCTTATTCCACAATGCCATGGCTAGTCTGCAGAGGGGGTAGGAATGTGTACCCCCCTGCTTGTTTATGTACCACATAACTGTGGTGTTGTCCGTCTTTACCATTAGTTGTCCTGGGTGAAAGTAGTCCTTGAAGGCTGTCAGTGCATTCTGTACAGCTAGAATTTCTTTTTTATTGATATGAAGGTGCATTTGATTTGGGCTTCATCTGCCCTGAATGCACTTCCCTGCCAGATGAGCCCCCCATGCACAGTGTGATGCGTCTGTAGTCAGGGTTTGGGAGGCAGGGGGTGGTGTGAATGGCAGTTCCTTGTTTTGGTGGCAGGCTTCTGCCCACCATAGGAACTCTAGTTGCAGGCAAGGTATGATAGGAATCATTATTTCCAGGCTGTGACAATGTTGACTCCATAAACTTTTTAAGTACCACTGAAGTTTCCTCATATGCATTCTTGCATATGGAATGAGAAGAATGCAGGAGGCCATGAACCCCAAGGCTTGCAGTATTTGTCTTGCAGATAAGCAGGGTTTTTGTGGCCACCTGTCTGAAGTAAGTCACCAAAAGAATTTGCTTTTCTGGCGTAAGGAAAGCCATCTGGGCAGTTGTATTCAACCTTGCACCCAGGAATGTAATTTTTTGAGAGGGTACCAGTTGTGATTTCTTTTTGTTTATGGTGTACCCTAGACAAGTTGGAACCCTTTTTACAAACGCCAGATGTTTTAGAAGAATGGCCTTGTTTTCTGCCTGAATTAGACAATCGTCCAGGTATGGATATATCTGAATATTTCTTTGCCTGCAAAATGCAATTACTGGAGCCAGGCACTTTGTAAATACCCTGGGCACAGTAGATAAGCCAAAGGGCAGTGCAGAGAACTGATAATGCAAGTAGCCTGCTTTGAAGCGGAGGTATCTTCTGCAAGATTCCCTGACTGGGATATGCAGGTAAGCCTCTTTTAAATCTAGAGTTGCCAACCAGGCATCTTTGCCTAGCATAGGAAGTAAGTGATGAAGAGTCAGCATCTTGAATTTTGGAATCTCCAGAAAGGTGTTTAGAGTAGACAGGTCCAGAATTGGATGTCATGATTTGTCTTTTCTGGGTACCAGGAAAAGCCTGGAATAGAAACCTTGTCCCTTTTCCTCTTCTGGTACCAGTTGAATAGCCACCATGTTTAAGAGGGAAAGTACTTGTTTCTGAGCCTCTGCCCACTGATTTGGGGGCAGGTCTGGGCATCCGTTTGGAGGTGGCAATGTGTGGAAATGAAATCTGTATCCCTGGGACACTATATTTAAAACCCATTTGTCCTGTTGCCAGTTTTTTGCATGAAGAGCCAGTTTTCCCTGCAAAGGGGCAGCTAAGAGGTAAGCGCTTGGTAACTTTAAAGGGAAGTCATTGAGACTGTTACCATAGGGAAGTGTCTTGTTGTTTCCAGATTTGAAAGTGGAGGCACCCCATTGCTTAGTTCTGAAAGTCCCCTGGGACCGAAACCTGGTGCTTTTGGAATGCCTGGGTTTGGCTTGAGTGGCTCTGTAAGGAACTGGAAAGGACCAGTTCTTAGCAGGCCAGTGCCTACTAAATCTTGGAGGTTGTACCTGTAAGTAATCTTTCACAGTTTGCATAGATTTAGCTTTTATGATCAGGCAGAGACTGCTCCTTAAGCCAAGCATGCCTTCTAAGTACAGACCCAGTAACAGCAGCCCTGCAAGAGGCCTCCAAAGAATCAAAACCACATTGCAAAGTATGTTTTCCAACTTGTTCAGCTGAATGCAATAAATCCTGTAACTCCTTATTTTCCACACAGTCAGAAATCAACATAATTTTCTGTTTAAGCAGTCCCATGATATGCTGTTGATATTTTAGCATATGTAATTGACAGTTTAAAGCCCTGATTGCCAAGGTTGCTAAAGTATAAACCTTTTTACCCAATCTATCCAGCGCCCTGGAGTCTCTATCACAAGGGGTAGGATTTTTAGCAGTAGAAGCCTTAATGCCCTTGGGTCTCTGAGAAATGGTTTCAGGGTCTGCAACAGGATTTTTGAAAAGGAATTTGTGGGAGTCAGGAACCCTGTAGTATCTGTCTGGCTTACAAGGGGTCGGAGGCAGGGAATCAGGGGCCATACTGGATTCTGAAAACACATCAGCAACAATGTCTAGTACAGGAGGTACAGCTAAAGGCCTATGCTGAGGAAGAAGGAAATCCCCAAGCCTCTTTTTGGATTCAGAAAAATCCTGACTTTCCCAATGGAAATGCTCCCTGAACATGTGGCCTAGGCGCCGTTTTTTTAGACATAGAGATTTTGGCCTTAATATAGAAGGTGGTGTCTGTTTAATATACAAACCTGTAGGCCTGAATACAACCACAGAAGCCGGTGCCTGCACAGCGGCTCCGGACCTATCCAAGGTAGAGACATCCGCTGGTTCCTTAGGTGAAGCATCTCGCGGCATACTGGACTGTGAATGGGTCTCAGTAGAGGCCTGCGAATGAGAAGTAGCGGGTATAAGGGGCTGCGAAAGCACCTCACTGAGTACCGGCGAACTGGCAACTGGCTTAGGAGAAGCGTTGTCGGCAGTTTTGGACATCAATGGCCTGTCTCTGTCTTTTTCTTTGTGTTTTTACAGTATTCCTGTAGTCAGATGGTTAATAGACGTCATTTCTGGATAATTAAACCGAGAACAGACATATTTAGAAGCAAAAATGTACCAACGACGGGTAGTGCGTTAAGCACAAAACTGACAGCAAGGCACGTCATGGTCAGGCCCTAGGCAAAGAATACAGTACAAATGGAAATCCTTATGAGGTATTTGCTTCCCACAAGTAATGCAATTATTAACTTTTACTGACATCAGTAAGGAGCAAGAAAAAGTTTCCCCAAA
Organism: Protopterus annectens; assembly: GCF_019279795.1. NCBI lineage: Eukaryota > Metazoa > Chordata > Ceratodontiformes > Protopteridae > Protopterus > Protopterus annectens. The sequence goes on along the minus strand of NC_056725.1, from coordinate 697,812,728 downwards.
GGGGTACTTAGCTTTTTAGTTGAAGACTTCGGTTCTGAAACCCGAAAACGAAAATTTCAGGAGTCGGCTGACCGGCACTTGTGAACTGCTTCTGCTTTGGCCACCGTGCAGCAAGAAAGACAGATGTAATGGCGTCGGTTGGAAATTTTATACCCCTGACGTCATGGAAGAAGGGACAGCATCCGACACAGGACCCAAGACTTTGTTAATCAGGCCGACTGAAGGCAACCTGCCAGCAGATTACCCAAATGTAATGACTGCAACAGTGAAACACGAAGAACATCTGTGCTATGTTCTTCGTGTTTCACTGTTGCAGTCATCACACTTGGGTTGATTCCAAATGCTGAGGAAGGGTGGAGGCAGTCAAGAAGCATTAGGGCTGGCTAGTAGGCCTTGCAAGACTGCTGTAGCAAATCCAGCCTTGGATTTAGAAAAGATAAGTAAGTGGTAATGTTTGGTGAAGTTGTGAACAGAACTCCAGGTTGCAGCTTCCAGAATGTCCCTGGTAGGGACTCCCCTGAGAAATGCTGTAGAGGTGGAAGTAGCCCTAGTGGAATGTGGTCTGATTCCCTATGGGGTAAGTTTACCATGGTGTTAGTAGCAGAAATGGATGCAGTGTGCTATACCTTCTGGAAATGGTTTGTTTTGAAATGGCCTTGCCTTTTGCCCCTGTAGCAAAGATGACTAGCAGCTGGTCAGATTTTCTGAAAGGCTTAGTCCTGTCAAGGTAGAACCTGAGCTGTCTGTGCACATCCAAGGAGTGCAGGATACTTTCCCCTTTATTCTGAGGGTTAGGGAAGAAGGTTGGCAAATAGATGGGGATTGGTTTAGAGCCACACTGGACACCACCTTAGCCCTGAGGGAAACCCTGTCAGTATGGAAAATAATGAAGGGTTCCACAGCCATTAGTGCTTGTAACTCAGACATTCTTCTTGCTGAAGTTATGGCTAAAAGCAAGGCTGTTATCAAAGAGAGGAATTTTAACTCTGCTGAGGCAGCAGGTTCAAAAGGAGGAAGTGTGAGCTTTTCCAGTACAACGTTAAGGTCCCATGTAAGGGTGGCTGCTCTCCTAGGGGGCCTTAAGTTGTTAGCCCTTCTCAGGAACTGCTTGATGAGAGGGTGAGAAAATAGGGGTGGCTTAGTATTATAATGAGCTGCGACGGCAGAGTCATGAATCTTAATGGATGAGAAGGATAGGCCTCTGAGGAGTAGCTCTGCTAGGTAATCCAAGATTAAAAGTTTGGAGGTCACTGCTGTGTCCTTCCCTTGAGACGGATTCCAAGAACAATATGTTTTCCACTTTTCAGCATAGGAATTCCTAGTACTAGGCCTTCTGGCTTCAAAATAATGTCCAGCACCTGTTTGCTGAGGGTTGCTGGTGGGGTATTCAAGGGATAAAACAAGGCTGCAAGGCTTAAGGTTTGCAGTTGAGGATGCAAAATCTGTCCCTCCTGCTGAGACAGCAGGGTAGGAGTCTGGTGAAGGTGCCAGGGTGGCACTGTTTTCAGGCTGTGTAAGAGTGGGTACCACTGCTGGCGTGGCCAGTCTGGAACAATAAGAATTGCCCTTGGCCTGTCCTGTTTTATTTTGAGTAATACTCTGGAGAGAAGGGGCAGAGGGGGAAAGGCATAAATTGAGAGGTTTTCCCACTGAAAGGATGGGGCATCCACCTTCCAGGCCCTGCTGTGAGGGTTCCTGGTGCAGAATTTGTTCAACTGGTGGTTATCGGGGGAGGCAAAGAGGTCCACCTCCGGTGTCCCCCACCTCTGGATCAGATGGTTGAAGTTGTCAGGCTCCAATTTCCACTCGTGTGGGTCTATGACATTTCTGCTTAAGTCTTCTGCCAGTGAATTTTGTTTGCCTAGGAGGAATTGAGCTTATAGATGCACTTTGTTCTCAAGGCTGTGTTCCACAGGGCCATGGCTAACCTGCAGAGTGGGTAAGAATGGGTCCCCCCCAGCATGTTTATGTACCACAACTGTGGTGTCTGTTTTTATAAGCAGTTGCCTTGGAAAGATTAGGTTTTTGAAGGCTGTCAGAGCATTCTGTACAGCTAGCATCTCTTTTTGATTGATGTGCAGCAGAATTTGGTTTGGGCTCCAGTGGCCCTGAATGCCTTTTCCTGCCATGTGAGCTCCCCATGCATAGACTGATGCGTCTGTTGTCAGCGTTGGGGGGGGGAGGGGTGGAGTGAAAAGCAGTCCCATATTGTGGTTGCATGCTTCTGCCCACCAAAGGAACTCTGCCCTTAGACAAGGTATGATAGGAATGACTGTTTCCAAGTCCTGGGAATGTTGGCACCAAAGACTTTTTAAGTACCACTAAAGTTTTCTCATATGCAGTCTTGCATATGGAATTAGCAGAATACATGAGGCCATAAACCCTAGGGCTTGCAGTACTTTCCTTGCAGATAGCTGGGTTCTCGTGCCCATTTGTTTGAAGTAATTTGTCAGATAGACCTGCTTTTCTGAAGTGAGAAATGCCATCTGGGGAGTTGTGTCCAACTTGCTCCCAGGAATACAATCTTTTGACTGGGCACCAGTTGTGACATCTTTTTGTTGATGGTGTACCCCAATGAAGTGAGAAGGGTTTTTATAAATGCCAGGTGCTGAAGTAGCAATTCCTGACTGTCCGCCTGAATCAGGCAGTCGTCCAAGTATGGGAACATTTGGATATTTCTCTGCCTGCAGTATGCAATGGCTGGAGCCAGGCACTATGTGAATACTCTGGGCGCAGTAGATAAGCCAAAGGGAAGTGCAGAGACCTGACAGTGCATAGAGCCTGCCCTGAAATGTAGATATTTCCTGAATGACTCCCTTATGGGGATGTGCAGATAAGCTTATTTTAAGTCTAGAGTGACTAAACAGGCATCCTTGGCTAGCATTGGGAGAAGCTGTTGCAGGGTAAGCATCTTTATATTTTGGGATCAACAGAAAGGTGTTGAGAATTGAAAGATCCAGGATTGGGCACCAAGAGCCCTCTTTTCTGGGCACCAGGAAAAGTCTGGAGTAGAAAACCTGACCCCTTTGTTCTGCTGGAACAGGCTGAATAGTTCTGATATTGAGCAGGGAAAGTACTTGCTTTTGAGCCTCTGCCCACTGGTTTGGAGGAAGGTCTGGAAACCCTGTTGGGGTTGGCAGTGAATGGAAGTAGAATTTGTACCCCTGGGATACAATGTTTAGGACACATCGGTCCTGAGTAATGGACATCCAGTTTTTTGCATGAAGGGCAAGTTTTCCTCCTAGAGGCACAAGTAATTGGGCAGGGCTGGGAAGGATAGTTAAAAAGTCATTGTGAACTTTTTCCATAAGGGGCGGTTTACCACTCACTTTTTTGAGGTGGGGGCACTCCATTGTTTAAATCTCTGCATACCCTGAGACTGTAGTCTGGGTGGCCTGTTTCCCCTGGGTCTGGTCTGGGAAGGCCTGGAAAGGGCTGGAAAGCATCAGTTTTTAGAAGGCCAATGCCTACTGAATCTAGGTGGTTGCACTTGTAAGAATTATTTTACAGCTTGCATAGATTTAGCTTTTTCTTCCATCTTTTTAAGAACTACTTCTGCTTTGTTGCCAAACAAACAGTCCTTATTTAAAGGAGCATCTAGTACTATAGATTTGACATGATCTGGCAAGGTTTATTCCTTCAGCCAAGCATGCCTTCTCAGTACAGACCCAGTGATTGCAGCCCTGCAAGATGCTTCTAGGGCATCAAAGCCACACTGCTAAGTATGCTTATTAACCTGGTTTGCAGAATGCATTAGTGCTTGTAAATCTTTATTTTCTGCACAATCTGGAAATAATACCATTTTTTGTTTAATTAGTTCCATAGTATGTTTCTGGTACTTCGACATGTGAAACTGGCAATTCAATGCCTTGATGGCAAGAGTTGCAGAGGTATATACCTTCTTACCCCATTTGTCTAAAGCTCTGGAATCCCTGTCTGAAGGGGTTGGAGTTTTGGCTGTAGTAGCCTTAATACCTTTAGGTCCCTGGGAAATGGTCTCTGAATCAGCAGTGGGATTCTTGAAGAGAAATTTGTGGGAATCAGGTACTCCGTAGTACCTGTCAAGTTTCCTAGGGGCCGGGGGTAATGTATCCAGAGTTAGACTGGATTTCATAAAAACATCAACAACAACATCCAGGACAGGGGGAATAACCAGAGGCCTGTGCTGAGGCAACTCTAGAAATTCTATGACTCTCTTTTTGGACTGAGGGAAGTCTTGGCATTCCAAGTGGAAATGCTCTCTTAAAGTATGCAAAGCTTCACCAAAAGAAAAATCCTTTGGAGGGGAGGCAGAGGGAATGCATTCCTCTACATCTGAATCCTCATAGGCTGATAAGGGCATGTCCTGATAATCAGAAGGATCACAGTCATCGGGCACCTGGTCAGTAGAATCAGAACGAAACTCAAATTATTTGTCTCTTAGCAGGAGAAGGCTGGCTTCCCCTACTTAGGGTAATAACGACTTCAGCCATTCTAAGCATTTGTTTTTGTGGCATGGGAGATTGAGCATGCGCTTCAGTCACCTGTTTTCTAGGTGTAGTGCGTACTCTGGGCCTAAGAATCTCGGTAGTTTTGGCTAAAAATGAAGTTGTTGGTTTGATTCGAACATCGGTAGGATGGAATACACCCTCAGAAGCCGGTGCCTGCACAGCGGCTCCAGACTCATCCAAGGTAGAGACATCTACAGGTTCCATAGTCGAAGAAGCATCTTGCGGCATACCGGACTCCGAATGGGTCTCAGTAGAGCCCTGCAAATCCATAGAAGTGGGCAGCAGGGGCTGCAAAGGCACCTCACTGAGTACCAGCAGACTGGCGACTAGCTAAAGGGAAGCATCGTCGGCAGTTTTGGACCTATGCAGTCTGTCTCTGTCTTTACATTTTTTCGGACGATTGGTAGTCGGATGGCTTATCTCGGAATACCGAGAAAGTACAATTGTGTACACTTACCATAAATGTAGATGTTCAAGTGTATTCACTGTTGCAGTCATCACATTTGGGTTATCTTCTTGCAGAAGCCCTCAGTCGGTCTGATTAACAAAGTCTTGGGTCCTGCGTCGGTTGCTTTCTCTTCTTCCGTGACAGCAGGTCGTCAGGAGTATAAAACATGTAGACGACGCCATTACATCAGTTTTTCTTGCCCCAGATGTCAGGTGCCCCTCTAAAGGGAAGCAATTAAATCTATAAATATACAAGGTTATACCGCTAACAAAAAAGCAAATGCACCAAAAAGCTTTTAAGCATAGTAAAAGAGAGAAGAGGCATAGCCAAAAGAATTCAGGGGGCTAAAGGGAGGGTAACCATGACTGCAACAGTGAATACACTCGAACATCTACATTTATGGTAAGTGTACACAACTGTACTATGTTCTTCGCGTTTCACTGTTGCAGTCATTATATTTGGGTAGATTCCCAAAGCTAAGTATGGGAGGAGGAATTTAGACGGCATTAGGACAAGCTATAAGGCCCTACAAGACTGCAGTGGCAAAACCAGCTCTGGATTTAAAGAAAATTGGCAAATTGTAATGCTTGGTGAAAGTATGTACAGAACTCCAGGTAGCAGCTTCTAGGATATCCCTGGTTGGTACGCCTCTGAGAAAGGCTGTAGAGGTAGATGCAGCCCTGGTTGAATAGGGTCTGATCCCCTGTGGGATAGGTTTTCCATGGTGCTTATAGCAGAAATGAATTCAACAGCCTATCCATTTAGAAATGGTTTGCTTTGAAATAGCCTTTCCCCCTGTCCCTGCAGCAAATGCCACCAGCAGTTGTTCAGATTTCCTTTGAGATTTAGTCCTGTTCAAGTAGAATCTAAGCTGTCTGTGCACATCTAAGGAGTGAAGTATCCGTTCCCTTTGTTCTGTGGATTAGGAAAGAAGGTTGGCAAATGAATGGACTGATTAAGGGCCACACTGGATACCACCTTGGGCATGAAAGAGGGATTGGTCCTGAGGGACACACTGTCCGCATGAAAGATGATGAATGGTTGCACTGCCATCAGGGCTTGTAATTCAGATACCCTTCTTGCTGAAAAGATTGCTAAAAGGAAAGCTGTTTTCCAAGAAAGGAATTTTAAAACTGCAGTAGCAGCTGGCTCGAAAGGAGTAAAGGTGAGTTTCTCCAATACAAAGTTAAGGTCCTAGGCTGGAGTTGGAGCGCTCCTGGGTGGTCGTAAATTTTTGGCCCCTCTAAGGAACTGCTTTAGCAGTAGATGGGAGAAGAGGGGAGGTTCTGTGTTATAATGAGCCAAAATGGCTGAGGCATGAATTTTTATTGAGGAAAAAGACAGGCCCTTGTGGACATCTCAGTTAAGTACTGTAAGATCTGAGGTAAATTAGGCACTGCTGTGCTCATCCCTTGAGACTGGTTCCAGGCACAGAATCTTTTCCATTTTTCAGCATAAGATTTTCTAGTACTAGGCCTCCTTGCCTCTAAAATGATATCCATCACTGATTTACTGACGGATGGTAAAGGAGAGATTAGGTAATTAGCCAGGCTGCTAGGTTGAGTGTTTGAAGCTGAGGGTGCAGAATCTGGTTCTTCTGCTGAGACAGCAGGGTAAGAATCGGAGGCAGGTGCCATGGGGCCAACAGTGACACACTGCGCAAGAAGGGGTATCAGTATTGGTGTGGCCAGTCTGGTGCAATCAAAATCGTCCTTGGTTTGTCTTGCTTGAGCTTTAGTAGTACCCTTGGAGAGCAGAGGCAGAGGAGGAAAGGCATAAACTGATAGGTTTTTCCAGCTGAAGGACAGAGCATCCACTTTCCAAGCTTGTCTCTGAGGAGTCCTTGTGCAAAATTTGTCCAATTGATAGTTCTGGGGGGAGCCAAACAGGTCTATATCTGGGCTCCCCCATTTGCTTGTCAACATGTTGAAAATCCTTGGTTCCAGTTTCCACTTGTGTGGGTCCATGAGGTTTCTGCTTAGTTCGTCTACCAGTGTATTTAGTTTCCCTGGCAGGAAATGAGCCTGTAGATGCACTTGGTAGCTCAAGGCTGTGTTCCACAATGCCATGGCTAGTCTGCAGAGGGAGTAAGAATGCATAGCCCCCTGCTTGTTTATGTACCACATAACAGTGGTGTTGTCCGTCTTTACCATTAATTGTCTTGGAAGAATGTGGTCTTTGAAGGCTGTCAGAGCATTCTGTACAGCTAACATTTCTTTTTGACTGATATGCAGGTGCATTTGCCTTGGGTTCCATTTGCCCTGAATGCAGTTCCCTGCCAGGTGAGCCCCCCCATGCATAATCTGATGCGTGTGCTGCTAGGGTTTGGGTGGCAGGGAGTAGTGTGAATGGTAGTCTCTTGTTTTGGTGGCAGGCCTCTGCCCGCCAAAGGAACTCTAGGCACAGGCAAGGTTATGATAGGAATCATTGCTTCTAGATCCTGAGAATGTTGACACCATAGGTTTTTTAGATACCATTGTTGTTTCCTCATATGCAGTCTTTCATATGGAATTAGAAGAATGCAGGAGGCCATGAACCCCAAGGCTTGTAGTATTTGCCTTGCAGATAGAAGGGTTTTTGTGGCCACTTGTTTGAAGTAGGTTGTCAAATGAATTAGTTTCTCTGGCATGAGAAAAGCCATCTGGGAAGTTGTATTCAAGCTTGCTTCCAGGAATATGATTTGTTGACAGGGTACCAGGTGTGATTTCTTTTCGTTTATGGTGTACCCCAGACAAGTTAGCACCCTTTGTACAAAGGTCAGATGTTTCAAAAGTATGCCTTGGCTTTCTGCCTGAATTAAACGATCATCCAGGTATGGGTATATTTGAATATTTCTTTGCCTGCAAAATGCAATGACTGGAGCTAGGCACTTTGTGAATACCCTGGGCGCAGTAGATAAGATAAGCCAAAGGGAAGTGCAGAGAACTGATAGTGAGTGGAGCCTGCTTTGAAGCGTAGGTATCTTCTGCAAGATTCCCTGATTGGGATGTGCAGATATGCTTCCTCTAAATCTAGTGTTGCCAACTAGACATCATTGCTTGGCACATGAAGCAACTGGTGAAGGGTCAGCATCTTGAATTTTGGAATCACCAAAAAAAAGAAGTTATGTTCTTACCAAAATGTTCCATGTGAATTGTTCATCTCGCCTTTATTCTTACACACGGGTTCGGAGCCGATCCTCGGCTCCAAGTCGGCCGCATCACAAGCTCTACATCTAAGAGAAGCTCGAGGCACAGTCTACATCCCATGATCCTCCTCTGCCATCCCTCAGATCTAGTTTGCAAGAATCCAGAACACACTACTAACCACTGCGTCTAACGTTCACGCAATCACACACTTGAACCTGAAACATATTAACTAAATACAGATAGGTGTGTACCTAATGTGTCACCTACTAAATACTAGGTAGTGTAGATAACCCCGAGAAGGCCAACCAGACACTAGTCGTACCAGTTCTTCCAGAACACGGTGGGGGAAGGAGGGAGGGGATGTAAGAACAAAGGCGAGATGAACAATTCACATGGAACGTTATGGTAAGAACATAACTTATTTATGTGAAATTGTTTGATCTCGCCATTTGTTCTTACACACGGGTAGCGTCCCAGCTCCGTTACCCTGGGTGACTCACGGAAGAACGTTCCTGAGCATAGTGGAGCCAAAGGATGCCCTGTCCTTGGAGGTCCTGTCCACTTTGTAGTGAGTAACAAACGTATGAGGCTTAGCCCACGTTGCCGCCGCAAAAATAGTATCCAACGGTAGATGAGCGGCATGGGCTAGAGAAGCAGAAACTGCCCTAGTAGAATGAGACTTAGGCTTGAACGGAAGTGGTTGTTTTGAAGCTGAATAGACAAAATTTATGCAGTCCAAAAGCCATTTGGATAATGTGCATTTTGTTACTGCCACGCCCTTCTTATTATCTGTGAATGAGACAAACAGTTGATCCGATTTCCTGCAATCCTTTGTTCTGTCCAGATAAAATCTCAGCTGCCTATGTACATCCAATTTGTGCAGCATGTATTCCAACTTGTTCGCATGGTTTTTGAAGAAGGTGGGAAGCTCTATAGATTGACTTGATATTAAGCACAGAACATACCTTCGGGAGGAATGACGGATTAGTACGCAAGGAGACTCTGTCTGGATGGAAAACCATGTATGGTGGCCTAATGGACAAGGCCTGTAGCTCTGATATTCTACGAGCTGAAGTGACAGCAATAAGAAAAAGAGTCTTCCAAGACAAAAACTTAAGTGGACACGTTGAAGCTGGTTCAAAGGGTGGTAACATAAGTTGGGATAACAACAAATTCAAGTTCCATGGAAAAACCGGATCCCGAATGGGTGGACGGAGGTGAAAGGTACCCTTCATGAAAGCTCCACAAAGTCTGTGGGACATAACTGTAGAGCCCCCTTCACCTACATGAAAGTTAGATATGGCAGCTAACTGTACTCTTATTGTGGATGTAGAGGCCCCTTCTTGAAAGAGTGTAGATAAAAATTCCAAGATTTTGTGTATCGGGGCCACCAAGGGATCAACACCTTGCCCTGATGCCCAACACGCAAAACGTTTCCATTTGCTCCTGTATAGTTTCCTGGTGGAAGCTTTGTGTGTACTGCTGGGGACAAAACATCCAACCTGGCTAAACTGGGAAGCGGAGCAGCCAAGCTGTCAGTTTGAGGGACTGAAGAGATGGGTGAGGAACTCCCGACGAATGGGTCAATAGGTCTGGCACTGGGTCCAGAATCCATGGTTCCTCCATCTGGTGGGTTCAAAGAAAGGGAAACCAGATCTGTCGAGGCCAGAATGGTGCTATTAGAATGATCGTCCGTTCCAGACTCCTGGCTTTCTGTAGGAATTTGGGTATCAACGGAACAGGAGGAAATGCATATAGGAGACCCGGGGGCCAATCGTGCACCAGTGCTTCCCTGGGGGCACCCCCCGGAGGGGGAAGTAGGGCAAAGTAGCTTCTGCATTTGGCATTTAAGGGGGATGCAAAAAGATCGCAGCAAGGCTGGCCCCATCTGCGGAAAATCCTCTCCGCCACTTGATTTTTGAGGGACCACTCGTGTGGCAACAGGATGGCTCTGCTCAACCTGTCTGCGATGACATTGGATGACCCTAGGATGTATGTTGCTATCAGAAAGCAATCTGTGGACGCAGCCCATTGCCAAATTCTCAGGGCCTCTCTGCATAATGGGTAAGACCTGGTTTCACCCTGTTTGTTTATGTACCAGACCACTGACATATTGTCCGTCTGAACTGCCACTGTTCCTAGAGGTAGGGATTCGTGAAAGTGTTGCAACACTAGAAACGATGCTCTCAACTCCAGGACATTGATGTGCAGACTGTACTCCATCTTGGACCATTCTCCTTGGACCGTTCTCCCTTGAAAAAGTCTCCCCCACCCCATCAGGGAAGCGTCCGTGGTTATTGTGGCTGTAAGGCTGGGTAGTACAAACGGACGACCTATCGTTAGATCTTGGCTGGTCAACCACCACCAAAGATCCCGTTTGCAAGATTCTGTGATCAAGATGTCTTCTGACAAAGGCAGTTGTTGGAACGACCACTGTGCGAGGAGCAGCTACTGGAGGACCCTCATGTGCATCCTGCCCAGAGGAACTGCAATAAGGGTAGCTGCCATCATGCCCAGAACTTTCAGTACTTGCGCAGCAGAAACTTTCTTGTTTCAAGGAAGAATAGCGACCTGATTCCTGAGGGCTGACGCTCTTATCTGGGGAAGCTTGATCAGAGCTGTAGTAGTATCTAACTCCGCCCCTATGAATGAGACATGCTGTGAGGGCGATAAGGCAGATTTTTCGAAGTTAACTGAGATTCCTAAATGGGAACAAAGGTTGATTGTGTAGTCCCTGGCTTGAACAAGGCGATGCTTGGTGGTGGCGGTGAGGAGCCAGTCGTCCAGATACGGAAACACCCAGAATCTTAGCCGCCTCAGGTGAAACGCCACTACTGCCATGCATTTGGTGAACACCCTGGGGGCTGAGGTGAAACCAAAGGGCAGAGCTCGAAATTGGAAGTGACTGGCTCCCAGCCGGAAGCGCAGATGATCTCTGGACGCTCCGGCCATTTTGATGTGGTAGTACACGTCTCTGAGATCTATAGAGCACATCCAATCGCCCTTCTGCAGAAAGGGAAGAATCGACTGTAGCGTGACCATCTGGAATTTTTCCTTCCTTACGAAGGTGTCGAGTCTGCTGAAGTCCAATATTGGCCTCCAGTCCCCTGTTTTCTTTGGAACTAAAAAGAACCTTGAGTAAGTTCCAGATCCTATCTGGTCCGCAGGGACTGGTTGGATGACTCTTTTTTCTATGGCTGCTTGATCTCGTAGATTGCGTGGAACATCTGGAAATCGCTTTTGATCGGGGGGAATGGTTATAAATGGGATGTTGTATCCTCTGGTTATTATGCTTTTTACCCAAGAATCTGAAGTGAAAATTTAGCCAGACCTCTGAGTATAAAGCCAAGCGACCCCCGACTGCCTCGAGAGCAGGACAGTCAGGCCTCCACTGAGGAGTACTGGAAGGGTTTCCCAGGGACGGTATCCCTGTCGCCCTGGTTCTGCGGATCCCCTCTGCCGCCTGGGCGGCGTCTTCCATTTCTCCCCCCTCCTCTGCCTCTGGAGGGGGCATCACTCTGTGTGGACTGGAAAGATCTCAGAGTCTTTCGAAACCACATTTTTCCGCCTCTTTGCCCTTTGGGGTACGGTCTGGTCGGGGCGGAAAAACGGACCCCTACGGCAGACAGGGTCTTACCTTCTTGCTCACACCAAGTGAGAGTCTCCTTTACTTTGGGTCCAAACAGGGTGGCACCATCAAAAGGGGCATTGGTGAAGGAAGACTTAAAGGCTTCTGCAAAGGAGCACAGGTGCATCCAGGATCGTCTCTGCAGAGCGATCGCTGAAGCCCTACTTGAACCTTCAGCCGCATACGAAATGAGCCTCATGGACGAGTTTACTATCGAAGTGAGGGTGTTAAGCTGTGCTGTTACCTTTTCCGAGACAGCAGCATCTGTGTTACCCTGGAGAGTATCTCCCAGTTCCTTAAGGAGATCTCCCTGAAGTCGCGTAAAGTGTGCATGGTAGTTCAGCGAATGCATGGAAAAAGTCGCTGAACTGAAAACGCGCTTCCCATACCTGTCCATAGTCCTAGAATCCTTGTTAGGAGGATGGACAGAGGAAGATGCCTCGAACATTTCCTTCTTCGTGGCTGCCGCTACCAACATAGCATCAACTGGGACTCCTTTAGTAAGATAAGTCTTGTCCTGGGGGGCAGTGATATATTTATTCGGCCTCCAAGGGACTGGTTCCACTGAATCTGGAGTCTCCCACGCCCTTCGAGCTATTAGGTCCATAAACTCATCAAAAGGCGGGGTCACCCAGGAGGTAGAAGGTTGAGACCCAAATGCCTTCAGCAACACCGATTCGTCCTCAGTGGGTGCGAGAGTCTGCCAATCACCCCTCTGCTTCAAGATCTCCAGGATGTCAGCAAATGAGACATTCTCAGAGGGGGACCGTGGGGACCCCCTCTGACTCATCCAAATCGGTGTCCAATGTCAATGATTCCTGTGAGGAATCAATGTGCCTCCTCTTGCACAATTTCTTCCTTGGGACTTCATCAAAGGGGGCATCTGGTGAAGCTTCCGAGGAACAGGGGACACCCTCTGGGGCTGGTTGAGGCATTGGGTCTCTACGCTTGGCAGGGATCGCGGGTACAGAAACAGAACGTGGCCCTTTGGGGGAAGGAGAAGACGACTCCGATGAAGTAAATGTCTTTTCAGACAAGACCTTCCTCATGACGTCGAAGGCACCGGAGCCCCGGGCCGAGGACCCCACTGGATCCAAAGAGCACGGTAGTTTCCTCGAAACCGGGACCACGGGCTCTGACCCAGAGGACGGAGCCGAGCTAATCTGTGCTGAGGCTCTGAGGGGAAGAGTCAGAACCAAAAGTTCGGTTTGACTGTCTGCCCCGGAACCGATGAGAGACCGTCAGCTCTGCGACTCCTCGATGGGTTCTGAGGGAGTGGAGGTCAGTGGTGCCGATCGCACTAAGGAAGGCTTCGGCACCAAGGGCTCAACAATCATCGGTTCCTCTTCTCCCGGCTCCGAGGACTCGATGGGTCTTGAAGGAGGATCTGACGGAGACACAGGGAGGGCTTCAAGTTTCGATACCAATTGGGATGAAACCGCAATGAGTTTGGAAAGAGCCGTGTTCTCCATGAGCTTCTGTACCACTCGATCCACGTCGGTGTCAGATAGCGGCCTGGAAGAAAGTACAGTTTTGTACCTACCATAAATGTAGATGTCCAATAGGCATGCATCTGCAGTCCTTACAAATGGGTTGTCCTGTCATCAGGCAGCCCTTCGGTCGGCCGGATTCCAAAGTCTGGGTCTGGCCTCGGCTGGTGTCGCACTTCACCCGACGTCATAGCGGCAGTTCTTCGGGTATAAAGGCATCAGCCGACGCCATTTTCCTCAGTGTTTCTTGCCCCAGATGCCAGGTGCCCTCTAGGAAGGCTAAATTTGGATAAATGCAAATGATTCCAAATAGTAGAGAGCAAACAAAAATAAGCATTTATGTACATATATACAAACAAATGCACCATAATAGATTCCCCCAGCTAGCTACAAGATGGGCAAATACCCTAGGAGTACCACAGAGGGGAAGGAGGGTGGGTAATCCTGACTGCAGATGCATGCCTATCGGACATCTACATTTATGGTAGGTACAAAACTGTACTATGTCCTTCAAGGATGCATCTGCAGTCCTTACTAATGGGTAGAATACCATAGCCAAACTGGGGGAGGAGGAGAAATAAGATTATGGTGTAGTTAAGATCCCTTGCAAAACAGCAGTGGCAAAACCTGCTCGGGATCTGGAGTATAAAGGTAAATTATAATGCTTGGCAAATGTATGCACGGAGCTCCAAGTAGCAGCCTCTAAAATGTCTTTGGTAGCCACTCCTCATAAAAAAGCTGTGGTAGTGGCTGTAGCCCTTGTAGAGTGAGGCCTGATGTTTTCTGGAGTTTTCTTCCCATGGTAGGAGTAACAAAATCTAATGCAATTTCCTATCCACTTAGAGATTGTCTGTTTTGAAATTGCTTTTCCTTCCATTCCTGTTGCATATGCTACCAGTAGCTGGTCAGTTTTTCTGTTGCTCTTGGTCCTGTCCAGGTAGTAACGCAATTGTCTATGTACATCCAAGGTATGCAACAGTCTTTCTCCCCTGTTCTGTGGGTTGGGGAAGAATGTAGGTAGGTGGATAGCTTGATTTAAAGATACCCTTGAGACCACCTTTGGCATAAAAGTAGCATTAGTTCTCATGGACACTCTATCTTGATGGAAGATCAGGAAGGGCTGTACTGCCATTAATGCCTGTAGCTCAGATACCCTTCTTGCTGAAGTGATTGCAAGCAGGAAAGCAGTTTTCCATGATAAGTATTGTAATTCTGCTGTTGCTGCTGGTTCGAAAGGAGGTAGTGTCAACTTTTCTAGCACAAAGTTCAGGTCCCATGCTGGCAATGGTGGCTTCCTAGGTGGTTTTACATTTTTAATTCCTCTCAGAAACTGCCTGAGCAGAGGATGTGAGAAGACTGGAGGATCCAAGTAGTATTCTGCTGAAATGGCTGATGCATGAATCTTAATGGAAGAATAGGACAGGCCGTTGTGGAAGAGCTCTGCCAAGTATTCCAGGATGTTAGCTATGTTTACCAGTGACACATTCTCTCCTTTTGCTGTACTCCAAATGAGATATCTTTTCCATTTTGCTGAATAATTTTTTCTTGTTGAGGGTCTGCGAGCCTCCAAGATAATGTCTTTAACCCTTTGAGATAAATCTGGGTTATTTGGTCTTATGCAATGTTCCAGGCAGCCAGCTACAGTGTTTTCAGGTTTGGATGCAGGGTTTTGAAGTTGTTCTGTGTTAACAGCAAGGGAAGTAGGGGCAGAGGCCATATTTGTTCCCGAGACATACTCCTCAGTAATGGGTACCAATGTTGCCTTGGCCAGTCTGGAGCTATCAGGATGATCCTTGGATGGTCTTCTTTGATCTTCAATAGCACCTTGTGCATCAAAGGAAGAGGTGGGAATGCATATGCTGTCAGGTTTTTCCAAATGAAAGATAGGGAGTCCATTTTCCAAGCAAGTGGGTGGTACGTCCTTGTGCAGAATTTTTTCAGTTGGTGATTGTGTGGGGATGCAAATAAGTCTATTTCTGGTAGTCCCCATTTCCTTGTAATGGTTTTGAAGATGTCCGGATGCAGCATCCATTCGTGGGCATCCGTGGCAGTTCTGCTTAGGATGTCTGCTAGTATATTTTCTTTTCCTGGCACAAAAATTGCTTGTAACTGAATGTTGAAGCTCAGTGCCACATTCCAGAGGTCCATTGCCATCCGGCATAGAGGGTATGAATGTGTGCCTCCCTGTTTGTTGATGTACCACATAACTGTGGTGTTGTCCGTCCTTATCAGCAGTTGACCCTGTCGAAGAAATGGTCTGAATGCCTGAATTGCCAGTTTTACTGCCAGCATTTCCTTTTGATTTATGTGTAGGTGCAGCTGGTCTTGAGTCCATAAGCCTTGTATGCACTTGTCCAGCATGTGTGCCCCCCAACCGAGGTCTGAGGCGTCTGTTGTGACAGTCTGGCTTGTTTGAGGGCTGTGGAAGGGCTGTCCTTTGTTCAATTGAGAGGCCTGAGCCCACCATTGGAATTCTTGTTTCAGGCATGGAATTATTGGAATTTGGGTTTCTAGGCTGTGCTTGTGCTGAGACCATAAATTCCTTAGGTACCACTGTAACTTTCTCATATGTAGTCTGGCATGTGGAATCAATATTATGCAGGATGCCATGTAACCGAGAGCTTGCAGGACCTTTCTTGCGGTTAGCTGGTTCTGCTTTGTTAATGCCATGAAGTAGAAAGGGAGTTGCTCCTGTTTTTCTACTGTCAGGAATGCCATTTGTTTTGATGTGTCCAGATCTGCACCCAAGAAGGTTATCCTTTGGGATGGTATCAGCCTTGACTTTTTTATATTGACTGTGTATCCCAGGACTTGTAGTAGATGAATGACCCTTTGCAAATCTTTTGTTAATTTGTTTTTGTTGTCCGCTTGTAACAGGCAGTCGTCCAGGTAAGGGTAAACTTGAATTCCCTGAAGCCTGCAATGAGCAATTACTGATGCCAGGCATTTCGTGAATACTCTGGGCGCAGTAGATAAGCCAAAGGGCAATGCTGAGAATTGATAATGCTCTGATCCTGCAAGAAATCTGAGGTATCTTCTGCAATTTGGTCTTATGGGGACGTGCAGGTATGTCTCCTTGAGATCTAGAGTTACCAGCCAAGACTCCTTGCCCAGCATGGGAAGAAGCTGCTGTAGGGTCAGCATTTTGAATTTTGGAACAATGAGGTATGTGTTTAAAGAGGACAGGTCGAGAATAGGCCTCCATTGGTTTTCTTTTCTTGGTACCAGGAAAAGCCTGGAGTAGAATCCTTGCCCTTGTTCCATAGATGGTACCCTTTCTACAGCTCTCATCCTTAGTAAGTGAGTTATTTGTTCTAGAGCTTCTGTCTTCTGATTTGGAGGTAGGTTTGGCATTCCTCTCTTCCTTGGTAGAGTATGGAAGTGAAACCTGTAACCTTGGTCTATTGTCTGTAAAATCCATTTGTCTCCTGTGATGTAATGCCAGTTTACTGAAAATAAGGCTAGCTTCCCGCCTAAGGGTGCCCCTAGTTGTTCCCTGGTAGGCGGTGCCAGAGCCAAGTCACTGTGATTGTCCTGTGGAAGTGGTGGTGGTGGCTGGATCTGTGGCTGTACCTCGCTGGTTGTTAGCCTGCCACTGACGTCCCCTGTAGGCACCTCTGGATTGACCCCTGCCTCTTGAGCGCCTATTCCTGCCTCTTGGAGCTCTGGAGGTGTCTGGAAAGGACCAATTCTTGGAAGGCCAGTTCCTGCTAAACCTTGGAGGCTGGACCTGCAAGAAATCCTTGACTGTCTGGACAGATTTTGCTTTCTCTTCCACCTTCTTCAGCACCTGCTGTGCAGGGGAGCCAAACAAATTGAGCTTATCCATGGGAGCATCTAGGAGCTTTGATTTAACATGGTCTGGTAAGGACTGTTCTTTTAACCATGCGTGTCTTCTGATCAGTGCCAGTCATGGCTGATCTAAAGGAAGCCTCCAGTGCATCATAGCCGCATTTTAAGGAATGATTACTGACCTGCTGAATGTTATGTACCATTTCCTGTACAGATTTTTTGTCTAATGGTTCATCCGAGGACAGTTTTTTAGTTAACTGGTCTAACATAAATTCCTGATACTGAATCATGTGGAATTGACAGTTCAAGGCCCTAGCTGAAAGAGTAGCAGAAGTGTAAACTTTTTTACCCCATCTCTCTAAGGCCCTAGATTCCCTTTCAGAGGGAGGGTTTTGGTAGAGGTAGCTGCTACAGCCTTGGGTCCCTGGGAGATGGTTTCGGGATCTGCAAAGGGGGCCTTATACAAATGATAATGTGTGTCCGGAACCCTGTAGTACCTATCGGGCTTAGCAGGGGCCGGAGGAAGATAATCAGGAGCAGTACAAGCATCATTAAAAGCATCATCCACAACAGTAAGTACTGGAGGAATGGCTAAAGGCCTATGCTGTGGCAAATGCAAAAAGGTTCTAAGCCTTTTCCTAGAGTCTGAAAAATCCTGGCCCTGCCATTGAAATTGTTCCCTCATAGCATGCAAGGTTTCCCCAAAAGAAAATTCCTCAGGCGGAGAGGCAGAAGGAATGGACTCTTCTGCATCAGAGTCCTCATAAGGAGAAAAAGGGGTCTCTGGAGGGTCTGTATTATCTGATTCATCAGAGGAGCCATCTGAAGAAACTGGCTCAGGGGGGCTCTACTCTAGTCCTCTTCTATGGAGGTGGGTGAGAGGCCCTGTCTGGATGTGGTTGGGATCCCCGGATCAAAGAAAAGAGATCCTCTGCTAGACTAAGCATTTGTGAACTAGAACTGGGCCTGTGAGAGGGGGTCTTAGCAGGCACAGTTTTGGTAGTTTTTGCTGTTTTAGCCCTGGCAAAGGCCTTAATCGACATGGATGCAGGAGGCCTAGCAGCTCCACGTGCAGGGGCAGAAATATCCAAAGGGATAGTATCTGATAAATCCTGTGAACCTGCAGGAGCAGGTGGGATTTCAGTAGCAGATTCAGCCAAGCTGGATGAGGCCTCGGTAAGTGGCAAGCTTTCGGCCGAAGGAAGAACCGTGGACTCGGTTTCAGCCGAAACCGAGACACTCGCGGTTGGCTTAACCGCGGTTTCGGCCGAAACCGCGGACCGCGAGTGTCGGTCCTTTTCCTTGCGTTTTTAGAAATTTGCGTAGTCGGAGTATCCGACGGCATAATGTAAGCAAAAGCGGAGCCGAAAAACTCTTCAGCAAATTCAGACCGACGTCTAAGCGTTCGTCGGTTCAAAGAAGCAAAGGCTAGACAAGCTGCTACGTCGTGGTCTGGGCCTAAGCAAGGTAAGCAGTAAGATGGAAATCTTTATGAGGTATTTGTTTCCCACAATTTAAATAGTTATTCACTTTTTCTGACATCGGCTGAGGCAAGAAAGAGTCCCCAACGGGGTACTTAGCTTTTTAGAAGTCTTCGGTAC
This sequence comes from Protopterus annectens, assembly GCF_019279795.1. Classification (NCBI taxonomy): domain Eukaryota; kingdom Metazoa; phylum Chordata; order Ceratodontiformes; family Protopteridae; genus Protopterus; species Protopterus annectens. Next base: position 697,794,151 of record NC_056725.1, on the reverse strand, counting down.
TTGTAGTAGTAATCTCTGGTTCTGACCGACCGGCACTTGCGAACAGCTTCTGCTTTGGGTGCCACGCGGCAAGAAAGACTGAGGAAAATGGTATCAGCTGATGCCTTTATACCCGAAGAACTGCCGCTATGACGTCGGGTGAAGTGCGACACCAGCCGAGGCCAGACCCAGACTTTGGAATCCGGCCGACCGAAGGGCTGCCTGACGACAGGACAACCCATTTGTAAGGACTGCAGATGCATCCTTGAAGAACATCGGGTCGAAGGGGCTGAAGATGCCACCGAATGAAGGATCGAGGATGGAGGCACCTCCGACACTGGCTCCAAGACCTGGGCCTCGATCAGAGACAATCGCTCGATGCTCGGCCCAGAGTTCTGTGGAGCCGGCGACCAAACCTTAGTAGGGGTGCTCGGAGCCGATGACCTGGGCTCCGATACCTTCGAAGACTTCAACGCCTGATCAGCCTTCTCCAAGACTTCTTGAAAGTCCGGCTTTAGCAAGCCCCTTTCGATTAACTTCCTGCACCTTTCCATCATGACCCTTCCACTGAAGGAGTGACAAATAGAACAGCCCTCCTGCAGGTGGAGAGGGCCAAGACAGTAGACGCAGGAACTATGATTGTCTGTGATGGACATTTTCTGTCCACACTGACATCTTTTGAATCCAGACTTAGCTTTCTCTGCCATGTCTAACACCAGTAACTAAGTTGACCAATAAGCTGTAAAAACTAGAGAAAATCTAACACAGTCAAATATTAAGCACTATCTATCTATATGTAAATAGGTATGTATATATATATATATATATATATATATATATATATATATATATATATATATATATATATATAAAAGCAGTGATTATATAAGTATATATATATATATATATATATATATATATATATATATATATATAAACAAACACTGCACACAAGACTAACTACTAAAGAGTTAACTATAAGTATAGATATAGTATCTAAAACTAAATTTTGTCTACTGCTATCAAAGCCCTGACAGGACTAACTAGGCCTCAGCCGAAAATCGAAACATTAACTATGAAAAAGTATACAAAAGGGAAGCCCCTATGAATAAACACACGCACACAGCTAATATTAACTATTAACTAATATAACTAGCTTTAAATAGCTCTAAATATAGTGAAAATACAAAAAGCTTTTACTGGCCCGAGCTCTCCTCGGCGCGATCTGTTGCAGCGGTAAACTAGATCTGAGGAATAGCAGAGGAGGATCATGGGATATAAACTGTGCCTCGAGCTTCTCTTAAATGCAGAGCTTGTGATGCGGCCGACCCGGAGCCAGGGATCGGCTCCGAACCCGTGTGTAAGAACAAACGGTGAGATCGAACAAATTCACATTGTGTTTTAGAGTAGACCAGTCCAGGATAAGACGCCATGAATTGTCTTTTCTGGGTACCAGGAAAAGTTTTGAGTAGAAACCTTGTCCCTTTTCCTCTTCTGGTACCAACTGAATAGCCCCTTTGCTTAAGAGAGAGAGTACTTGCTTTTGGGCCTCGGCCCACTGATTTGGAGGTAGATCCGGCCAACCTTTTGGAGTTGGTAACATGTGGAAGTGAAATCTGTATCCTTGGGACACTATATTTAAAACCCATTTGTCCTGGGTAATGAGTCCCCAGTTCTTTGCATGAAGTGCAATCTTTCCCCCAAAAGGGGCAGACAGTTGAGAAGTGCTTGGAGTTTTAAAAAGAAGTCATTGAGACAGTTTACCATATGGGGGGGAGTTTTGTTACATCCAGATTTGGAAATGGAGCCCCACCCCACTGCTTAGTCCTGTGTCTCTCCTAGGACTGAAGCATGGGTGCTCTGCTGGATCTGGGTTTGGACTGAGAAGGTCTGGAAGAGGCAGGAAAGGACCAATTCTTAGAAGGCCAATGCCTACTAAATCTTGGAGGTTGTACTTGTAAAAAATCTAACAGTCTGCATAGATTTGGCTTTTTCCTCCATCTTTTTAAGAACTTCTTCTGCCTCGTTGCCAAACAGGCGGTCATGATTTAAGGGAGCATCCAGTAATTTCGCTTTACCTTGATCTGGCAAGGATTGCTCCTTAAGCCAAGCATGCCTTCTAAGTACAGACCCAGTTACAGCAGCCCTGCAAGATGCCTCTAGTGAATCAAACCACACTGCAAAGTATGTTTACCAACTTATTTAGCAGAATGCATTAAATCCTGTAAATCCTTATTTGCAGCACAATCAGGAATCAACATCATTTTCTGTTTAAGCAATCCAATAATATGCTGCTGATACTTTAACATATGAAACTGGCAATTCAAGGCCCTAATGGCCAAAGTTGCAGAAGTGTATACCTTCTTACCCCATCTATCCAGCGCCCTGGAGTCTCTATCAGAGGGAGTAGGATTTTTGGCAGTAGTAACTTTAATACCCTTGGGTCCCTGTGAAATGGTTTCAGGATCTGCAGTAGGATTTTTAAAAAGGAACTTGTGAGAGTCAGGAACCCTATCTATCAGGTTTTCTGGGAGCAGGAGGTAAACAGTCAGGGGTCAAGCTAGATTCAGAAAAGTCATCATCAACAATGTCCAGTAATGGAGGTATAGCTAAAGGCCTGTGCAGGGGCAGGAGTAATAAATCCCTTAGCCTCTTTTTAGAATCAGAGAAATCCTGACTTTCCCAATGAAAATGCTCCCTGAGAGTATGCAAAGTTTCACACAAAGAGAAATCCTCTGGGGGGAAGCAGAGGGAATAGAGTCCTCAGCATCAGAATCCTCATAGGTAGATAAGGGTAAATCCTGGTCATCAGAGACAGAAATTACAGAATCCTGGTCAGATGTATCATAAGCAAACAGTCCTAGGTCTCTTAGAGGGGGAAGGCTGGCTTCACCTGATTAAAGTAATAAGGTTTTCAGCCATTCTTATCATTTGTTTTTTAGGCATAGAGGCCTGACCATGCGTTCTGGGCGTCAGTTTTCTAGGCATGGTTCGAGTTTTAGGCCTTGAAGAAGAAGATGGCGTTGGTTTAATATGCAAGTCAGTAGGCCTGAATACACCCTCAGAAGCCAGTGCCTGCACAGCGGCTCCGGAACCATCCAAGGTGGAGAAATCCACAGGTTCCACAGTTGAAGCATCTCGCGGCATACCAGACTCCGAATGGGTCTCAGTAGAGGTCTGCGAATCTGAAGTAGCGGGTATCAGGGGCTGCGAAAGCGCCCGAGTACCGGCGAACTAGTGACTGGCTTAGGAGAAGCATCATCTGCAGTTTTGGACCTAGGCGGCCTGTCTCTGTCTTTATCTTTGTGTTTTTTCAGAATGTCGGTAGTCGTATGGCTTACCGAAGACATATCAGGATAACTAAACCGAGCACCAAAATATTTAGAAGTGAAAATATACCGATGACGGATAGATCGTGGTTTAAATAAGACACAAAACCGACAGTGAGGTACGTTGTGGTCAGGACCTATGCGAGGAATACAGTATGAATGAAAATCTTTGAGTTATTTGCTTTCCACTTTTACTGACATCAGTTTAGAGCAAGAAAAAGTTTCCCCAACGGGGTACTTAGCTTTTAGTTGAAGACTTTGGTTCTGAAACTCGAAAATGAAAATATCAGGAATTGGCCAACCGGCACTTGCGAACTGCTTCTGCTTCGGGCACTGCACGGCAAGAAAGACTGATGTAATGGCATTGGCTGCATGTTTTATACCCCGATGACCTAACGTCATGGAAGAAGAAACTGCAATTGAGGCAGGACCAAAGACTTTGTTAATCAGGCCGACTGAGGGCTACTGCAAGCAGATAAACGAAATGTGATAACTGCAACAGTGAAACACGAAGAGCATCGAGAGCAAAAGAATTTAGTGACAAAGATAGCCTGATGAATGGTTCAGGTGTTAAACAAGCCACAAAACCGACAGCAAGGGACATTGTGGTCTGAGCCTAAACAGGTGATGCAGTAAGAATGAAAATCTCTGTAAGGTATTTGCTTTCCACAGGCAAGACAATTGTTAACTTTTTCTGAAATCGGTTAGAGCAATAAAAAGAATCCCCAATAGGGTACTTAGCATTAGAAGACTTCAGGATTACAAACTCAAAAATGAAAATTTCAGGTAGCGGCCGACCGGCACTTGCGAATTGATTCTGCTTCTGGCTCCTCCTCGGCAAGAAAGACTAGTGTAATGGCGTCGGCTGCCTGTTTTATACTCCGGACAACCTAACGTCATGGAACATGCGACAGCATCTGACGCAGAAATACTAAGGCTCTGGTATTTGGGGCGACTGAGGGCTACCTGCAGGCAGATAACCCAAGTGTGATGACTGCAACAGTGAAACACGAAGAACATCTTGATCCCTATGGTCGACAGTGTCTTCCCTTCTTGCACACTGCGTGTTACAGTTTCCTTTACGGTTGGTCCAAAGATGGTTGAACCATCGAAGGAAGTGTTGGTAAAAGACATCTTAAAGGCCTCTGTAAACCCGCATAAGCGAAGCTAGGCATGACACCTGATGGTGATGCCTGTGCCCACCGCCTGTTAGTACCCTCCGCAGCAGTGGATATCAACATCACAGATAAATCATCTATGGACGTGAGCGTGGCAACCTTGGGAGAAACAGTCAAAGTCCTTCACCGGCATGGACTCCAAAAGGGAAGTGGGGAAGTGGTAAGCTCCTTGATCAAATCCCTCTGAAGACGGGTAAAATGTGTAAGGTAGTTTAAGGCTCACAGGTTGCCCATTCTGAAAGCCTCCAGAAATATGGTTTCCACCGAGGATGGGGGCCGAGTGGCCTTAAGGATCGCCAGGATGTCTCCAAAGGATAAATCATCAGGCAGCAATCTAAGGGACCTGTCCCCCTCATCGATATCAGCATCTTCCATGAGAGACTCCACTGGGTAGTCAAGATGTCTCCTCTTACAAGTCCTCTTTCAATGCACTTACTCTAGGGAAGGCTTTGGGGAAGAATCAGAAGAGGTGGGAACCCCGATGTGGGTAACTCCCCCTTGGAGGCTAGATCGAACAGGCTGACCAGGAGCAGGATGAGAGGGTCCCCTCAAAATCTGAAGCTGGGATGGAGCCTGATGAGCAGGGGAGGCTACTCTGGTATCACAGAGAGATCTTTCCACCAGCCGGAACGTGGAAGTCCTGGATGAACTCCCCCTCCCAGTGGACACCACCACAACGGAGAAAGGAGCAGACTCCACCAGGACCTCCAACCCTCCGGAGAAGGCCGGACAGGAGCTATCGAGAGCCAAAGCACTGAGAGGCAAAGAACAGTCTGAAAGACCCTGACCCAAACCTGCCCTAGGGGCTCCAGGGTGACAACCTGGATCAGCGGCCCCACCTGCCCTGAGTGCGGGAGAGCAGAACTGGCCAAGGACTCTGATGGGGGAGGGACAAGAGATGTCCTGGAAACCTCCGCCAGCTCCCCTAAGCCCAATACCTGCTGGGTTGGACGAGGAGAAAATAGGCAGGGAGTAGGAGAAGGCTCCCTAGTCTGATGGGCTGGGGAAGCCAGAAGCCGCAACTCTATCTGAGCCTTTAAAAAGGATCACATCATCCTGTCGACATCAGAAGGAAGGATGCTCCTGGAAGATCGGGATGAAACAGAGGACCTAGTTGAGACCCATGTTGGGACCTGGAGGATCTTTTCTGGCTCTCCGTGGAACAGTTCCTTCACAGTGGTGTAAAGAAACAGTCCCCTCCTGGTGGATGGGTGGGAAGGTCCTTGATAACAATAGGATCCAACACAGGTCTTGGATCTGACCGTATTGGATCCAAGGAAGCAGAAGGGTCCAGGGGCATGGCTCTCGAATCTCTCGGGTCCAGCAGGATTGCATCCATGGCAGACTCACTCAGACTCGGATCCAAAGGCCTCAATCCGGAGGCTTTGGATCTGGAAGTCCACTCAGAGTCCATTGGATCTGAAGACCTTGGACTGAAGGCCTTGGATCCAGGCATAGACTCTCTGGATGTCTTCGGAACAGAGACCCTCGATCCAACACCACCAAGGCTGGACTCTGATCCAGGGATCTGGGATCCAACAGCCTAGATTTCTTTCCTGAAACCTTCCCGGAGAAGGAAGAGATATCCTTTCTCTTGTGGTCAGAGGGGCCTGACTTGGTTGAAGGTTCCTTGACCAAGGAACCCCCCTGAAAGTACAGTTGTGTACACTTACCAGAAATGTAGATGTTCGAGTGTATTCACTGTTGCAGTTATCACATTTGGTTTATCCCTGCCAGGGTAGCTCTTGGCTGCCCGAATACCAGAGGCTTAGTATTTCTGCTTCGGTTGCTGTCGCTTGAGGACTGACATCAGGTCATCAGTAGTATAAAGTAGGGCAGCTGACGAAATTACATCAGTTTTTCTTGCCCTAACCTGTCAGGAGCCCCCAAAGTGGGAGACCAGGTTCTGGTGGAAGAACCCCATCAGTGGAAAATAAATACCAATATGTCTCTTGAGAGGAAAGAAAGATAATGAAGGGGGATGGAGGGAGGGAAACCATAACTGCAACAGTGAATACACTTGAACAATTACAATTAATGTAAGTGTACACAACTGTTCTATGTTCTTTGTGTTTCACTGTTGCAATCATCACATTTAGGTAGATTCCCAAAGCAGAGGGAATGGATGGAGGCAGTCAAGGAAACTTGGGGCTGGCTAGGATGTCCTACAAGACTGCAGAGGCAAACCCTGCCCTGGATTTGGAGAAGAGAGGCAGGTGGTAATGTTTGGTAAAAGTGTGAACAGTTGCCCAGGTGGCAGCCTCCAGGATGTCCCTGGTGGGGACTGCTCTTAGGAAAGCTGCAGAGGTGGAGGCTGCTCTGGTGGAGTATGTCCTGGCCTCCTTGGGGGGAGGCTTTCCATGTTGTTTGTAGCAGAAATGGATGCAGTGTGCTATCCATTTGGAAATGGTTTTGCCTTCTACCCCTGTAGCAAAGCTAACCAGCAATTGATCAGAATTTCTGAAGGTTTAGTCCTGTCTAGACAGAATCTGAGCTATCTGTGCACATCTAGAGAGTGAAGGATCCTTTCCCCCTTGTTGTGAAGATTAGGAAAGAAGGTGGGCAGATGAATGGATTGGTTGAGAGCCACAGTGGACACCACTTTGGGCATTAAGGAAGGGTTAGTTCCGAGGGATACCCTGTCTGCATCGAAGATGATGAAGGGTTCCACAGCCATTAATGCTTGCAGCTCAGAGACTCTTCTGGCTGAAGTAATGGCCAGAAGGAATGCTGTCTACCAGGAGAGAAAATTTAGCTCTGCAGAAGAAGCTGGTTCGAAAGGGGGCAGGGTGAGCTTTTCCCATACAAAGTTAAGATCCTAAGCTGGCATTGGTGCCCTTCTGGGGGGCCCCGTTGCTAGTCCCTCTGAGGAACTATTTGATCAAAGGGTGTAAGAAAAGGGGCTGCTCAGTGTGAAAATGAGCAGAAATTAGAGAGGCATGAATTTTTATAGACGAGAAAGAAAGACCACTGTGTAGTAGATCAGATAAGTAATCCAGGATGAGCGGGATGGAGGGCTGTGCCGTACTGGCTCCCTGAGCCTGGATCCAGGTGCAGAACCTTTTCCATTTATCTGCATAAGACTTTCTGGTGCTAGGACATCTGGCCTCATGGAAAACATCCAGAACCTGTTTACTTAGAATGGCAGACTGCTTCGGGGTTAGGGAATACGCCAAGCTGCCAAATTGAGTGTCTGCAATTTGGGATGCATGAATTCCCCTTCCCTCTGGGTTAGGAGGTTTGAAATCTGAGGAAGAAGATGCCATGGACACAGCGGGGACAGGCTGTGCAGCAAAGGGTACCAGTGTTGTCGGGCCAGTCTGGAGCTATAAAAATGGTCCTCGGTTTTTCCTCCCTTATTTTGAGCAGTATCCTGGGGACGAAAGGTAGGGGAGGAGAGGCATAGACCGATAGCTTGACCCAGGGAAAGGACAGGGCATCCACTTTCCAAGCCATGCAGTGATGCTCCCTGCTGCAGAATTTTCTGAGCTGATGGTTGGTGTGGGTGGCAAAGAGGTCCACCTTCGGGGTTCCCCATTTCTGAGTTATTGTAAAGGTACTTCTGTTGAGTTGCCACTTGTGTGGGTCAAGAAGGTTTCTGCTTAATTGGTCTGCCAGAGAGTTGAGAGAACCTGGTAGGAATTGTGCTAACAGGTGCAGTTGCATGGAAGAGGCTGTGAGCCAAAAGGTCATGGCCAGCTTGCATAGGGGGTAGGCGTAAGTCTCTCCTTGCGTGTTGATGTACCACATCACATTGGTGTTGTCTGTTTTGATCAAGAGAACCCCTGGAGAGAGAAGGGGTTTCAAAGCTATCACGGCATGCTGCACAGCTATCATCTCTTTTTGACTGATGTGCAGAGGTATTTCCTGAGGGCTCCATTGGCCCTGTATGTACCTGCCGTCCAGGTGTGCACCCCAAGAGTAGTCTGATGCATCTGTGGTGAGGGCCTGGGTGGCAGGAGGTGGGGAGAAGGACAGTCTCTTGTTGTGGGAGCATGTTGTTGCCCACCAAAGAAATTCCTTTCTGAGGCAAGGAATTATAGGCAGAAGAGTTTCTAGGTCTTGAGAGTGTTGACACCAAAGGATCTTTAGGTACCATTGAAGTTTCCTCATGTGCAGTGTGGCACATGGAATTCGTAGCATGCAAGATGCCATGAACCCCAGAGCTTGCAAGATCTTCCTTGCAGATAGCTGGGGTCTTGGTGGCTAGATGAGAGAAGTAGGTTGTCAGGACAATTTTTTTCTCTGGTGTAAGGAATGCCATCTGGGATGCTGTGTCCAGACTTGCTCCCAGGAAGATTATTCTTTGGGTGGGCACCTGTTTGGACTTCTTTTTCTTGATTGTGTAACCTAGGGAGGTTAGTAGAGTCTTTACAAAGACCAGGTGCTTGAGCACATTTTCCTGGCTGTCTGCTTGAATAAGACAGTCATCTAAGTATGAGTAAATTTGAATATCTCTTTGTCTGCAAAATGCAATGGCCAGAGCCACACATTTTGTAAAAAGTCTGGGAGCAGTAGATAAGCCAAAGGGAAGCGCAGAGAACTGTAAGTGTTGAGATCCTGCTCTGAAGCGGAGATATTTCCTGCATGATTCCCTGATAGGAATGTGGAGGTAGGCCTCTTTTAGATCTAGGGTGGCTAGCCAAGCATCCTTGGAGGGCATGAACAGCAGCTGCTGGTAGGTGAGCATTTTGAATTTGGGATTGCCAGAAAGGTGTTTAGAATTGATAGATCAAGGATGGGGCGCCAGGTGCCCTCTTTTCTGGGCACCAGAAAAAGTCTGGAGTAGAAGCCTTGGCCTATCTGTTCTGCAGGAACATGCTCTACTGCTCTCATAGAGAGACAGAAGGGAAAGGATTTGCTTTTGAGCCTCTGCCCACTGATTTGGTGGTAGATCTGGGAACCCTTTTGGGGTTGGAATGATATGGAAGGAAAATCTGTATCCCTAGGACACAATGTTCAGAACCTATTGATGCTTGGTTATGGTGGCCCAGGTGGTTGAGTGAAACGAGAGTTTTCTTCCTAGGGATAAGTGAAGGCGGGCAGAGGAGGGGAAGGGGGAGGAGGTGAGTCATTGTGAGTTCTTACCATAAGGGGGTGGCTTAGAACTACCTGGTTTTGAAGTGGAGGTGGTCCACTGCTTAGATCTCTGTATTCGCTGGGGCTGCTGTCTGGGTGGTCTTTTTCCACAAGGACTAGGCTGGGCTGGTTTACTCAGAGCAGGAAAGGACCCGTGCTTGGAGGGACAATGCCAGCGTAACCTAGGGGGCTGGACTTGTAAGAAATCCTTAACTGTTTGCACAGATTTTGCTTTTTCTTCCATGTTTTTTAAGACCTCTCCTGTCTTTGTACCAAATAAGTTATCTTTGTGCAAGGGGGCATCCAAAAATTTAGATTTGACATGGTCTGGCAGGGGTTGTTCCTTAAGCCATGCATGTCTTCTAATTACAGATCCAGTGAGTGCTGCCTGCAAGAAGCTTCTAGGGCATCAAAACCACATTACAAAGTGTGCTTAGTTACTTGGCTTGCAGAATGCATTAAGTCTAGTAAATCTTTATAGATTCTGTCCAAGCAGGAAGGGAAGACATTTTTTGTTTAAGGAGTTCCAGGGTATGTTGCTGAAATTTCAGCATATGGAACTGACAATTTAGTGCTCTGATAGCAAGAGTAGCTGAGATGTATATTTTTTAGCCCATGTGTCCACTGCTCGGGAATCCCTGTCTGAGGGTGTGAGATTCTTAGCAGAGGTTGCTTTAATCCCTTTTGGCCCTTGAGAAATGAACTAAGGGTCAGCTACTGGATTTTTAAAAAGATATTTGTTTGAGTCAGAGACTCTATAGTACCTGTCTAGTTTTCTGGGAGCAGAAGGTAGGGCGTCAGTTGTCGAGCTGGTTTAAAGGAAAACATCATCCACAACATCCAGGACTGGGGGGATGGCCAAGGGTCTGCGCTGCGTAAGATCTAAGAACTCCCTGAGTCTCTTGTTAGACTGAGGGTAGTCCTATCTCTCCCATTAGAAATGCTTCCTTAAAGTATGCAAGGTTTCCTCAAAGGAAAAAATCCTCTGGGGGAGAGGCTGAAGGAATGGAGTCCTCTGCATCAGAATCCTCATAAGTGGAGAGGGGTTGCATGTCTTCATAGTCAGATGTATCAGATTCATCAACTCTTGTTCAGAAAAAAATACTGGGGACAGATCTCTTTTCCGTTTTGAGGGGGTAGCTTGGCTTCTCCTGACCAGCATGATAAGGTCTTCCGCCATTTTAAGCATTTGAGACTGAGGCAAGGCATGAAGCACCTGAGAGTGGGTTGTAGGTTTCTTGGGTATGGTTCGAACCCTGGGCCTAAGAAAATTAGTAATTTTTGAAAGAACGGTAGTCGCGAAAGACGACGTCGGTTTGTGTCGAGATTCGGTAGTGCGAAGAACTTCCTTGGAAGCCGGTGCCTGCTCAAGTAGCTCCAGACCCATCCAAGGTAGAGACGACCGCAGTCGAAGAAGAGTTTTGCGGCATACCGGACTCCAAAAGGGTCTCGACAGCAACCTGCGAATCAATAGAAGTGGGCAACAGGGGCTGCAAAAGCACCTCACTGAGTACCGGAGGACTGACTACTAGCTTAACAGAATGCGTCGTTGGTAGGTTTGGACCTGTGCAGTCTGTCTCTGTCTTAATCTTTACGTTTTTTCGGAGGATCTGCTGTCGGATGGCTTACCGAAGTCATATCAGAATTCGAGGACTTTAAGCGAAAAGCAACAACGGGGGACGTCGTGGTCTGGGCCTAAACAAGTGATGCAGTAAGAGTGGAAGTCTTGGTGTGGTATTTGCTTTCCACAGGTGAGACAATTGTTAACTTTTTCTGATATTGGTTAATGCAAGAAAAAAGGATCCCCAATGGGGCACTTAGCTTTAGAAGACTTCACCTTCAATTCGGAGACGAAAACACAGGTAGCGGACGACCGGCACTCGTGCGAACTGCTTCTGCTTCAGGCTCCATGGCAAAAAAGACTGATGTAATGGTGTTGGCTGCCTTACTTTATACTACTGATGACATGACGTCAGTCCTCAAGTGACAGCAACTGATGCAGAAATACTAAGTCTCTGGTATTCATGCTGGCCGAGGGCTACCCTGGCAGGGATAACCCAAATGTGATGGCTGCAGCAGTGGAGCATGAAGAACATCCATACCTTTTAAGAGAATGATGAAACACAGGTGCCCAGTAGGAAGGTAGCTGGAATAAAGAAGCTGAACCACGACAAAGTAAAATCTTTTTTAATACAAAATGGTGAGCACTTTCGCAATGGTAACCATTGCTTCATCAGACAGTTCATTCAAACAGCAACCACTTAAATACTTTAATTCATTACTAGAAAGTACAGTTTTGTACCTACCATAAATGTAGATGTCCGAATTGGATAGCATCTGCAGTCATAACAACTGGGTTGTCCTGTCGTCAGGCAGCCCTTCAGTCGGCCGGATTCCAAAGTCCGGGTCCGGCTTCGGCTGATGTCGCACTTCACCCGACGTCATCTCTGTTGGACTTCGGGTATAAAAGCATCAGCCGACGCCATTTTCTTCAGTGTTTCTTGCCCCAGATGCCAGAAGCCCTATAGAAGGCTAAAAAATTTTGGATAGATGCCAATGTTTCCAAAAGTTAGAGGTAAACACAAAAATAAGCATGTATGTACATAAATACAACCAAATACACCATGAAAGAATTCCCCCCACTAGCTAGCTATTAGAAGGGAAACCACCCTAGGAGTACCACAGAGGGGAAGGAGGGAGGGTAATCCTGACTGCAGATGCTATCCAATTCGGACATCTACATTTATGGTAGGTACAAAACTGTACTATGTCCTTCATGGATGCATCTGCAGTCATAACAACTGGGTAGAATACCATAGCCAACTAGGGGAGGAGGATAAAGGTAAATTATGGTGTGTTTAGGATCCCTTGCAGAACAGCAGTGGCAAACCCTGCTCGGGATCTGGAATATAGAGGTAAATTATAATGCTTGGCAAATGTATGCACGGAGGTCCAAGTAGCCGCCTCAATAATGTCTTTGGTAGCCACTCCTCGTAAGAAGGCTGTGGTAGTGGCTGTTGCCCTTGTAGAATGAGGTCTTATGTTCTGTGGAATTGGCTTTCCATGGAAGGAGTAACAGAATCGTATGCAATTTCCTATCCATTTGGAGATTGTCTGTTTGGAAATAGCTTTTCCTTCCCTTCCTGTTGCATAGGCTACAAAAGTTGGTCAGTCTTTCTGCTATTTTTGTTCTGTCCAAGTAGTAGCGTAGCTGTCTATGTACATCCAAGGTATGCAGTATTCTTTCCCTCTATTTTGTGGGTTGGGAAAGAAGGTAGGCAGGTGGATTGCCTGGTTTAAAGACACTCTGGATACCACCTTAGGCATAAATGTAGGATTAGTCCTCATGGACACTCTATCTTGGTGGAAGATTAGAAAGGGTTGCACTGCCATTAAGGCCTGTAGTTCTGAAACCCTCCTTGCTGAAGTAATTGCCAGTAGGAAAGCAGTTTTCCATGACAGGTATTGTAGGTCTGCTGTTGCTGCTGGTTCAAAAGGTGATAGTGTCAATTTTTCTAGCACAAAGTTCAAGTCCCAAGCTGGCAATGGTGGTTTCCTTGGAGGTTTTACATTCTTGATTCCTCTGAGGAACTGCCTGAGCAAAGGGTGTGAAAAAACAGGTGGATCAAAGCTGTATTCTGCTGAAATAGCTGATGCATGAATCTTGATGGAGGAGTAGGACAGGCCTGAATGAAGTAGTTCGCCAGATACTCCAGAATGTTAGGCATATCTATGTTTGATACATCTTTCCCTCTTTCAGAACTCCAAATGACAAACCTTTTCCATTTCCCAGCATAATTCTTTCTTGTTGAAGGCCTGCGTGCTTCAAGAATAATGTCTTTAACTCTTTGTGAAAGTTCTGTATTAGCAGCTGCTATGTGATGTTCCATGCAGTCAGTTGCAGCGTTTTAGGTTTGGATGCATGGTGCTGAAGTTGTTCTGAGTTAGCATCAAAGGCATCAGGGGATTGGCCACATATTGTTCGAGACATGCTCCTCAGCAGTGGGTACCAATGCTGTCTTGGCCAGTTTGGAGCTATCAGGATTATCCTTGGACGTTCCTCCTTGATTTTAGTAGTACTTTGTGTATCAAGGGAAGAGGTGGGAATGCATATGCTGTTAGGCCTTTCCAGCTGAAGGAGAGCGAGTCCACTTTCCATGCTAGTGGGTGGAATGTCCTTGTGCAGAATTTTTTGAGCTGGTGATTGAGAGGTGATGCGAATAGATCTATCTGAGGCATTCCCCATTTCTTCGAGATGGTCTTGAAGATATCCGGGTGCAGTTGCCATTCGTGGGCATCCGATGTGGTCCTGCTTAACATATCTGCTAGAGAGTTTTCTTTTCCTGGCACAAATATTGCCTGTAACTGGATGTTGCAGCTGAGTGCCAGGGTCCACAGCTCCAAAGTCATTCTGCATAGGGGGTAAGAATGAGTGCCTCCCTGTTTGTTGATGTACCACATGACTGTGGTGTTGTCTGTCCTTATCATCAAGTGGTCCTCCTTGAGAAATGGTCTGAACTTTTGGATTGCCAGTTTTACTGCCAGCATTTCTTTTAGGTTGATGTGCAGGTGAAGTTGGTCCTGTGTCCACAATCCTTGTACGCATTTGTCCAGCATATGCCCCATCCTAGGTCTGAAGCATCTGTTGTGATGGTCTGGCTTGCTTGACCCTTGAAAGGGCAGGCCTGGGTTTGACTGGCATGCCTGAGCCCACCATAGGAACTCCTGTTTTAAGCATGGTATTAGTGGGATTTCCGTTTCTAGGCTGTGTCTGTGTTGGGACCATAAATTCTTTAGGTACCACTGTAGTTTTCTCATATGTAGTCTGGCAAATGGAACCAAGATTATGCATGATGCCATGAAACCCAAGGCCTGCAGTACCTTTCTTGCTGTTAACTTGTTCAGTTTTGTTAGTGCCAAGAAGTAAAGAGGGAGTTCTTTTTGTTTTTCTGTAGTTAGGGATGCCATTTGTCTTACTGTGTCCAATTCCGCTCCCAGGAAAGTCCTTGTCTGGGATGGTGTCAGTCTTGACTTTTGTAAATTGACTGTGCATCCCAGTGCTTGAAGCAAGTAAATGACCCTTTGTAAATCTGTTGTCAGCTTGCTTTTGTTGTCTCCTTGTAACAGGCAGTCGTCCAGGTATGGATAAATTTGAATTCCCTGCAGTCTGCAATAGGCGATTACTGATGCCAGGCATTTTGTGAATACTCTGGGCGCAGTAGATAAGCCAAAGGGCAATGCTGAGAATTGATAGTGCTCTGATCCTGCAAGAAATCTGAGGTATCTTCTGCAGATTGGTCGAATGGGGACGTGCAGGTATGCCTCCTTGAGATCTAGAGTTACCAGCCAACACTCCTTGCCCAGCATGGGAAGAAGTTGCTGTAGGGTCAGCATTTTGAATTTTGGGACAATGATGTAAGTATTCAGGGTGGACAGGTCTAGTATTGGTCTCCAACTTTTTTCCTTTCTTGGAACTAGGAATAGTCTGGAGTAGAACCCCTTTCCTTGCTCTGCTGTTGGCACTTTCTCCACAGCTCTCATGTTTGCTAACTCCATTATCTGTTGTAGAGCCTCTGTCTTTTGATTTGGAGGTAGATTTGGCATTCCTCTTTTGTCTGGTAAAGTGTGGAAGTGGAACCGTAACCTTGATCTATGGTTCGTAAAATCCACTTGTCCTTTGTTATGTGGTGCCAGTTTTTTGAAAATAAGGTTAGCTTTCCGCCTAGAGGAGCTGCTATTTGTTCCCTGGTAGGCGGGTTTAGGATTAAGTCACTGTGGCTGTGTTGATGTAGTGGCAGGTGTTGAGTCTGTGCCTCTGTTGTTACCTTGCCACTGTCGTCCTCTGTAGGCACCTCCTCTGGATTGGTTTCTGCCTCTGGAACGTCTATTCCTGCCCCTTTGAGGTCTTGTGGAGTCAGGAAAGGACCAATTTTGGCAGGCCAGTTCCTGCTAAACCTTGGGGTTGAACCTGCAAGAAATCTTTAACTGTCTGGACTGATTTTGCCTTTTCTTCCATTTTCTTCATAACCTGCTGGGCAGGTGTACCAAACAAACTTGTTTTATCCATAGGAGCATCTAGCAATTTAGATTTAACATGATCCGTAAAGCTTGCTCCTTGAGCCATGCATGCCTTCTAATTACAGTGCCAGTCATGGCTGATCTAAATGAAGCCTCCAGTGCATCATAGCCACATTTTAAAGAATGGTTACTAACTTGCTGTATGTTATTTACCATTTCTAATACATATTTCTTATCAAGAGATTCATCAGTGGTTAGCTTTTTAGTTAACTGATCAAGCATAAACTCTTGGTATTGTATCATGTGAAACTGACAGTTTAAAGCTCTAACTGAGAGAGTGGCTGAAGTGTAAACTTTTTTACCCCATCTGTCTAATGACCTTGCTTCCCTTTCAGAAGGAACAGGGTTTTAGCTATGGTCGCGCTACTGCCTTGGGACCCTGGGAAATAGTTTCGGGTCTGCAAGAGGGGCCTTGTAAAGGTGGTGATGAGTATCTGGCACCCTGTAAAATCTGTCTGGTTTGGCAGGGGCTGGGGTAAAGAATCTGGAGCGGAGCAGACATCATTGAAAGCATCATCCACCACAGAGAGAACAGGAGGTATAGCTAAGGGCCTGTGCTGTGGAAGGTGCAAAAAGGTCCTAAGTCTTTTCCTGGAGTCTGAAAAATCCTGTTGCTGCCATTGGAACTGTTCTCGCATGGCATGCAAGGTTTCCCCAAAGGAGAATTCTTCTGGTGGGAAGCAGCTGGAATGGATTCTTCAGCATCAGAATCTTCAAAATTGGAGAAAGGAGCCTCTGGCTGGTCAGTTATGTCTGATTCATCAGCAGAATCATCAGAGGACACTGGCTCATGGGGCTCTGCCCTAGGTCTCTTCTCTGGGGGCTGAGAGGCCCTGTCTGGGTGAGATTGAGATCCTCTAATTAATGAAATTAAATCTTCTGCCAAAGTAAGCATTTGAGAACTGGAAGAGGGCCTGGTTGAGGGGGGTTTAACAGGCACTGTTTTAGTAGTCTTGGCTGCTTTAGCCCTGGCGAAGGCCTTAATGGACATGGCTGCTGGAGGCCTAGCAGCACCACGTGCTGGGGTAGAGACATCCAAGGGAATGGTGTCTGATAAGTCAGTGGTAAGCACCGTAGTGGGTAAAACTTCTGAGGCCGATTCAAGAGTGTTAGCAGGGACCTCAGTTGTAGAGACAGATTCAGCTGTATTTTGATCAGTTTTCTCGGTTTCGGCCGAAACCGAGACACTCGCGGTTTGCTTAACCATGGTTTCGGCCGAAACCGCGGACCGCGAGTGTCGGTCTTTTCTTTGCGTTTTGGCAGAATGCGTGGTCGGAGGATCCGACGGCATAATGTACGCAAAATCAGAACCGAAAAACTGTTCTGCAAACTCCGACCGACGCCTAAGCGTTCGTCGGTTGAAAGAAGCACAGGACGAACAGGCTGCTACGTCGTGGGCTGGGCCTAAGCAAGGCAGGCAGTAAGAGTGGAAATCTTTATGAGGTATTTGTTTCCCACAGGTTAAACAATTATTAACTTTTTCTGACATCGGCTGAGGCAAGAAAGAGTCCCCAACAGGGTACTTAGCTTTAGAAGTCTTGAAGTAGTATTCGGTAGAAGTAATCTCTGGATCCGACCGACCGGCACTTGCGAACAGCTTCTGCTTGGCCACGGCAAGAAAGACTGAAGAAAATGGCATCGGCTGATGCTTTTATACCCGAAGTCCAACAGAGATGACGTCGGGTGAAGTGCGACATCAGCCGAAGCCGGACCCGGACTTTGGAATCCGGCCGACTGAAGGGCTGCCTGACGACAGGACAACCCAGTTGTTATGACTGCAGATGCATCCATGAAGGACATCAACCAATCCTACCACTCAAAGTTAATTCAGTACTCAGCAATCAATTAATTATTATGGTTATGTTTGGCCCTTAGTTAATTGCTGAAGTCAGAAAAACTGTTTAAAAATCACATGCACAAAATGTAAAGACAAGAAGATGTGGATAAATATAAATAAAATACATAAAAAGTCAATGAATAAATACATATACTCATGTTCCCCATTTAATAACTACTTATGTGCATAGATATAAGCATAAAAATAAATATAAAAAATATATATATATAAAAGTATAAGCAGTACACACTCAACAACTTAATGAGTACATATAGTCTGCCTAATACATGCCCATGTTGTCCACCGAGTAAATACATAGTTTCATAGTTTAGTACTAGGCTATCTGCCCTGGGGCATTTATAAGCTTAGCCATAGTGATGTGGCATTCGCCACCCCATGTAATGGTACAAAAGTGTACAAAATAGATTTAGAATACTGTGCCTCTTGTCTAGTAGTGACACAGAGATGACCCCCGGGGTAAACCTACGATCTCCCATCCACTCGTCAAGATTTCTCTTGAAGAGAGTCAGTGAGGGGCTCTGCCTAACATGAACTGGGATTCTGTTCCAGAGTATGGGAAGCCTCTGAGTTATGAATCTGTCCCTCCAGCATGTCCTATTCATATTTGTGCTGAGGTTTATATCTTTAGCTCTCATGGTTCTGATGGATTTGGATTTTTTGAGGTGGAGCATGTCCATCAATTCCTGATTGGACATGGCCTTGTAAGTCAGGCACAGATCACCTCTGAGTAGGCGGTATGCTACTGACTAGAGCTGGAGTTTCTTTAGTCTGGCAGCATATGACATATGTTGGAGACCCTTGATCCTCTTGGTGAGGTACTTTTGGGGTCTCTCCAGCTGTTGCAAGTGCCGGGTGAGGTACATACCAAATGGGGCATTGTACTCAATCATGGGCCTGATAATGGAGGAGTATAGGGGTACAATGACCTCCTTTGATCTGGATGTGAAACCCTTCATGATAAGGTGGGCAAGGTAGAAAGTCTTTCTAACCAATTTGGCAACGTGGGTGTGTCAAATGAGAGGTCACTATCGACTTGGGTCCCCAGGTCTCTGATTACTTTTTCCGTACTCAGTGGGTTATTGTCTATGTGATCATTTGTGGGTACTTTGTTTTTCCCAAAGGGGATGACTATACATTTTTTGGCATTTAGTTTAAGGCCATGACTCCGGCACCAGTTGTCCATTTCAGTGAGGCCTTTCTGTAGGATGTATGTGTCAGCTGGTGTATTGACTATGGCGCCTAGTTTGCAGTCATCTGCGAACTTTGTCAGCCACAATCCTCCCATGTTTGCTTTCACATCTGAGAAATAAATGCCAAACAAGAAGGGTCCCAGGACAGAGCCCCGTGGGACACCACTTGTGACTGGTTTTGAGTCTGACATGGCTCCAGCGATTTTGACTTTATGGGTTCTATCCTTTAGCCAGTTTGCAACCCATCTTGTGACATATGGATTTACATTTAAGCTGTTGAGCTTCTCTACGATGCCTGAGTGGGGTATTGTGTCGAAGCCTTTAGCCAAGTCCAGGTAGGCTGTATGGACTGCTTTGCCCTCGTCAATGGCTCTAGGGACTGTTTCGAAAAAGTCAACCAGGTTCAAAAGGCAGGATCTGCCCTTTACAAAGCCGAACTGGGTGGGATCGTGTCTGTAGGTCCCCAATGTCTCTGTTTATGAGTTCCATAATGATTCTTTCCATAGCTTTGCAGACCAGGCTGGTTAAATTTATGGGGCGGTAGTTACCAGGGTCTGTAGAAGTGCCTCCTTTGTGGAGTGGGCCCACTGTTGCTGTACGCCAGTGTTCAGGTACATATCCTGTAGTAAGGCTAAGGTTAAATAGCATTTTTATGTGCGGGTTTAGCTCCTCTTGGAGTTCACGTAGCACACAACCCGGGATACCGTCAGGTCCCATTGATGCTGTGTTTTTAGCTTTGCTGAGGGCGGTTCTCACTTGGACATCTGAGATGACAGGGAGGTTACATTCAGCTGGGATAAGTATTTCTTCTTTTGGGGGTGAGAGGGGAGAAATTTGCACTGAACCTGTCTGCCAGAATGTTGGCAAAATCTGTGGGTTCAGTGTATTTTTTGTCATTGTAAACTAACTCTGAGCATATCTGAGGGTTCCGCTCAGGTTTCTAACATAGCAGAAGAAATCCTTGTGGTTATCTTTAGTGTCCATAGCAATTTTTCTCTCAAAGTTGGCCTTGGATGTTTTTATGAGAGAACGTAGCTTTCTACTAGTGCTGATCAGAGATGCCTTCTCTTTATGGGATTTTGCTCTGTTGTGCAGTAGCTTCCTTCTTTTGTTTTAAAATTTGTTTATGGCTGGGGTCCACCAGACAGGACGCCTGCCCTTGGTGGAGAGGGTCTTGGTTTTATTTGGGATTGCATGATCCATGCATTCTTGGAGATGTCCGTAGAAAGCATTTGTGAAGGATTCAGCATTGTGGGATGTGGTTTCCACTGGCCCAGTGGGCTTAAAGGATACCATCTCAGTCTTAAGAAGTGTAAAGTCGGCTTTTGAGAAGTTTTTCACTGCAGTCTTTTGTGTTGGGGGTGGAGGTGGGATATGTATATCCAGGGTGATTAGTTTGTGGTCAGATCTCACTAGTGAGGGGTATACTTCCGGTGTGGAGCACTTTGTCCCCAGGTTTGTGATGATCAGGTCTAGTATATTATCTCCCCTTGTGGGAGAGGTGACTAGCTGTTCCATTGCATTTGAATTTATGAATTCCAGGAACCTTTGGGCTACGGTGTTAGGGCTAGAATAATGCACCCAGTCTATGTTAGGGTAGTTGAAATCTACCAATATGATGGTGTTTGGTGAGACATGCATATCCTCCAATGTCTTCAGGAAGGCTGAATGGGGTTCCTGAGATTGGGAGGGTTGTCTGTAACATGCTACCAGTTGTATAGCAGTTTTGCCTATGGTTAGTTGCACCTGGATGGCCTCTGATGCTTCATGTGTTGCCACTAACCTGGAGGTGTGGGTGTCCTTGATGAATATGGACACTCCCCCTTCCTTTTTGGTTTGGCCCGAGTTTTGGGGCCGAAAAGCATGATACGAGGTATAGCCTTGGTAGCGCTGGGGTGCTCTCAGGAGCCTTGAACCAGGTTTCAGTTACTGCACAAACATCGATGTTCTCCATACCGAGGAGTGCTTCGAGAGCCTGCATCTTGAGATTTAGACTTCTGGCGTTGAGCAGCATTACCCTTAATTTTTTTCCATTTTTGTTTTCTAAGGTGGTGGGTTTGTCTTTTGAACCTTGCCTAAAAAAGGCACTATGGGGGTGGCAAGAGCCTTAGCCAATATCCGGAAGCCCAGTGGTGACAGGTGCAAGCCGTCCCTTGCGAAGCAGCGTGGCTTGTCCAGCATGTCATCCCAAGCAGACAGACACTGGATCCCCCTAGAATGACACCAGTAATTGAGCCAATTATTAAAGCTGATCATCTTGTCTTTGTATTGTGGCATCATTCTTGGTGAGGGCAAGATGCTGCTCAGGGTCAGGGTCATACCAGCCTGGGCTACATAATCAGAGAGCTCCTCTATGTCTCTTTTCATGTAGTCCAGGGAGGTACCTCTCAGGTCATTCACGCCAGCATGGACAATGACTGAGTCATATTTGTACTTGCTTTGGAGTGACCTGAGTGCGTGTGTTATGTGGAGGATCCTAGCCCCCGATAGGCAGCTCACCGTTACCCTCTCCTTGTTCAGCCTGGTAAGTGGAAC
Source organism: Protopterus annectens (assembly GCF_019279795.1). NCBI lineage: Eukaryota > Metazoa > Chordata > Ceratodontiformes > Protopteridae > Protopterus > Protopterus annectens. The sequence goes on along the minus strand of NC_056725.1, from coordinate 697,772,925 downwards.
GTCAGTGTGTCTGACTATAGTCACCTATTACTAGTGTATCAGGCATGATGTTTGGCCTTAAGGGCTGTGATTGTTTATCACACTGATTTATTGAAGTATGTGTTGCATGTGTTATGTTTTGAGGTGATGGATTTTTGGGTGTCTGCTTTGGGAGCCTCTGTTGTTTTGTTAAGTTTTTTGTTAGAGCCTCCGAGTATGTCTTTGTGTTATTATGTGTTTGGTTTGCAGTTGTGGTAGGTCTATGTGGGACTGGGTTTGCTGTGTGTGTGTGGTTACCTTCTCCTCCTGTCTGGTCTTGCCAGTCCTGAGTTGAGAGAGTTCAGCCTCCAGTTTGGCTATATAGTTGCATCTCTCACATGTATTTGTGTTTGTTGGGAGGAGGAGAGGGTTGTCTGTGTACATGAGACAATTGTAGCATTGTCTCAAGATTCCCAGATTAACCAGCTGAACAGGAGAGGATGCTAGCAATCTACCACTCGACATGCTAGAATATTATAAGGGAGTGCTGTGCCTTTAAGGGAAGTGGGTACTCACAGGGGTGGTAGGTGGATGTAGTGCTTACTTTAGTTTGAGAGTGCTTACTTAGAAGAGAGGTTTTGAGAACAAGTGCTAGGCTTATAATAAAATGAGTAGACTAATTATTATAAGAGTAGAGCTTTCTTAAGGGAAAATTTGAAGAGCACACTTGGCGGAGCCAGAAAAAGTTTAACCTTGTTTAACTGGCGCTGCGCTAAACAAGTAAACAAATATGCTTTTAATACATACATCTTAACAAATGCTTGTCTTTAATGATATCTATGCTAGAAGCAGCTCAAGAAATACTGTCATATTGACCCAAAGCCATGCATGCGTTCATGTAGTCTTCTATTGTTAAAATAGTATTATTATTTTTTATTTTATTTTAACCTTCTAGATTTTAGCACTGGCTTCAATGGAACACTATCATTTAAACCCAAAACACTATGTGCTCCTAAACGCAAAATCCATTTTACTTCCATATTTTCAGTAGTATTGACTATGTCCCCCATCCTATTGCTGACATTCTGAATGTGTAAAACCTGAAACAAAAATATATGGTCATCCCCCTTATCCAATGTATGCTTAGCCAAAGCACTATACAGTTGCCCTTTTGTAGTGCAGTAAAGGTGATCCCTTATCCGTTCCCTAAGGTGACGGTTAGTTTTGCCAACATAAAAATGGAAACATGTTGTGCAATGAGCTACATACACTACATTCTTAGTATTGCAATCAGCAGAAATCCTTAGCTCCCATAGACGCCCTGTTTCAGGGTGCTTAAAAAACCTTGATTCATCTATATAAATGCACTGTGTACATTTTCCACATCTATGGGTACCATTCACTGCACTATCCATCAGAGCAGGTGTCCTTGGATAGCAAAGCTGCTGTTTCAGATTTCTAAATGCAAAATGTGGTTGTCCGCCCACTATGTTGGTAGTATCCTCGCCTGCCAACAACATATGCCAATTTTGTTGTATGATGGTTTCAAACCTTTTCACATCTCTTGTATATGGTAAAACTACTGAAATGTATGGTAATACACTATTCCTGATACCTGCCCTGTCACTACCTGCTCTATCAGAGTAGTAGGGCTTAGCTTTACCTTTCCTTTCTTTGTGTACATTATGGTACACCTTATCAATTTCATGTTCACTATACCGCCTACTAATGAAACCTGTTCTTAGCTTAGTTAACTCATTTCTATACACTTCCTCTTGACAACATAGGTGAGATGTTCTCATTGCCTGACCTCTGATTACGTTAGGAAAAATCTTAGGGTTATGCATACTGTTTCTGTGTAGAAAAGATGGTCTGTACCATTGTTTCCTATGTAATTTCGTAGACCACTGGTCATTTTCTCTGTATATGGTAACATCCGGGAAGTCTAAACTCATCTCAGAATAGTTCATCGTAAACTTTAAAAAGTCACTAGTAGTATTTAGGTATGCATACAGGGATTTAAGTTGTTCACCATCACCTTTCCAAAAAATAAAAAGATCATCTACTAAACGCCTATAAAAGGCTATTTGGGGATTACCTAACAGATGTTCATATTCCCAGTTAACCATAACCAGGTTTGCATATGTGTTGGCACAACTTGTGCCCATGGCAACCCCTGACATCTGCTTATAGCATATGCCATTGAACATAAATATGTTGTGCTCTAGTACCAATCCTACAGAGAAAGTCTATGTTAGTATTAGAAAACTTTCCCTGCCTTGTCAACACTGATTTCATCATGCTTAGTAGATGAAGATACTACCAACATAGTGGGTGGACAAAGTACAGTTGTGTACCTACCATAAATGTAGATGTTCGAGTGCATTTACTGTTGCAGTCATTACACTTGGGTTATCCTGCTGGAAGGTGACCTGTAGTCGGCCCAAGTTCCAAAGTCTTGGTCCGGCGTCGGTTGCTGTCGCCTCTTCCCTGATGTCAGTGTGCCAGGGGTATAAAAGTTGCAACCGATGCCATTTTCTTCAGTTTTTCTTGCCCCAGATATGAAGGCTGTAAGGATAAAAAATATGCCAAACAACCATGCATATATCACTAAAAACATTTTCTTCTTCTAAAAGCAAATACACCACATAGGTTGTATAGAGTTGAGAAGTACAGAATAGTCCCAGCAAAGAGGGGGATGGTGGGTGGGTAACCAGGACTGCAACAGTGAATGCACTCGAACATCTATATTTATGGTAGGTACACAACTGTACTATGTTCGTGTTTCACTGTTGCAGTCATTAAACTTGGGTAGAATCCCAAAGCTGAGGTAGGGTGGCTGGGTCTAGATTGGTTTTGGCGAGGCTAACAAGCCCTGCAGAACTGCAGTGGCAAAGCCTGCTCTGGATTTGGAGTAGAGAGGTAGGTGGTCATGCTTGGTAAAAGTGTGCAGAGCTCCAGGTTGCAGCTTCTTAGGTTCATAGGTTCATACTAGGCTATCTGCCCTGGGGCAATTACAAGCCTAGCCCGATTTTGTTTGGCTTACGCCACTCCTTGATTTGAGTATACTGTGCCCTTTTTAAGGTTTAGTTTACTGTGCCTCTGTCTAATAGTGACACGGAAGTAATCCCCGGGACAAACCTACGATCCCCCATCCACTCATAGATTCTTCTTGAAGAGATTCAGTGAGGTGCTCTGCCTAACATGAACTGGAATTCTATTCCAGAGCGAAGGGAGCCTCTGGGTTATGAATCTGTCCCTCCAGCAAGTTCTATTTATTTCTGTGCTGAGGTTCAAGTCCCTCGAGCGTGTGGCTCTAAGGGATTTAGATTTACTGAGGTGGAGCATGTCCATTAATTCTGGATTGGACATAGCTTTATATGTCGGGCATAGATCGCCTCGAAGTAGGCGGTATGCAACTGAGTAGAACTGGAGTTTTTTTAACCGAGCAGCATATGGCATCTGCTCGAGTCCCTTGAGCCTCTTGGTGAGGTACTTTTGGGGTCTTTCTAATTGCTGCAGGTGTCAGGTAAGGTACATCCCAAAAGGGGCATTATATTCTATGATAGGCCTGATGAGGGATGAATAAAGGGGCACGATTACCTCTCTTGATCTAGATGTGAATCTTTTCATGATGAGGTGGGCTATGTAGAAGGTCTTTCTAACCACTTTGGCAATGTGGTTGTCAAAGGAGAGATTGCTATCAACTTGGGTCCCCAGATCCCTAATTAATTTCTCTGTACTTAATGGGTTACTGCCTATGTGGTAATTTGTGGGCACATTGTTTTTGCTAAAGGGTATGACTATGCACTTTTTGGCATTTAGCTTTAGACCATGGCTCTGGCACCAGTTATTCGTCTCTGTGAGACCTTTTTGAAGGATGTTTGTGTCAGCTGGAGAGTCGATTATGGTGCCCAGTTTGCAGTCATCTGCGAACTTGGTGAGCCATAGTCCTCCCACGTTGGCCTGTACCTCGGAAAAGTATATACAGAACAAGAACGGTCCCAGGACAGAACCTTGTGGGATGCCACCTGTGACCGGTTTCGAGTCTGACATGGCTCCAGCAACTCTCACTCTGTGGGTTCTGTCTTTGAGCCAGTTTGCAACCCATCTTGTGACATAGGGGTTTATATTTAAGCTGGATAGCTTATCTATGATGCCCGAGTGGGGTATTGTGTCAAATGCCTTTGCTAGGTCCATATAGGCTGTGTGGACTACCTTCCCTTCATCTATGGCTTTGGTGACTGTTTCAAAGAAGTCAACCAGGTTCAAAAGGCAGGATCTGCCCTTGACTAAGCCGAATTGGGTAGGATCTAGTGTCTGTAGGTCCCCAATGTCTTTGTTTATGAGCTCCATTATGACCCTCTCCATAGCATTGCAGACTAGGCTAGTCAGGCTTATAGGGCGATAGTTTCCAGGGTCCGTAGAGGCTCTACCTTTGTGGAGTGGGACCACTGTTGCTGTACGCCATTCTCTGGGCACATATCCTGTAGTGAGGCTGAGATTGTACAGCTGTTTTATTTGAGAGGTTAGTTCTTCTTGGAGTTCATGTAGGACGCAACCCGGGACGCCATCTGGTCCCATGGAAGCAGTGTTTTTGCTTTGGAGAGGGCAGGCTTCACCTGAGCATCAGAGATGTTTGGAAGGCAGCCCTCTGCCGGGATAGATACTTGCTCTTTTGGGGGGGGGGGGTGAGTTTGCACTGAACCTGTCTGCCAGGATATTGGCTATGTCTGTGGGTTCAGTGTATTTTTTGTCGTTTAGAATCAACTCAGAACAAGTCTTGGAGTTGCATCCCAGGTTCCTAACATAACTGAAAAAAGCCTTATGATTGTCTTTAGTGTCCTGTGCAATTTTTCTCTCGAAGCTGGCCTTGGAGGATTTTATGAGGGATCGTAATTTTTTGCTAGTACTGATCAGAGCTGCCTTCCCTATTAGGGATTTTGCTCTATCATGTAATAGCTTCCTCCTTCTGTTGTACAGTTTATTTATGGCTGGGGTCCACCAGACTGGACGCCTGCCTTTGGATGATTGGCTCTTGGTTTTGTTTGGGATAGCATGATCCATGCATTCCTGGAGATGTCTGTAGAATGCATTTATATAGGATTCTGCAGTTTGGGCCGTAGTTTCCACTGGCCCTGGGGCCTTGAAGGATTCCACTTCGGTTTTGAGAAGTGAGAAGTTCGCTTTTGAGAAGTTTTTCACTGTGGTTTTCTGGGTTGGGGGTGAGGTCGGGATGTGGATATCCAGTGAAATTAATTTATGGTCTGATCTTACCAATGAGGGATATACTTCTGGTATGGAGCATAGAGTAACCATGTTGGTAATGATCAGGTCTAGTATGTTATCCCCTCTTGTGGGAGTGGTGATTAGTTGTTCCATAGCATTTGAGTTTATAATTTCCGGGAACCTTTGGGCTAAGGTGCTGGGGCTTGAGTAGTGCTCCCAGTCTATGTTTGGGTAGTTGAAGTCGCCCAATATAATGGTGTTCGGAGAGATCTTCATGTTCTCCAATGTTTTCAGGAAAGCCGAGTGGGATTCCTGACTTTGAGACGGTGGTCTGTAGTATGCTATAAACTGAAAAGCAGTCTTGCCCACTGTTAGGTGCACATGGATGATCTCCGATACTTGGTGCAATGCCACTAACCTGGAGGTGTGGATATCCTTGATAAATATGGAAACTCCCCCTCCTTTTGTGGTTTGATCCGGGTTTTGGGGCCGAAAAGCATGATATGAGGTATAACCTGGTAGTGCTGGGGTGCTCTCTGGAGCCTTGAACCAGGTTTCTGTCACTGCACAGATATCGATGTTTTCCATACTGAGGAGAGCTTCGAGTGCGTGCATCTTGAGGTTAAGACTTCTGGCATTTAGCAGCATTGCCCTTAGTTTCTTGTTCCTTGTGCTGTCTATGGGGGTGGGTTTGACTTTTGAGCCTTGCCTAAAAAAGGCACTATGGGGGTGGCAAGAGCCTTTGCCAATATCCGAAAGCCCAGTGGTGACAGGTGCAAGCCGTCCCTAGCGAAGCAACGTGGCTTGTCGAGCATGTCATCCCAGGCTGACAGACACTGGATACCCTTTGAATGACACCAAAATTTTAGACAATTGTTAAAATCGATCATTTTGTCTCTGTACTGTGGCATCATTCTAGGTGAGGGTAAGATGCTGCTCAAAGTCAGGGTCATACCGGCCTGGGCTACATGATCAGAGAGCTCCTCTATGTCTCTTTTCATGTATTCCAGGGAGGTACGTCTCAGGTCATTCACACCAGCATGTACGATGACTGAGTCATATTTGTAGTTGCTTTGGAGTGACCTGAGTGCTTGCGTTATGTGGCGGATCCTAGCGCCCAACAGGCAGCTCACTGTGACCTTCTGTTTGTTCAGCCTGGTGAGCGGGACGTCAGTGTGTCTGACAATAGAGTCACCTATTACAAGAGTATCAGGTGTGTTATTCAGCCTTAAGGGCTGTGGCTGCTTGGCACACTGACTTTGTGGGCTATGTGTTGTGCATGTTTTGTTTTGGGGTAGCGTTTGCTTGTATGTCTGCTTTGGAGGTCTCTGTTGCTTAGGTAGATTTTTATTTAGAGCCTCTGAGTATGTTTTTGTGTATTAATGTGTTTGGTTCGCTGATGTGGTGGGAATATGTGATACTGGAATTGTGTTGTGTAAGGTTACCTTCTCCTCCTGACTGGTTTCACCAGTTTTGAGATGAGAGAGCTGAGCCTCCAGTTTGGCTATATGGTTGCATCTCTCACATATATTTGAACCTGTTTGGAGGAAGAGAGGGTTGTCCGTGTACATGAGACAGTTGTAACATTGCCTCAAATTTCCCAGATTCACCAGCTGGACTGGAGAGGAAACCATTGACTGACCTTTGGACATGCTAGAGTAATATAGGGAAACTGAATTAAGATGGACCAATAGGGGGTCAAGGTAATCATAGAGAGTATAAGAGTAAGTAGTGCTTATGGTTTAATAGTGCTAACTTGTAAGACTACTTATTTGGACCAGTGAAGGGCCTTAGAATGAGAATATGGAGTTTAATTTGAGAGATAGAGCAGTTCTAAGGGAAAAGGTGAAGAGCAAACTTCGTGGAGCCAGGAATAGTTTACACCCAATTAGGAGGCGCTGCCCGTTGTTGCGCTATGCACAAAAACGCGCAAAAGAGGGTTTTAAGAGAGGGAGATCTAGAAGTTTGGAAATGACCCAAAATGGCCAATAAAACTACAGTTTCAAGGCAGTAACCACTCCCACAGGGACAGGCAGGCTGCTCAATGTTTATCACTGCCACTGATGAACAGAGAGACTTCCATTTAGCCCAAGCAAAAAATGGCCTCCAAGACACTTACAAACAGTTCAGAACAGCAAGCCTGTAACTGAACATTTTAAATCTCAGAAAAGTGGGAAAAAAGCAATAATATGTCTTTGGTTGGTACCCCTCTGAGGAAAGCTGCTGAAGTGGCTGCTGTTCTGGTAGAATGAGGCCTAATGCCCTTAGGCACAGATTTGCCATGTTGTGCGTAACAGAAGCAGATGCAGTGTCCTATCCATTTGGAGACTGTCTGCTTTGTAATAGGTTTTCCTTGTAATCCTACAGCATATGATACAAACAGCTGCTCAGTTTTTCTGTAAACTTTTGTTTTGTCCAAGTAAAATCGTAGCTGCCTGTGTATATCCAAAGAGTGCAGAAGTCTTTCCCCTTTATTCTGGGGATTTGGGTAGAAAGTAGGCAAATGAATAGTTTGGTTTAAGCCCACATTAGAGACCACTTTTGGCATGAATGTTGGGTTCGTCCTTAGAGAAACCCTGTCCTGGTGAAAAATGAGGAAAGGTTCAACAGCCATCAATGCCTGTAACTCTGAAACTCTTCTTGCTGAAGTTATTGCTAGGAGCAGAGCAGTTTTCCATGACAAGAAGTTTAGATCAGCTGTGCTGGCTGGTTCAAAAGGAGGCAGTGTTAGTTTTTCTAAAACAAAATTGAGGTTCCAAGTAGGTACTGGTGCTTTCCTAGGGGGTCTTATATTCTTTGCCCCTCTGAGGTACTGTCATAGTGGAGGATGTGAAAAAATAGGAGGATCCGTATTGTAATGAGCTGAAATGGCAGAGGCATGGATTTTAATAGAAGAAAAAGATAGGCCTTTGTCCAACATCTCAGTCAGGTATTGCAAAATCTGAGGCATATTAGCGACCAGTGGGTCGAGCCTTTGTGCCTGGTTCCAAGCACAGAATCTCTTCCATTTTTCCACATAAGATTTCCTAGTGCTGGGTCTCCTGGCTTCCAAAATTACATCCATAACTGCTTTAGAGAGAGAGGTGCAGTCTGAGTGGCTACATTATCTGCCATGCTGCCAGGTTTAAGATTCTGAGTTGGCTGTGCAGAATCTGATTGTTTTGCTGTGTCAGAAGATGAGGGATTTGAGGTAGAGGCCAAGGCGGGCCTTGGGACAAAATCCTTAGGACTAGGTACCAGCGCTGGCGTGGCCAGTCTGGGGCAATCAGGATCATTTTTGGCCTCTCTCGTCTGACTTTTAGAAGCACCTTGGTGAGAAGAGGCATCGGGGGGGAAGGCATAGACTGTCAGGTTTTTACAATTGAAAGATAGAGCATCCACTTTCCATGCTTAAGAGTGATAAGTCATTGTGCAAAATTTCTGTAATTGGCAATTGTGAGGGGAGGCAAATAGATCTATGTCTGGGCGCCCCCATTCCCTTGTTATCATGTTGAACACTTGTGGCTTTAGCTTCAATTCGTGAGGATCCATGACATTTCTGCTTAGTTCGTCTGCCAGTGTATTTTTTGTTCCTGGCAGGAATTGTGCTTGCAGATGTACCTGGTAAGTCAGTGCTGTGTTCCACAAAGTCATCGCTTGTCTGCATAGGGGGTAGGAATGTGTGCCCCCTTGCTTGTTTATGTACCACATAACTGTGGTATTGTCTGTCTTTATTAATAATTGTCCTGGATGTATTAGGTCCTTGAAGGCTGTCAGGGCATTCTGTACAGCTAGCATCTCTTTTTGATTGATGTGAAGATGCATTTGTACCTTGGGCCATGTGCCCTGAATACATTTTCCTGCCATATGTGCTCCCCAGGTGTAATCCGATGCATCCATTGTTATTGTCTGCCTGGCTGTAGGTAAGGTGAAAGGCTGTCCCTTGTTGTGGTGACAGGCCTGGGACCACCATCAAAACTCCTGCTGTAGGCAGGGAATCAAGGTTATGATTGTCTCTAGGCTGCGACAATGCTGAGTCCAAACTCTTTTTAGATACCATTGTAGTTTCCTCATATGCAGTTTGGCATATGGAATTAGTAGAATGCAAGATGCCATGAAACCCAGGGCCTGCAGAATTTTTTTTGCAGGGAGCTGGGTCTTTGTTGCCATCATTTGAAAGTAATGAGTCAGTTGCCTTTGTTTGTCTGGCGTGAGATAAGCCATCTGGGTAGTTGTATTTAAGCTTGCATCCAGGAATATTATCTCTTGAGAGGGCAATAGTTTTGATTTTTTTTCATTTACTGTGTACCCTAGGCAAATTAGTAATCTTTTTATAAACTCCAGGTGCTTTAGAAGAATGTCCTTGCTTTCTGCTTGAATAAGGCAGTCGTCCAACTAGGGATATATTTGAATTCCTTTTTGTCTACAAAATGCAATTACTGGTGCCAGGCATTTTGTGAAGATCCTGGGTGTAGTAGATAAGCCAAAGGGCAGTGCAGAGAATTGATAATGCATTGAGCCTGCTATAAATCTGAGGTATCTTCTGCACGATTGTCTGACTGGGACGTGCAGGTATGCCTCCTTGAGATCCAAAGTAACTAGCCAAGCCTCTTTGCCCAGCCTGGGCAAGAGTTGTTGTAGTGTTAACATTTTGAATTTTGGAACATCCAGGAAAGTATTTAGGACTGACAGGTCCAGTATTGGTCTCCATGCTTTGTCCTTTCTGGGTACTAGGAAAAGTCGTGAGTAAAATCCTTGGCCCTGTTCTTCTTGTGGAACATTTTGATTTGCTCCCATATCCATAAGTGCTGCAATCTGTTTTTGTGCCTCTGCCATTGGTTTTGTGGCAGGTTTGGCATACCTTTTGGTTTTGGAAGAGTGTGGAAGTGGAACCTGTACCCTTGAGAACCTATATTCAACACCCATTGGTCTTGGGTGATCATGCCAATTTTTTGAGAAAAGTGCTAGCTTTCCCCCTAGGGGTGCTGTCGACTGGTAAGTGCTTGGCATCTGCAGAGGGAAGTCATTGTGACTGTTTCCTATAAGGTTGTGATTTGTCTTCTCCTCCTTTGGGGGCTGAAGCACCCCATTGTTTAGGTCTGTAGGAGCCTTGGGGCAGAGATCTGCCTCGTGGGCGTCTGTATCTGCCTCTTTGTGGCCTGTCTGACACTGGAAAGGACCAATTTTTTGAAGGCCAATTCCTGCTAAATCTAGGTGGCTGAACCTGCACGAAATCTTTCACAGTTTGCATTGACTTTGCTTTATCCTCCATTTTCTTTAAAACCTCTTCTGCCTTAACACCAAACAAAGTATCATGCTGTAGTGGAGCATCCAATAATTTCATTTTAACATGGTCAGGTAAACTTTGTTCTTTCAACCAAGCATGTCTTCGAATAACTGATCCTGTAACTGCGGCTCTACAAGAAGCCTCTAATGAATCAAAACCACATTGCAGAGTATGCTTTCCCACTTGTTCAATTGCATGCAATAAATCCTGCGTTTCTTTACAGTCAGGACCTTCTATATTTGAAACCATTTTCTGCTTTAACAATGACATGAGATACTGCTGATATTTAAGCATGTGAAACTGACAGTTTAAAGCTCTTACAGCTAAAGTAGCAGAAGTGTAAACTTTTTTCCCCGTCTGTCCAGAGCTCTGGAATCCCTATCTGAGGGGACAGGATTTTTGGCAGTGGAAGCTTTAACCACTTTTGGACCCTCAGAAATAGTTTCTGGGTCCGCAGCAGGGTTTTTGTAAAGAAATTTATGAGAGTCAGGGACCCTGTAGTACCTGTCTGGCTTTACTGGTGCAGGGGGTAAAGAATCTGGAGACAGACTGGATTCAGAAAAAACATCATCAACAATTTCAAGAATGGGGGGATACCAAGGGCCTGTGCTGAGGCAATAGAAGGAAATCTCTGAGCCTTTTCTTGGATTCTGAGTGATCCTGGCTCTCCCAATGGAAATGCTCCCTGATGGTGTGCAGGGTTTCCCCAAAAGAGTAATCCTCAGGCGGTGAGGCTGAAGGAATGGACTCTTCAGCATCAGAGTCCTCATAGGGAGGAAGAGAATAGCCCTGGTCAGAGGAAGAATCAGAAGAAATGGAAACCTGATCAGAGGAATCATAATCAGTGTCTTGCCTAGGCCTTTTGTCAGGAGGGGGATGGGAGCCCCTGATTAAAGTAATAAGGTCATCGGCCATTTTAAGCATCTGTTTCTTAGACATGGATGACTGTTTTGGGGAAAGCTGCACTTGTTTCTTTGTCTTGAATGGTGTTTTTGACTTTGCCTTTGCTGTTGTAATAGCTTTAATTGTAAGCTGTGAAGGTCTGAAAACACCCTCAGAAGCCGGTGCCTGCTCAGCGGCTCCAGACCCATCTGAGGGTATATTTTCCATAGGCCCAATACCTTGAGTTTCCACAGGCCTCGGTGTCTCCACGTGGCTGTCGGTTGCAGCCTGTGGCTCTGAGGTAGCGGGTGTTAGGGGCTGGGAAAGCGCCTCACTGAGAACTGGCGAACCGGTGACTGGCCTAGAAGAGGCTTCGTCGTCTGTTTTCGACCTCGGATGCCTGTCTTTTTCTTTGTCTTTGCGTTTTTTATACATTCCGGTCGTCGGTTGTTCCGACGGCATTATGTAATTAAATCTTCGTCCAAAATAATGTGAAGCAAAAATCAAACTGACATTTAATAGTGCGTTTATTAAATCTAGCACAAAACCGACAACTAGTGACGTCGTAGTCAGGGCCTAGGCAAGGAATGCAGTAAGAGTGAAAGTCCTTATGAGGTATTTGCTTCCCACAAGAAATACAATTATTAACTTTTACTGACATCGGTCTGGAGCAAGAAAAAGTTTCCCCAACGGGGTACTTAGCTTTATTGAAGACTTCGGTTCTGAAATTCAATTTTGAAAATCTCAGGAGTCGGTCGACCGGCACTTGCGAACTGCTTATGCGTCGGGCACCGCACGGCAAGAAAGACTGAAGAAAATGGCGTCGGTTGCAACTTTTACACCCCTGGCGCACTGACATCAGGGAAGAGGTGACAGCAACCGACGCCGGACCAAGATTTTGGAACTCGGGCCGACTACGGGTCGCCTGCCAGCAGGATAACCCAAGTGTAATGACTGTAACAGTGAAACACGATGAACATCCGCATTCTGCATTTAGAAATAAGAAAAATCTGAAACAGCAACTCTGCTATCGAAGGACACCTGCTCTGATGGATAGCGCAGTGAATGGTACCTATAGATGTGGAAAATGTACACAGTGCATTTATATAGATGAATCAAGGTTTTTTAAGCACTCTGAAACAGGGCGTCTATGGGAGCTAAGGAATTCTGCTGATTGCAATACTAAGAATGTAGTGTATGTAGCTCACTGCACAACATGTTTCCATTTCTATGTTGGCAAAACTAACCATCACCTTAGGGAACGGATAAGGGATCACCTTTACTGCACTACAAAAGGGCAACTGTATAGTGTTTTGGCTAAGCATACATTGGATAAGGGGGATGACCATATATTTTTGTTTCAGGTTTTACACATTCAGAATGTCAGCAATAGGATGAGGGACATGGTCAATACTACTGAAAATATGGAAGTACAATGGATTTTGCGTTTAGGAGCACACAGAGGTTTGGGTTTGAATGATAGTGTTCCATTTTAGCCAGTGCTAAAATCTAGAAGGTTAAAATAAAATAAAAAATAATACTATTTTAACAATAGAAGACTACATGAACACATGCAGGGCTTTGGGTCAATATGACAGTATTTCTTGAGCTGCTTCTAGCATAGATATCATTAAAGACAAGCATTTGTTGAGATGCATGTATTAAAGCATATGTATTTACTAGGTGGACAACATGTACATTTATTTGGCAGAATATATGTATTCATTAAGTTGTTGAGTGTGTACTGCTTATACTTTTATATATTTTTTATATATATTTTTATGCTTATATCTATGCACATAAGTAGTTATTAAATGGGGAACATGAGTATATGTATTTATTCATTGACTTTTTATGTATTTTATTTATATTTATCCACATGTTCTTGTCTTTATATTTTGTGCATGTGGTTTTTAAACAGAGTTTTTCTGACTTCAGCAATTAACTAAGGGCAAAACGTAACCATAGTAATTAATTGACTGCGGAGTGCTGAATTAACTTTGAGTGGTAGGACTGGTAGTTCTAGTAATGAATTAAAGTATTTAAGTGCTGTTGCTGTTTGAATGAACTGTCTGATGAAGCAATGGTTACCATTGCGGAAGCGCTCACCATTTTGTATTAAAAAGAAGATTTTACTTGGTCATGGTTCAGCTTCTTTATTCCAGCTACCTTCCTACTGGGCACCTGTGTTTCAACATTTTCAACTTCTGGGCTGGTTTGGATTTATACCTTTTAAGAGAAGTTTATTTCAGTGCTCGACTAGGACCCTGGGGTTGAATGCAGCACAAATGCAGCATTCTACCTCCAGGTGGCCGGTGCTGAGGCAGTAGAGGTACTCCTTGTGCAAGTCAGAAACAGGCATCTTCTGACTGCACAAGGAACACCTCTTAAACCCTGAAGGCTTTTCTGATATAATGGCCAAAAAAACACAACCATTTCTAAAGGAACAAGCAATAGAGGAGTCAAAAACCCAGTCCACGGTCCTGCACGTTAAAGTCCGCCCCAAAAAACACAAAACACACAGAAACTAGAACTATACTACTAGAAGACAATAAAAGCAAGTTCCCACAATAAAAATTTCCACACAAAGTATACTAACTAAAACTATACTGAAAAAGGCATGAAAAAAGCCAAACAAACAGGAGGGGATGAAAAACGATGGTTCAACTAATGGGGAACACCTACATAAACTATGAAAACTAAGAGAAGTAAGAAGGAAATAAGGAGAAAACCCCAAAAGAAGACCAACTGTTTTGAAATTGGAAACCCAGAGGAGCTGAGCAATCTGCGTCTGTGTTTGACCGCGGCAAACGAGATCTGAGGGGTTAGAGGGCAGCAGAGCATTATGGGAGGGGAGGAGATTGAGCTAAGCTATTTTCTGAGCATTGCCAGCTCAAATCCAGTGTTGGTTCCTAGACCCATATGTGATGAATGGTGACTAGGATAACATTAGATACATCCTTTCTTAATGACTGCAATATGTTCTGACGATTGCTTTAAGTGCCTTCATAAAGTGGGAAATAGAAGGTGGAATGAATATGTCAATAGAGTTAAGAACTACATGAGAGCAGAGATGGGGAGAATGCATACAATTCTCCATATAGTGAAATTATGGCAGCAGCACCCTCATGACGATGTAGGTCATTTCTTATGAGCAGTCAATTGTGTGGACACTGATAGAAGACAGGCACGCACACACACAAAGTCTGACAGACGCTAGAAAGTATTTCATTTACAATGCTCACATACAGTAGGAGAACATGTAACACACTCAGATGAAAAGACATACACATACATGTCAGTTTCCAGATTGTCCATTTAATTGCCATATATAAATATAGATATATTTCAGTTTCCAGACTATCCATTTCATCACTATATATAATACCTTCTAATTAAAAAAGATATCCAGCTTATGGTTTGAAACCATTAACTCTTTCTGACTCTCACATCCACAGCTAAACCAGTCCAAGATGTCACCATTCTTTCCATGAACTAACTTATATGCTAGATGGTATCTAATAACCCCAATATCTAAATCAGCTTTTAAGCATAGAGTACTCAACAAGTTCATAGGTTCGTACTAGGCTATCTGCCCTAGGGCATTTATAAGCCTAGCCAGAGTGTGTGTGGCTTTCACCACCCGTTAGGATGAGAATACTACGCCTATTTAGGGTTTAGTTTACTGTGCCTCTGTCTAGTAGTGACACAGAGATGACCCCCGGGGTAAACCTACGATCTCCCATCCACTCGTCAAGATTTCTCTTGAAGAGAGTTAGTGAGGGGCTCTGCCTAACATGGACTGGGCTTCTGTTCCAGAGTGTAGGGAGCCTCTGGGTTATGTCCCTCCAGCACGTCCTATTTATTTCTGTGTTGAGGTTCAAATCTCTTGCTCTCATGGCTCTGATGGATTTGGATTTTCTGAGGTGGAGCATGTCCATTAATTCCGGACTGGACATGGCCTTGTACGTCAGGCATAGATCACCTCTGAGTAGGCGGTATGCAACTGAATAGAGCTGGAGTTTCTTCAGCCGGGCAGCATATGACATATGTCTGAGACCCTTTATCCTCTTGGTGAGGAACTTTTGGGGTCTTTCCAACTGCTGCAGGTGTCGGGTAAGATACATCCCAAATGGGGCATTGTACTCAATCATGGGCCTGATAAGAGAAGAGTACAGGGGCACAATGACCTCTCTTGATCTAGATGTGAATCCCTTCATGATAAGGTGGGCAATATAGAAGGTCTTCCTAACCACTTTGGCAATGTGAGTGTCAAATGAGAGGTTACTGTCAACTTGGGTCCCTAGGTCCCTGATTACCTCTTCCAGATTAATGGATTACCACCTATGTGGTAATTTGTGGGTACCTTGTTTTTCCCAAAGGGTATGACTATACATTTTTTGGCGTTCAGTTTAAGGCCATGGCTCTGGCACCAATTATCCATTTCTATGAGGCCTCTCTGAAGGATGCTTGTGTCTGCTGGAGTATCAATTATGGCGCCCAGTTTGCAGTCATCTGCGAACTTTGTCAGCCACAATCCTCCTATGTTTGCTTGCACCTCGGAAAAATAAATGCCGAACAAGAGGGGTCCCAGGACTGAGCCCTGTGGGACACCGCTTGTGACTGGCTTAGAGTCTGACATGGCTCCAGCAATTCTGACCTTGTGGGTTCTGTCCTTGAGCCAGTTTGTCTATGATGCCCGAGTGGGGTATTGTGTCGAAGGCTTTTGCAAGGTCAAGGTAGGCTGTGTGAACTGCCTTACCCTCATCAATGGCCTTAGTGACTGTTTCAAAAAAGTCGACCAAGTTCAAAAGGCAGGATCTGCCCTTGACAAAGCCAAATTGGGTAGGATCTAATGTCTGTAGGTCCCCAATGTCTTTGTTTAGGAGTTCCATAATGATCCTTTCCATAGCTTTGCAGACCCGGCTTGTCAAGCTTATGGGGCAGTAATTTCCAGGGTCCGTAGAAGCACCGCCTTTGTGGAGTGGGACCACTGTTGCTGTACGCCACTCTTTGGGCACGTATCCTGTAGTAAGGCTAAGATTAAACAGCAGCCTTATGTGCGGGTTTAGTTCCTCTTGGAGTTCATGTAGCACACAGCCTGGGACACCATCCGGTCCCATTGATGCTGTGTTTTTAGCTTTGGAGAGGGCGGCTCTCACCTGGGCATCTGAGATGTTAGGGAGGCTACACTCTGCTGGGATAGACATTTCTCCTTTTGGGGGGGAGGGGGCGGAGAAATTTGCACTGAACCTGTCTGCCAGAATGTTGGCAATGCCTGTGGGTTCAGTGTATTTTGTGTCATTTTGGACTAACTCTGAGCATATCTGGGAGTTTCCACCCAGGTTTCTAACATAGCTAAAGAAGGCCTTGTGATTGTCTTTTGTGTCTTTTGCGATTTTTCTCTCAAAGTTGGCCTTGGATGATTTTATGAGTGATCGTAGTTTTTTGCTAGTACTGATCAGAGATGCCTTCCCTTTTAGGGATTTTGCTCTGTCATGTAGTAGCTTCCTCCTCCTGTTGTAAAGTTTGTTAATGGCTGGGGTCCACCAGACAGGGCGCCTGCCTTTGGGGGTATGGGTCTTGGTTTTTTAGGGATTGCATGATCCATGCATTCTTGAAGGTGCCCGTAGAAGGCATTTATAAAGGATTCAGCGGTGTGGGTTGTGGTTTCCACTGGCCCAGGGGCCTTGAAGGATACCACTTCAGTCTTAAGAAGTGTGAAGTTGGCTTTTGAGAAGTTCTTCACTGTGGTCTTTTGTGCAGGGATCGGGGCGGGATGTGGATTTCCAGTGAGATTAATTTATGGTCTGATCTCACCAATGAGGGGTATACTTCCGGTGTGGAGCATTTTGTCCCCATGTTTGTGATGATCAGGTCTAGTATATTATCTCCTCTTGTGGGAATGGTGACTAGTTGTTCCATCGCATTTGAGTTTATGAATTCTAGGAACCTTTGGGCTAGGGTGTTGGGGCTTGAGTAATGTTCCCAGTCTATGTTTGGGTAGTTGAAGTCTCCCAATATGATGGTATTTGGAGAGACATTCATACTCTCCAGTGTCTTCAGGAAGGATGAGTGGGGTTCTTGAGTTTGAGGGGGTGGTCTGTAGCATGCTACAAACTGTAGGGCAGTTTTGCCTATGGTTAGTTGCACCTGGATGGTCTCCGATGCTTCGTGCATTGCCACTAACCTGGAGGTGTGGGTATCTTTGATGAATATGGATACTCACCCTCCTTTTGTGGTTCGGTCCAAGTTTTGGGGTCGGAAAGCATGATATGAGGTACAACCTGGTAGTGCTGGGGTGCTCTCAGGAGCCTTGAACCAGGTTTCAGTCATTGCACAGACATCGATGTTCTCCATACTGAGGAGGGCTTCGAGAGCGTGCATCTTGAGGTTTAGACTTCTGGCATTGAGCAGCATTACCCTTAGTTTTTTTTCACTTGTGTTTTCTAGGGAGGTGGGTTTGTCTTTTGAGCCTTGCCTAAAAAAGGCACTATAGGGGTGGCAAGAGCCTTGGCCAATATCCGGAAGCCCAGGGGTGACAGGTGCAAGCCATCCCTTGCGAAGCAGCGTGGCTTATCAAGCATGTCATCCCAAGCAGACAGACATTGGATCCCCTTAGAATGACACCAGTAATTAAGCCAATTGTTAAAGCTGATTATTTTGCCTTTGTACTGTGGCATCATTCTTGGTGAGGGTAAGATGCTGCTCAGGGTCAGGGTCATACCGGCCTGGGCTATATAATCAGAGAGCTCCTCTATGTCTCTTTTTATGTAGTCCAGGGAGGTACGTCTCAGGTCATTCACACTGGCATGGACAATGACTGAGTCATATTTGTACTTGCTTTGGAGTGACCTGAGTGCTTGTGTTATGTGGCGGATTCTAGCGCCCGACAGGCAGCTTATTGTAACCTTTTCCTTGTTCAGTCTGGTGAGTGGGACATCAGTGTGTCTGACTATGGAGTCACCTATTACAAGTGTATCTGGCATGTTGTTTGGCCTTAAGGGCTGTGACTGTTTAGCACACTGACTTTGTGAACTATGTGTTGCATTGTGCTATGTCTTGAGGTAGTGGTCGCTTGGGTGTCTGCTTTGGAGGTCTCTGTTGTTTTGGTAGACTTTTAATCAGAGCCTCCGAGTATGTTTTTGTGTGTTTATGTGTTTGGTTTGCAGTTGTGATAGGTCTATGTGAGACTGGGTTTGTGGTGTGTGTGGTTACCTTCTCCTCCTGACTGATTTTGCCAGTACTGAGTTGAGAGAGCTCAGCCTCCAGTTTGGCTATATAGTTGCATCTCTCACATATATTTGTATTTGTTGGGAGGAGGAGAGGGTTGTCTGTGTACATGAGGCAATTGTAACATTGCCTCAAGATTCCCAGATTCACCAGCTGAACAGGAGAGGACGCCAGCAACTGACCCTTCGACACGCTAGAATAGTGTAAAGGATTGCTGTGTAACTGAGTCAGAAAGGACCTATAGGGAAATGGGTACTCAAGGGGATTTAGGTGAATGAAGTACTTTCTTTTTGTTTAAGAGTGCTTTACCTGTATAAAAATGCTTTAGGAGCAAGTGCTGGGCTTTTCCGATAGAAAATAGACTGTTTAGATTGCAAGTAGAGCAGTTCCAAGGGAAAAATTGAACAGCAGACATTGCGGAGCCAGAAATAGTTTAAACTTGATTAACTGATGCTGCTCTATGAGCAACTTCGCGCAAAAACGTGCTAAAATGGGCTTTATAGCAGGGGGTTGAAAAGAGCTAGGAATTGACCCAAAATGGCCAATAAACTACAAGTTGCTGGGCTGGAACCACTCCTCTAGGGACAATATTCATCTATGAAAGCCTTAAAGAGTTAGGGCCCATCCTTCAACATTTCTCTGATGTTTTGACATGAGAGTAAGAATAGCACTAATTTCTCTAAACTGTTTCTATATTGGACATTAGAAACTGAAATTCTTTTAGTTCATCTAAGCTGAACCCCCACCCTTTTCCACAGTGCAGTTGAATGCCCTAAGCCAAGACTTGTTACTGTAGTGTACATGAGAGTCATGGCCACAGACAATCAAAGTGCAACTGATGTAGGGATTTTTAGTAGATGAAGACCTTACATTTTCTGTGTTGACAGACTCTGCTAAGTATCTAAGATTCTGCTATGTAAAAAAATTATCTTTTTGTTATACTCCTCAGAGTGTCTTGATTTTTGCCAAATGACATGACAATGAATTTACTCATGTTAGGTGTCAAACTTTGGGGTACCTAGGTAAAGTCAATAGGCACAAGCCTCTTTTCTGAGGACCAGGAGCAGTGTCCGGTTAAATAACTTGCTCACAGTCATAAAGTAGACAAATGGAACATGAAGAAATAAGCTCAAAAAATTACTAGTCTGCTGTGCTACCATTTTGTGAGTTATTAAAGTTGCAGTTTTACTTTGCTTACTATTATAACAGCCCTCGGAAATCTATTTGTTGGGATGGGGCTTGCATGCACACACACATACATACATACATATATGATATATATATATATATATATATATATATACATACATACACACACACACACACACACACACACACACACACAAACACACAAATAAAGATTGAAATACACGTGTATATAGATATAAACACATACTGCACAAATGAAATAATGAATGCTATTTAGTGGACGTCCACAACTGCAGTCTGTTAAGGTGTTTTAATATTCCAGGAACTTAGGTATATTAAAATGTATACCAAACTTCAAAACTGTCTTCTTTACTACTACTGTGTTAAACATGGAAATTTTTTCTTTAACATGTATGTTTTTTTAAATATTCCTTTCTATTGCACGTTGTATGCACTGTCACTATGCCAGGGTTCTGGCTGAACTGGGTCTTAGGATGTAGGATCAGCCCACTAGCCTGGTTAGAAAGTACTTGAATCTTATTCAGGTTATCTTTCAAAAAAATAAAAATAATCTGATGTATACACTTGCTTGTACATACACAGCTCATATTCTGCAAAATAAAGTTGTATACTCCATTCAACAGTACTACATTCTCAAGAGTGAACAACATTTTGCATTTTACTTTTCAGACTTTGTTCACTTCTGCTTATCACACCCCTAAACATCTTCAACCTCAATTCTCACTAGAATTCTGGACAAAAACAAAAATAACTGGGGGCGGGACGTGCAAAGGAGCCAAACCAGGGACATATTTTAAATATTCCGCTTATAAACTTAATAGAATAACATGCATTTTCTGAAGGATATGAAATATGAACCTCAAATGTTTATCATTATTTAAGGACTTCATTCCTCAATGGTTTGCCAAAAAAAAGAAGTTATGTATTTAAAGTAGAAACAATCCCTCACCACCAGATAAAGCAACCAACTAGTAAAAAGTCCATATGCGAAAGAAAAAACATGTTGGTTGCACACAGCAGATACCTTTAATCGAACAGATAAAACTAGTAAGCACTTTCACGGATACACTCCGCTTCATCAGACGAACAAATTCAAATGAACTACAACACATTTAAAAGGCTCACAGATATGAATAGACCAAATCACAGAATACAATTAATTAAAGCAACAGTAAAAATGTAAAAGACACACAAATTCATCTCACACCTGTTATATAAAACACATACATAAATAAAAATATAGTACATAAATAAGTAACAAAAACCATGCTAAATCTTTTTCACATTTGAAGTTATGTACTTACCAGTTCTATGTGTTTTGTCCATCTCATCCTTTATTCTCACTGATGGGTTGGATCCGATCCATCGGACCCATCTCAGTCATTTCAAAATCTCAACGCCTTTAGCAAAGCTGATAGGCATTCACACTTACCCAAAATGCAACACCGTTGCAGTCATTACATTTGGGTAATCTGCTGGCAGGTTGCCCTCAGTCGGCCTGAATAAAGTCTTGGGTCCTGCATCGGTTGCGGTCTCCCCTTCCATGACGTCAGGTCGTCAGGAGTATAAACCATGCAGCAGACGCCATTTTATTCAGTTTTTCTTGCCCCAGATGTCAGGTGCCCCCCAAATGAGGAACAAATATATATATATATATATATATATATATATATAAACAGAAAATATATATAAATGCACTTTTAGCAACATAAACTTTACCTTCATCTAAAAGCAAATACACCACAAAGGCTTTTGTGTATAGTGAAGGAAAGAAAAGGTATAGAAAGGGGGATGGCGGGTGGGTAACCCGGACTGCAACAGTGAAAACACTCGAACATCTACATTTATGATAAGTGTACACAACTGTACTATGTTCTTCGTGTTTCACTGTTGCAGTCATTACATTTGGATAGAATCCCAAAGCTATGGATGGGAGGATGTAACTAAACAGCATTAGGAGTGGCTATAAGGCCCTGCAGAACTGCAGTGGCAAAGCCTGCCCTGGATTTGGAGAAGAGAGGCAAATGATAATGCTTTGTGAAAGTATGAACAGAGCTCCAAGTACCACCTTCTAGAATGTCTTTGGTTGAAACCCCTCGGAGAAAAGCTGCTGAAGTAGAGGCAGCCCTGGTGGAATGTGATCTAATCCCCTTGGGCACAGGTTTACCATGGTGCGAGTAGCAGAAACGAATGCAGTGGCTTATTCACTTAGAAAAAGTCTGCTTTGATACAGCCTTCCCCTCTGACCCTGCAGCAAATGCTACCAGTAGTTGCTCAGACTTTCTTAGAGATTTGGTCCTGTTTAAGTAGAATCTTAGTTGTCTGTGTACATCAAATGAATGCAGAATCCGCTCCCCCTTGTTCTGTGGATTTGGGTAAAATGTTGGCAGGTGAATGGTCTAGTTAAGAGCCACACTGGATACCACCTTAGGCATAAAAGAAGGATTGGTCCTGAGGGAAACCCTGTCCGGGTAAAATATAACAAAAGGCTCCACTGCCATGAGAACCTGTAGTTCTGAAACCCTTCTTGCTGAAGTGACTGCCAAGAGAAAAGCTGTTTTCCAAGATAGATATTTTATATCCGCAGTAGCTGCTGGTTCAAAAGGAGGCAGGGTGAGTTTTTCCAGCACAAAATGAGGTCCCATGCAGGAGTTGGTGATCTTCTGGGAGGCCTTACATTTTTGGCCCCTCTAAGATACTGTTTAAGCAGAGGATGAGAAAAGAGGGGAGGCTCTGTGTTGTAATGAGCCGAGATGGCAGAGGCATGGATTTTTGTTGAAGAAAAAGATAGGCCCTTGTCAAGCATCTCAGTCAAATATTGTAAAATCTGAGGAATATTGGGCTTTGCTGTGTCCATTCCTTGTGCTTGGTTCCAAGCACAGAATCTCTTCCATTTATCAGCATAAGATTTTCTGGTACTAGGCCTTCTGGCTTCCAAAATGACATCCATCACAGATTTACTGAGAGATGTTGTTTGAATAATTAAATGATCAACCATGCTGCAAGATTAAGAGTTTGGAGCCGAGTGTGCAGAATTTGATAGTTCTGCTGAGACAGTA
Source organism: Protopterus annectens (assembly GCF_019279795.1). Lineage (NCBI taxonomy): Eukaryota > Metazoa > Chordata > Ceratodontiformes > Protopteridae > Protopterus > Protopterus annectens. The sequence continues at coordinate 697,750,128 of NC_056725.1, read as the reverse complement.
GATGAGGTATTTCAGGCAAGTACCATGGAGGAAGCGGAGACATACTCCTTAGAAGTGGGTGCCAGTGCTGGCGAGGCCAGTCGGGAGCAACTAGGATCATTTTTGTTTTTTCCTGTCTGACTTTTAGTAAGACCTTGGAGAGTAGAGGCAAAGGGGGAAAGGCATAGACTGACTAGTTTTTCCAGCTGAAGGATAGGGCATCCACTTTCCATGCTTTTTTGTGATGAGTTCTTGTGCAGAACTTGTCCAACTGATAATTTTGGGGAGAGACAAACAGATCTATGTCTGGGCTCCCCCATTTCTGTGTTAACATGCTGAAGATTTGTGGATCCAGTTTCCATTTGTGCGGGTCCATAAGATTTCTGCTTTGGTCGTTTGCCAGAGTATTTTGCTTTCCTGGCAGGAACTGAGCTTGAAGATGTATTGGGTAAGTCAAGGCTGTGTTCCACAAGGCTATAGCTAGTCTGCAAATGGGGTAGGAATGTGTACCCCCCTTGCTTGTTTATGTACCACATAACTGTGGTGTTGTCCGTCTTTATCAGTAGTAGCCCTGGATGAAGTAAGTCCTTGAAGGCTGTCAGAGCATTCTGAACAGCTAGCATCTTTTTCTGGTTGATATGCAGATGCATTTGGCTTGGGCTCCATTTGACCTGAATTCATCTCCCTGCCAGGTGAGCCCTCCAAGCATAGTTTGATGCATCTGCAGTTAGGGTTTGTGTGGCAGGGGGTAGAGTGAATGACGGTCCTTGTTTTGGTGACATCTCTGCCCACCAAAGAAACTCCTGTTGTAGGAAGGGAATGAGGGGAATCAACGTTTCCAGACTGTGACAATGTTGACTCCATAAACGTTTTAGGTACCATTGAAGTTTCCTCATATGCAGTCTTGAATATGGAAGGTAATTAAATCCTCAGCCATTTTGATCATCTGTTTTTTTAGAGAAGATGTTTTTGACCTTGTTTTTGTTGCTGGCATTGGTTTAATATAAAAATGTTGAGGCCTGAAAACACCCTCAGAAGCCGGTGCCTGCTCAGCGGCTCCGGACCTATTCAAGGGAGAGACATTCGTGGGTTCAATACTCTGAGAATCTCGCTGCATACCGGACTCTGAATGGGTCTCGGTAGAGGCCTGCGACTCAAAAGTAGCAGGTATCAGGGGCTGTGAAAGCACCTCACTGAGTACCAGCGAACCGGCGACTTGCTTAGGAGAAGCTTCGTCATCAGTTTTGGACCTCGACGGTCTGTCTCTGTCTTTTTCTTTGCGTTTTTTGTGAACTCTGGTAGTCGGATTGCTAACCGACGACATTTCAGGATAATTAAATCTTGATCCAAAATATTTAGAAGCAAAAATATACCGACGCTTAACAGTGTGTTGGTTAAATCTAGCACAAAACCGACAGTAAGGCACTTTGTGATCTGGGCCTAGGCACGGAATACAGTACAAATGAAAACCCTTATGAGGTATTTGTTTCCCACAAGTAATGCAATTATCAACTTTTACTGACATCGGTAAGAAGCAAGAAAAAGTTTCCCCAATGGGGTACTTAGCTTTAGTTTGAAGACTTCGGTTCTGAAACTTGAATATGAAAATTTCAGGAGTTGGCCGACCGGCATTTGCGAACTGCTTCTGCTTCGGGCACCGCACGGCAAGAAAGACTGAATAAAATGGCGTTGGCTGCATGTTTTATATCCCTGACGACCTGACATCATGGAAGAGGAGACAGCAACCGACCCAAGACTTTGTTATTCAGGCTGACTGAGCGCAACCTGCCAGCAGATTACCCAAATGTAATGACTGCAACAGTGAAACACAAAGAACATCAGGCTCTACTCCTAGAGGCCAAATCTACTTTATGAGTAATAAAGGTATGTGTTTTACCCATGTTGCTGCAGCACAAATATTATCCAAATATAACCTAGCTTGAAAAGCTGCAGATGTGGCTATCGATCTAGTGGAGTGTGCTTTAATAGGGTTAGAAAGGGCTTTGTTTTTAGAACTGTAGATGAAGGATACACACTGTGAAAGCCATTTGGATAAGGTAACTTTTAACACAGGTTAGCCTTTTCTAATATCTAAAAAAAGGAAGAACTGATCTGATTTCCTGTACTCTGAAGTTCTATGCAAGCAAAAATGCAACTGTCTATGAACAGCCAGAAGATGTAGTTTGTTTATGTACCAAACCAAACTCACGTTGTCTGACTGGATTGCTATCATCGCAGAGGGAGGCTTGAAATGCTTGCAATGCTAAAAGCACCACCCTCATATCTCCAGGATGTTTATGTGCAGATGAGCCTCATGTTGTTTCCAGATGTCTTGAACTGTCTTCCCGAGATAATGCCCCCCCCCCCCAATCTAGGAAGCCTCCGTGGTCACCGTGGCTTGGGGTTGAGGGGGAATATAGTGACAGCTCTGAGATAGCAGAGAAGAGTGAATCTACCATAGGAAATCCTTTATGCATGAATTGGTTATTCTGATCTTGTCTGTTACAGAAGTTCTAGGATTGACTATTGTGTCAAAAGTAACCAATGAAGTATGCTGTTGTGGAGACTAGCTAGGGGAATGAGAACAATTAAGGCAGCAATTTTTCCCAGTACTTGGAGAACTAGCTTGGCAGAAGCTTGTTTCTTTTTAATCAACAGTCTTACATAACAGCGAAGATAGTCTACTCTGTCTTGTGGAAGTTTTGCTATTGCAGTTGTGTTTATCTCTGCTCTATGAAGACCAAGCTCTGACATGGCTCTAAAGCAGATTTTTTGTAATTTATGGTAATACCTAGCCAGGAACAGATTTGTAGAGTATAGTCCTTGGATTGTGGGCAGAAAATGCCTGCTTGGGGTGGTTATGAGCCAGTCGTCCAGATACGGAAACACCCGGAATCCTCGGTGTCTGTGAACCGCAACTACTGCCTTGCATTTGAACACTCTTGGGGCTGTAGTGAGAGCAAAGGGCACAGCTCGAAACTGGAAGTGACTAGCTCTTAGCCGAAGTGCAAGTACCTTCTGGATCAGCTTTCCATCCCTATGTGGTAGTATACATGCTGAAGGTCTATACAGAACATCCAACTGCCTTTTTCCAGGAATGGAAGAATCAACTGCAGTGTCACCATCTGGAACTTTGTATTTTTCACCGATTTGTTTAGATTGCCGAGATCCAAGATGGGTCCTCCAGTTCCCTGTTTTCTTTGGAAGTAAAAAGAATCTTGAGTAAGTTCTGGATCCTCTGTGGTCTGCGGAGACTTCTTTGATGACTTTTTCTTGACAACGTTTGAACTTCTAATGTTGCTTGTTCCTTCTGACTGGGTGAAACATCTGGAACTGTCTTGTTTATGGGAGTGGGAAAGGAGAAGAGTATGACATATCCTCTGATATTATGTCCTGCGCCCAGTTGTCTTTTATCTTCTGCCAGGTTTCGCAGTGCGGGGGACAATCACTCACTGACTGCCTCCAGAGGTGAGCAGTCGGGCATTCCTTCAGGAGCACTGGAAGGGTCTACTAAAGAAGGATTCTCTGGAGACCTGGCTCTGCGGGCCTCCCCTGCCGCAAGTGTGGCATCTTCCATTACTGTTCCCCCTCTGCCTCTAGGGGAACTTTCACCCTGTGTTGTCCTGGAAGGACCCGACCCATTAGTGAGAATAAAGGTAAGACTGACACATCATATCAACAAATTCTACAAGGAGCAGACTAAAAATCCCATGGTGGGACTACTAGATGAGACCACAGAGAGGGAAACCAGACAGGTGAGGCCAGAATGGGGCAATGAGGATCACAAAGCTCCCCAGCCTGTGAGCTTTCTGAAGAAACTTTGATATCAAGAGCAGAGGGGATAGGCATAAAGAAGACAGGGAGGCCAAGCATGAATCAGAGTGTTTCTGGGGGCTTCCCCCTGAGGAGGGTTTAGAGTGAAGAACTCACTGCATTTCACATTGGAAGGATATATGAATAGATTGCAGCAAGGACAACCCCACTTTAGGAAGATCTGCTCTTCCACTGAAGCATTCAGAGACCACTCATAAGGCATCAGGATAGATTTGCTGAGCCTGTCCGCTAGAATTTTGGACCGTCCCAGAATGTGGGTTGTCACCAGGAAGCGACCAGTGGGGATCAGCCATTCCCACACTCTCATGGATTTACGACAAAGGGGGTAAGATCTGGTTCCCCCTTGTTTATTGATGTACCAGACCACCGACATATTGTCCGTCTGGATAACAATCGTCCTTAGAGGAAGATGGGCATGGAGGGCCTGCAACGCCAAAAGCACTGCCCTCATCTCCAGGAAGCTGATATGCAAATTGGTCTCAGATGGGGACCATGTGGCTTTAACAGTCCTTCCCAAGCAGTGCCCCCCTCCCCCACCGTAGCTGAAAGGTGGCCATGGTCTTGGGAAAGGATGGAAGAAAGGGACGCCCCCTGACTAAATCCAGGGAATGAATCCACCACCGAAGAGAGTCCCTGCACACCCGGGAGATTCGTACAGGGTGAGACAACGACAGATCTAATAGAGACCATTGAACTGCATGAGTCCAGTGAAGAATCCGCATGTTTAGGTGGACTAAGGATAGCAGGTTGATAGTGGCCACCAGAGAACCCAATGCCCTCAGAACTGTCTCTGCTGTCGCAGATTGGGCTAGACTGATGTACAGAACATGCAGCTTCAGGCGATGTATCCTGTCTGGGGTGAGAAAAACTTTCATCTGGATAGTGTCCAGCTGAGCCCCAATGAAATCTAAGACCTGGACAGGGGTCAGTGACAATTTGTTGAGATTGACTGTGATGCCCAAACTGCATGCTAGGGAGAGGAAGCAATCCCTGGCTTGGCAAAATTGATGCTCGGAAGGGGCAGCAAAGAGCCAATCGCCAGAGTAAGGGAAGACCTGAATCCCCTGAAGCCTCAAGTGAGACGCTACTACTGACATCACCTTGGTGAACACCCTGGGGGCTGTGGTGATACCATAGGGAAGGGCTCTGAACAGATGACTGGCTCCCAGACAGAAGTAGATAAATGTCTGAGAGCGCTTGTCCATCTTGATATGGTAAGTATGCTTTCTGGAGGTCAATCGAGCACATCTAGTCATTCGCTTGCAGGTAGGGCAGGATAACTGAAGTATGACCATCCGCAATTTCTCCTTGGCCACTGACAGGTTCAAGGTGGATAGATGCAAAATGGGTCTTAGGTCCCCCATATTTTTTGGCACTAAAAAGAGCTTGGAGTAAATGCCAGATCCGGACTGGTCGAGAGGATAGATTGGATGACTCGTTTTACTAGCAGCTTTTTTATTTCTAGTGCTGCTTCCTCCCTTTGCGCGAGTGAGATGTCTGGGAGGTGTGTGGGTGGATGGGGTGGTTCGAGGAATGGGAATGAATATCCTCTGGATATGATCTGCAACACCCAGTGATCTGTTGTTATGGACTCCCATTCCACTGGGTGTAGTGATAACCAACTCCCAACTGCCTCCAGAGTAGAGCAGTCATGCAGCCCTTCAAGGCTGCTGTGTGGGTCTGTCCGAGAACGGTTCTCGAGACCCATAATTTCTCGGACCCCCCCCTGCCTCTGGAGTGGTGTCTATCAGCACCCCCTCTGCCCCTGGGGGATGGTAAGTCCTGAGTGTCCCGGAAAACACCTGAGACTTCCAGAACCACATCTTCTTAGCCCCTCACTGATTCCTAAGAAAAATATCTTTGAGGGGGAAAGAAGCAGATCCCGACGGCAGGCATTGTCTTCCCGTCCTTCTCACTCTGGACCAAAGTCTCGCATACCGACTTCCCAAACAGTGAAGAACTGTCATATGGGGCATTGGTGAACAAAGCCTTGAAGGGTTCCGATGACTGACATAGCCAGAGCCAGGTATGTCACCTAATGGCACCACCTGTGCCAGCTGCCCTAACGGCTCCCTCAGCAGCATGGGAGAGGAGACGCATGGAGATGTTAGCGACTGATTTCAGAGTTGCCACACGAGTAGAAAACACCTTGTCTCTCACCAACATGGACTCCAGGGTCGACTCAGCGATCTCCTTCACTAGGTCTTGCTGCAGCGAAATCACAACTGCCATGTAATTTAGTGCTGTTACTGAGAAAGTGGCTGAATAGACCCGCTTACTGAATCGATCCAATGCCCCTGACTCTCAGTCAGGAGGATGGACCAAAGAGCTCTCCTGAGCAAGTTCTTTCTTGGTGGCAGCTACCATCACCATACCATCAACTGGGGACCCTTTGTTCCAACATGTCCTGTCTGAAGGGGGGCTAAGTACTTTATAAGGTTGCTTAGGAATAGGCTCCACCGTATCCGGTTCCTTCTGTGCCCGAGATGTTATTAGGTCCACTAAGGGATCCGTGGGAGGGGACACCCATGGGCAGACCACCCCCCTCTGGTGAAGGAGTTCCATGATGTCTGCAAACGAGACATCCTCGGGGGGGGGGTGATCAGGGGGAACCTTGCCCTTCCTCCAAATCAGTGTCTTTGGTGAGGGACTGTGGTGGGGAGTCCAAGTGCCTCCTCTTACACATGTCCGTTTGCAAGGGATCTCCTCAGTGGGAATCTCTGGGGAGGACTCGCAAACGTCCTGCTCCTCCCCCACGTGTGTTCCTGAGGCAAAACGGGCACAGGCTATCCCTGAGATGGTAAGATGGTCGGGACTGTACCCAAAACAGAGGGAGGTTGGTCGGAGTCCGAGGATGAGATGGTCAAGGGTCTTGACACAGAGAGAACCCTCTCCACCACATCAAAGGCTGAAGGAGAACGGACATCCAGAGAAGTGCCAGCCGGAGCTGTTCCCCTCTGACTTGACAGGGGAGTCAGGGCCGAGACTCCAGGAGCTGAGATACCGAGGGGAATAGTGCACTCCTATACACTCGGAGCCGAGAGCACCCACTTGGATCTGACCCTGAGGCTACGGCTCCAATAGCTCAGATCTAACCTGGTCGGATCAGACACGCTCAAGGCAATGGCTGATGTCGAGGTACCTCAGTGCTGACCCCTTGACCCAGAGGGTACTTGGATCCAAGGGCTCCGGAATTGAAGGCCAGATCAGAGAAGGCGTGATTGGAGTAGAGAAAGGCTGCAAGCTCCCCTCTCCAAAGGGAAAGAGGGCTGGCAAGACCCCCATTTGAATCTGGGTGCTGATAAACCTCTGCATCATCTTAACCATCTCCGCTTCACTGAGGCTCTGGGTGGAGAGGGAGGATGAAGCTGCAGATACCGGTCTGGAGTGCCGGTGGGGGGGAAGCCCGTACGGACGATCAGATCCAGGATTCCTCTGGAGCCAGGGAGAACCAGGTCTGGCCTCTGGCCTACCCTTCGGCGGTGGGCCGGCAGGAGCCAAGCGGTTGGGAGACTGCTTCCTCTGCCTGTCTTTCTTGGACTTCTCCCCTTACCCAGACCTCTTGGCAGGAGTATGAGTCCCAGAGACTGGGCAAGAGGTACAAACTGCTGCTGCTACACCTGAAGTGGGGTGCGTAGGAACTACAGTCCCTGAAGAGGGAAGTAGGCCCTTGAGAAAAAGTTTTATCCCTCCTGTCCTTCAGTGCCCTGGAGTTAAACCCAGCACAGATACGACAGGAGGTTTGTAGATGGGCTGCCTCCAAACACACCACGCACAGTGTGTGACCATCGGCCGGGGAGAGCTTATGGCCACACTCTTGTGCACTTTCTGAAACCTAGTTTAGGGGTTTCAGCCATGTCCCTAAACAGGCCCAGAACACACACACACACTCGAAGCAAAGAGAAAAGGGATAGACGGAAAGAGAGAGAAATTTTGTTTTTTTAAATTCCAATGACTTTGCGGGGAGGACAGAGAGTAAAGCTAAGAGAAAAGTTAGAGAGAGAAAGAAAAATCACAAAATTGCACTCACAAAACCCAACGACTAGCCAAGAACTCAGACCACGATGCTTGCTTTTCCAGCGGCAAATGAGATCTGAAGGGAGGAAGGAGACAGGGGGCATTATGGGTAAGGGGAGGAGCTTGGAGCGTTGTTCAGATGTTGGATATGTGGCCATGTCGGATTTAATACAGATCCATAACCCACAGGTTGAAGATCAAATTAAGTCAACTACTTTAGATAGCATGTTCCCAGTAACTTCTAAGCCTCATGTTGATAGTATGCAGCACGTGGTTAAATGAAAACAAGCATACGCACATGGCAGTTACTGTAGCCCCTGCAACACTCACAGGTAAATCCCAGAGTTTTCTAGTAAGTTCTACAGTTCACACACCCTCAGTGAAACGTAAGAGTGAGTCAGCAAACTCAAAGCATGGGCCCCAACCTAGTTTCATTACCAAATGTCGTAACTGCGGTGGAAATCACGAATCTAAAAGAGTGAAATGCTTAGCTTTTTGCTAACAGTGCCACAAATGTAACAAATGGAGTCATTTCAAAAGATTTTGTAAATCAAAGGCCACACATTCTTTTGCTAAAAGGGAACATTTTAAGAAATGAGTTGATCAATTAGAAAGCCATAATCGCAAGCTCTCATTCTTTTTATGTTAATGGTGTGTCAGTTCTTCATGAAACAATCCATGCAGTTGATTATGGGCCAAGAATGAAGTATTTTGTACTGTTCGGATAAATGGCAAACCCATAGAGCTCAAAGAGTAATGTTACACATCTGCAGAAACATTTGCTATAGTATGTGCTGATGAAAGGCTTGATTTGGCAAAGTGTGCAAAGCTTGCTGCTTATGGTGGCAAAGAGATTCAAATGGAAGGCTCAGTAATGCTTTCATGTTACTCTGCTGGAAGAAGCTACAACTTATTTTATGTGGTCAAAAGACACGTCCAGTCATTATTAGGCCTCAGAGACACTTTGAAAATGGGACTGCTTTCATTTAACAAGGATGTCCACCATGTTAGCTTAAAAGACCACTGCTCTTATTTCTCCCAGTCTATTTTTTCTACCTACGCTGATCTTTTCGTAGATACACTAGGGAAAGCTTCCAGTTGTGTACTCCATGAAGTTAGACCCAGATATCAGAAAAGTTCTAATAGCAAATGCGAACTAGATTCAATGCTGAACTAGACTAAATGGTGCAACAAGGTGTGATCTGTCCAGTCACAGAACAAACTGAGTGGGTATCTTCCATGGTGGTAGCCCATAAGAAGCTCAGATGACATCAGAATATGTACTGACCCACGAGATTTGAACAAGCAAGCCTGACTGCCATTTTGTAGTAAGCTGTTGAGATGAAAGCATGCATGTGTGTAAGCTCTGTCTGTCAATCAGTTTGCTTATATCTACTGATGCTGCCATCCATCCTGGTGTGTTTCTATAAAATAAGGCATCTTAAATGAACTACCCCACCTGCTTGTCTTTAATATAGATGGGGAGGAGCAAATCCAGAGACCCTAGAACCTCCAGGAAATGAAGAAGCTGCTCTGGAAGAGGTTGAGGAATTCCTGAAAAAGGAGGGAGAGACTTCCATACCATGAAGTAACCCTGATGGATGACAGAAAGAACCCAACAGCCCAAAGTGATGAGAAGCCAATTTGGAAGGGAAAGCCAAAGGGACAAAGTAACCTGGTTTATGAGAATGGGGGGGGGGCTGTCAAAGAGAAGCAGGCTTATCAGATAAAGAAAGTGTCTGGACCACAGAAGTCTGAGAAGGCTTAGCAGAGGAGGCCAGCCTCCCACTTTTCCTGCCCTTGAAGGCCTAGTGGGTTGCCTGCAAAAAAAAGTAGATATAGAAGGATAATTCCCATGAGACTTGGGGATAATGCAGACAAAAATATGTGCAAAGGGTACTGAAAGGCTTTGCTTTTCTCTTGAAGAGACTTAAAAAGGTCAGCAACATCAGTCCCAAAAAAAGATATTTATTATCCAAAGGACCATCCAACAGCTTGGCCTTAATATCCTCAGGCAAAAAGTGAAGAAGCCAAGAAAAATGCCTCATGACAGATCAAAAAGCCGCAGCTCTGGAAGCGACATCAACAGCATCACAGCTACACATGATAGAGGAGCAGCAATCCACTTGAGAAGTAGAACCTAAAATAGATAACGGCAGAAGATTTGCTTTCAGAATCAGAGAGGTCAGAAATAACCTGACAAGACTGAGCTATCAAGGCCAGAGCATACCTGGTCATGTGGGTCTGGTAATAAATAGCCCTAAAGACTAAAGCAGAAGCAGTGTAAACCTTATCAATCCTCTCCATTGCCCCAATACCCTTAGCAGAAGCCAAAGGTTTGGAGGAGGGCAAAAGCTTAGGTTTGTCAGAAGAGACTGACACCACAGCAGGATTGGCAGAAGGACATTAAAATAAAAACTAAAAATATCCTCAGGGAAATTACAGAACCTATCAGGTTTATTAGCAGCAAGAGGCTCAGAATCAGGAGATGTGGAAGCAGCAATTAAATGCCTAACAAGACAGACTACACTAGAGGAACTGCAGATAAAAGTATCTACCTGAAGCAACTCATAATATCTTCTCTGCATATCAGACACTTGAGAAAAATCCTATGTAAAGTATCCCATTATCCTAGCAACTGTGTCCCCAAAGGACAATTCCTCAAAAGAAGACTCAGGGCCAATCAACTCCTCCTCATCAGAACCAAAAGGTTTGGAGAAATTAAAAAGGAAGGAACCACAAGCCAAAGGTGAAGGCATCTGACAACAGGACAAGAACCCTTCATCAGACTCTGAATCTGAGGAATCTGGTTACCTAGACAATTTAGAAGAGGTACAGGTCCGAGAAGCAGGCACCAAAACCCCTTGAGGAGGCTTCACAGTCATTAAGGCAGAAAACAAGCCCTGAGTAAACTCCTGACATTTCCTCTGAGGGTCCTTAAGACAGACTGAAACATGCTTTGTCTTTTATCTTTTCTAGGAAGGGACATCATCTCTAACAAATACCAGAGGTTTTGGCCCCTTTGGGAGATTCAATAAGAGTGCCTGGAACCTCCTCCCTGACCAATATCTGTGGAATCCTTCCAGGATCGTATAAGATAACGAACTGTAGTTCCCCCTCAACATTCAGAGCAGAAGCCTGCAAAACCTCAGAGAATGTGCAAAAAAGATGTGCCCAGCCTCCAACAGTGTCCCAGAAGAGGAATCTAAAGTAGATGCCGAACAGCCTGCAGAACTATTAACCGTCTCTAGCGGGGGCATCCGGTGGAGGCTGGAGAGCTAAAGAATATGGCAAAGACTTCTTGGCCTTCTTCTTATCTAATGGGAGTATCTTGGGGTTAATGGATTCCGCCATGTTACCCAGGGCTAACTGTTTAAGTCATTGGTTTTCAAGATAAACGGCCATGGAGGACAACCGGCTTCTGAGTGTCTTAGGTACAAACACCTTAAAGATACTATAAGAGGTACGGTCAGTGTCTTAGGCATAAAGACTTTACATACACTACAAGTGTTATGGTCGTGGGGAGCACACAAAAAAAGAGACACTGTTCATGATGATCCTTATGAGGAATCTGCCTCCCACACTGACATTTTCCCTTCACAGATGACATGAACTCTCGGTAAGCAAAATAATACAAGACGAAAGAAAAGAAAAGAAAAGAAAAAGGAAAAAAAAAACAGCGGGGCACTTATCTGACTGCTGGGTATTCAGCACAGCAATAAGGCTTTCAGACAACGAGCTACAGTTGTGTTCAGACTGGCAGCAAAGAAGCTCTGGATAACTGTGAATGTATGTCACTTTTATGCCCTATGTCCTGTGCAGGCAGCATGGGTGTGTGACATACGGTGAATACAAGATTAAAAGCCTTTGGCATACTGGCCAAATGTTGGGCTGCCCTGGGCAGGACATCCCTAGGAATAGTGCAACAGTGATGTAGAATATCATCTATAATAATCTTAAATGCTCGATTGTAGCGCCTATGTTCTCACGTTCCAATTTCTCCTTTCCTACACGTCTCCTCTCGTATTGTTACAACACTGACAATTTAATAAGGTTTATTATACAAAAAATTAAGCAGAACTGCAAATACAAAAGAATAGCAGTAATTTCAGTTTAATCTATAGCAGGTCTGGCAATTTGTATATAAAGAGCTACTCGTACATTTTTAGGTCTACCCAGTGAAGAGGCAAGAACTACTTAAAAACTTACCCCTTGTTCATCAAGCTTTAACAACTGGTCTGCTACTTTAGAGGTGCTGACAGACAACCTGAGACATGAGCTGTTTAACTCAGGAATAATATACTCGAGTATTTCTTTTACAGGCAACCCCCTCACTGTTCCATGCTTTGCTGTAGATGGAATTGCGTCTTCTAAAATGGATCCTCTAAGTGTTCTGAGCTGGAAAACAAACATATTTAACATTTCAGTACAGAAACTTTACAGTACAGACTATTTCAAACTGGAAGTGTTCACTAATGCCAGCACTCAGATTCACAGTTACAATGTCTCAAGACATTCTAATTTAAGGAATACATATCTCATGCACAGTGAGCTACTTAGAAAAAGAAATGCACTGGACAAAAAATGCAAATTAGCAGAATGCAAAAGAGATTAAAGGCATTATCTACTTTAACAGCGTTAAGAAAGCTGCAAGAGGCTGTCATAGCAGGTGACCCGGAGAGTAAAATGTAAACCAGTCAACTCATTTACAATCCGTCTGTATAATGCATTGACTTGCCAGCAACAAAAAGGCAAATGTTATGTTGTCCTATCTCGCCTTCATTCTTACAATGATGGTTCAAAGCCAATTCTCGGCTCCGACTCGGCTGAATACACAAGTGAAAGACTCAAACTTGGCTCATGGCAAGTAGGTATCTCATAATGCAGTGGTGCAACTCTCCAGAACTCGTTTGCCGCTTTACGAGGTTGGATGCACTCTTCTTGGCCATGGCTAAGTTGTGAAAAATGTTCTTCATATTACCTTTTAGAACCTTTAATCCTTTTCTATATAATAATAGATGCGTTTTTCTTGCACTGTAGTTACATAGTTAGCTTTCGAACTAGCAATATCTAAATTGTTATAGCTTTTATTTCCTTTGGTGCTGCCTTTGGCCGTCATTTCGTAGGCCTTACTGTATCCCTTGTAGTGCTTGTTGTTGTTGCGTCTTGTCGTAGATAAATAGTAGCTTGTTTACATTAGAGAGCTCTTTGCCCATTTTAGTTAGAGGGCTTGTAATTGGGTGTGTTGTTTTTTTGGGAAATATGGCCATTTTAGTTAGAGGCCCTATTTTCTCCCTTTGTTGTCTGTCTCCTCAGTGTTTCCTGTAGTTAGCTATAGATTAGTAGTTTAGTAAGTTAAATCTCTTGTTGTTAAATTGTGGTCTTATAACCATGTCCAAAGACCCAAAAGAGAGGGAACATAAGCCTTCGCTCTTCAAAAAATGCCAGAAGTGTTCACAAAAAATGTCTATCACAGACGGTCATGTCATATGTGTTTATTGCCTTAGAGCTATTCATTTGCAAGAGGATTGTACTTTCAGTCATTCCTTCAGTGCCAGGGTTTTACAAGAAAGGAGAAACAAATTGATCCTTAAAGGGCTCTTAAAGCCAACTTTTGAGGAAGCTATCCCACAGTTCTTCTTCCTCTTCTTCTTCTTCTAAAAGGGACAAACCTTACAAGAAACAATCACCTGCTACATCGGCTCAGTCGGAGCCGCCAGTCAAGTTACCAAACATTTCTAAGGCCACTACCTCCTCGGTTCCACAGGCCTCAGAGCCGTTGGAGTTTATATTAATTGACAAGCCTGGTTCTTCAACTCCAAAGTCTTCGGAGCCGCAAGATACCTCTTCTCGGAGCCGGTCCATGGATATTTCACCGGTTTCCCCAACACTGAGATATCCCATTTTGCACAGGTCTCATTCTCCATCCCTATCCTCCAGGTCGACCACGAGCTTATCTGACAATGACATGGAGCGGATGGTGCACAGAGTCTTGAAGTTGCCGGCGCTAACTAAATTATTTTCGACTCCAACCCATTTGGTCCCGGAGTCTATGATACCAATTGTACCCTCCGTTGTTCCTCCTCCGAGCCCAGCTGGCCCTTCGCAGCTGGAGTGCTTGGTACCACTTACTGTGGATCTGTCAATTCCAAGACCCCCTTCAATGTTCACAGAGCCAACTTCTGCTCCGACACTCACGGCGCCGTCCAGAGAGCCTGAGAGCTGGGGTTCCCCAGTCGGCCCCGAGCCTGTCCCTTGGAGCGTCGGCCCAGGTTAGCTCAGCTCCTACATTTGCCTCGGGCCTGATTTTGCTGGTTCTGGTGGCTCTCTCTGTCTCCTCGGAGCTGAGGGAGTATTCGAAGCCAGTGGGATTTGCCTTTGAGCTGATGAAGAGTGTGCTATCTTCCCATACAGCTCCACATAAGGATACCAGCACTTGTCCCCCTAAGGCACCGGCTACTGTCTCGGCACCACCCATTCCACAGGACAGCAGAAATGCAGAGTCTCTGGATACCCCACTGGGCGAACCCCTCTCCTCCGAGGCCTCCCCAGAATATCCTTCTGAGGAGCCACCTTGGAAAACAACTTGCAAGAGGAAGCACGTAGACTCTCCAGATAAGTTCGTCACTTCAGACACTGACCTCGAGGAGTCGGAAGGGTCCCCACAGTCGTCCTCTGATGATATCTCATTTGCAGATATTCCAGAGATCCTGAAGCAGAGAGGCAGCTGGCAGGCCACCACCCCTTCTGATGAGGAGTCAGTGTACCTGAAGACTTTTGGATCTCAACCTTCAGCCTCCTGGGTGTCTCTGCCTTTCGATGAGCTAATGAACCTTGTCAGTTGAAAGGCGTGGGAGCCACCTGACACAATGGAACCAGTCCCTCGGAGGCCAAACAAATTCTTATCAGCTCCTTCAGGAAAGGATTTCTTCACTAAGTGGGTACTCAAAGATGCTATGGTGGTGGCAGCAGCCACCAAGAAGAAACTTTCAGAGACATCCTCATCTGTTCACCCTCCGAATAAAGACTCTAGAACAATGGACAGATACAGGAAGCGTGTATTTTTGTCAGCGACCTTTACTCTTTGATCGCTGAACTACCTCACTCATTTGATAAGGCTACAGAGAGATCTCCTGAAAGAAGTAGGAGATACTCTACAAGGCACATTGGCTGCAGGGGTGAATGAGAAGGTCTCCTCCCAGCTATCCACCTTAAATTCCATCGTCAACTCTTCCATGAGGCTGATATCCTACGACAGTAAAAGTACAAAAGCACCTTAAGGCCAAAGAATCCCAAGTAAAATGTAAAACAAAAGCATAAAACTCCAGGTATTCACCGCAACGTTTTAACGGTCAAGTAGAACACACAAAGCTTTTGAGTAGAACTCTTTCTCAATGCATGAAATCAACAGCATAAGTTACTTCATTTTTAAAAAACATTTCAACCAATCCGCTCACATAATCAATTAGATAAACTGAATTAAAGTGCCCTGTCTCTTAAACATATAATGAATATAATATGCCTATATGAATACAAATATATATACATTTAACAATAAAAATACTATAAAAATAAACAGATAAAAGCTCAAATCAGACAGAATTAGCTCACATTTATCAGATATACAGAGAAATATTGTAACTAATGCTCAGGCTAAACATGTACACAGTAATGATTCTACACATAAATTCAAATTTAGAATTTTACAAGTAATTAATCAGAACTCTAAGGGTGGTGACCTTGTGAATAAAAATGAGTTAAGTGAATATAAATGGATTAATTTTTTTTTTGAGCAGACCATCTTCCAGGTTTAAATTCTTCTCTCAGTATCAAACCTGTTTTGAAACAAAAGACATGAAATTATTTGAGCTTTTAACTGTTTATTTTTTATAGTATTTTTACTGTTATATTTATATATATTTGTATTCATAAAGGCATATTACATTCATTATATGTTTAAGAGACAGGGCATTTTAATTCAGTTTATCTAACTAATTATGTGAGCGGATTGGTTGAAATGTTTTTTAAAAATGAAGTAACTTATGCTGTTGATTTCATGCATTGAGAAAGAGATCTTCTCAAAAGCTTTGTGTGTTCTACTTGACCATTAAAATGTTGCGGTGAATACCTGGAGTTTTATGCTTTTGCTGATATCCTAACGCAGCTGATAGAGTGAGCAGGGCAGCGGGTTCCAGAATTTCCCTTAGGAGATACGCTTGTGCAATTTTGTGGAGCCCTTTAAGTCTACTTTCACTAATGCCCCTTTTGATGGTTCCTCCCTCTTTGGACCCAAAGTAAAAGACACTCTCAACCGATGCAAGCAGGAAGGAAAAACTCTCTCTCTGCCGTTGGAGTACGTTTTTCCGTACCTTCAAGACCTTATCCTAAAGATCAGAAGAGTGGGAAAATGTGGATCAAAAGATCCCAGAGAGTTTTCCATGATGCATGGGGTGATTCCTTCCCCAGGGGCAGAGGGGGAGGTAACAACGGTAGACGCTGCCCGAGAGGCAGAGGGAGCCCACAGAACCACGGTGACCGTGATTCCTTTCGCGGACGCCCTTATCAGCGCTCCTGAAAGGAGGCCTGACTGCTCTACTCTAGAGGACGTTTATCTATGTACCCAGAAGCCTGGCAAATTATCACAAGAGACAAATGGGTACAAAGAATAATATCTAGAGGATATTCCACTCCCTTTCTCCAATCCTGTTCCACAGAACAGAACAATCCCAGATGTTCCACCCAATCTAAGGGAGCAAGCAACTATAGAGATTCAAATGTTGCTGCACAAAAGAGTCATCCAAGAAGTTCCTGCACACCAAATAGGATTCGGAACTTACTCAAGATTCTTTTTGGTGCCAAAAAGAACAGGAGACTGGAGACTCATATTAGACCTAAGCAAATTCAATGACTGTCAAGAAGTCAAAGTTCCGAATGGTGACACTGCAGTCTATACTTCCCTTTTTAGGGAAAGATGACTGGATGTGCTCGATAGACCTTCAAGATGCTTACTACCACATAAAAATGGACAAAGCATCGAGCCGGTACTTACGTTTCAGGCTGGGAGCCAGTCATTATCAGTTCAGAGCTCTGCCCTTTGGTCTCACTACAGCCCCCAGTGTGTTCACCAAATGCATGGCGGTAGTCACAGCTCACCTGAGGCATCTAGAATTCAGAGTGTTTCCCTATCTAGACGACTGGCTCCTATCTGCCACCACCAAGCATCTACTCCAACAAGCCAGGGATCTGACTTTGGACGTTTGCGCTCAGTTGGATATTAGTCAACTTTCAAAAATCTGCCTTGTTGCCCTGTCAACATATTACATTTACAGGCGCAGATATATTCACTGCTTCTATGGTAGCACGTCTTCCATCAGGCAAAGTTGCAACACTCAGACAGCAGATACTTTATTTTCTTCCCAAATTCAAGGTGAATGCAAAGACAGTTCTAAGATTATTAGGGAAATGGCTTCCACAATAACACTGGTTCCTCTTACCAGAATGAACATGAGGATCCTTCACTGGCTGTTGTTCTCCCAATGGTCACTTCAAGAGCTTCCTATATCTCGCCCGATCAGGATAACTGAATCATGCAAAAACAACTTAAGATGGTGGATACACTCCAGCCATGTGACTATAGGGAGACCCTTTGTTCCACAACAACCCATAGATACGGTGACCACGGATGATTCCCAGACAGGGTGAGGGCGGCATTATCTGGGGAGAACAGTCCAAGGTATACGGCAAGAACATGAGGCTCACTTGCATATAAATGTCCTAGAGATGAGAACAGTGCTTCTTACGTTGCAAGAAATTCACGACTCTCTCCCTCTACGGACAATTGCAATACAGTCTATCAATATGTCTGTGGTCTGGTATATAAACAAGCAGGGGGGAACCAGGTCTTACCCTCTTTGTTGTGAGGCCGTAAGAATTTGGCAATGGGCAGTTTCTTCCCAGCACTTTCTTATAGCAACGCACATTCCGGGGAAGTCCAACGTGATTGCAGACAAGCTGAGCAGGGCAATTTTGATGCCTCACGAATGGTCTCTCATTCAGAACATAGCGGAAAGTATTTTCCAAACATGGGGTCTGCCTTGCTGCAATCTTTTTGCCACTCCCATGAATGCCAAGTGCAGCAACTACTTTACCCTAATCCCCCCTCCGGGGGAGACGCCGACAGACGCACTTGCTCACAATTGGCCCTTGGGATTTCGTATGCCTTGCCTCTGTTTCCTCTCATACACAGAGTCATTAAGAAAGCACAGTCCTTGGGAAGCAGGATGATTTTCATTGCTCCTTACTGGCCTCTTCAAGTCTGGTTCCCCTTCCTTTGGCCTCATCTTCAGGAGAAGCCTTGGACTCTGGACCCAGTTCCTGACCTGCTGACACATACATCAGGTGTGCTTCATCCTTCTCTCCACACCCTAAAATTGACAGTTTGGCTGCTCCACTTCCCAATCTAGTTAGGCTTCAGAACTTCACCCTAAAAGTTAAACATATCTTAATGTCGTCTCATAAAGCTTCCACCAGAAAACTGTATTCTAGCAAATGGAAAAGGTTTTCCCTCTGGGCTCACTTACCATAAATGTAGATGCTCAAGTGTATTCATTGTTGCACTCATCACATTTGGGTTATCCGCTTGCAGTAACTCTCAGTCGGCCTGATTATCAAAGTCTTTGGTCCCGAGTCGTTACATCATTTTTTCTTGACCCAGATGCCAGGTTGCCCCCCTTAATGGAAAGTAACTATATTATATATATATAAACACACACAAGGTTATACCTCCAACAAAAAAGCAAATACACCAAAAAGCTTTTAAATATATTAAAGGAGAATAGAGGTATAGCCAAAAGAAATCAGGGGGCTGAAGGGAGGGTAACCAAGACTGCAACAGTGAATACACTCAAACATCTACATTTATGGTAAGTGTACACAACTGTACTATGTTCTTCGTGTTTCACTGTTGCAGTCATCACACTTGGGTAGATTCCCAAACCTAAGGATGGGAGGAGAAATTTACATGGCATTAGGACCAGCTATAAGGCCCTGCAAGACTGCAGTGGCAAAGCCAGCTCTGGATTTAGAGAAAATTGGAAAATGGCAATGCTTGGTGAAAGTATGTACAGAACTCCAGCTAGAATCTTCTAGGATGTCTCTGGTAGGGACACCTCAGAGAAAGGCTGTAGAGGTAGATGCAACCCTGGTTGAATAGGGTCTAATCCCCTGTGGGATAGGTTTTCCATGGTGCTTATAGCAGAAATGAATGCAATGGCCTATCCATTTAGAAATGGTTTGCTTTGAAATAGCCTTCCCATCTGCCCCTGCAGCAAAAGCCACCAGCAGTTGTTCAGATTTCTTTTGAGGTTTAGTCCTGTCCAAGTAAAATCTAAGTTGTCTGTGCACATCTAAGGAGTGCAGTATCCGTTCCCCTTTGTTCTGTGGATTAGAAAAGAAGGTTGGCAAATGAATGGACTGATTAAGAGCCACACTGGATACCACCTTGGGCATGAAAGAGGGATTAGTCCTGAGGGACACCCTGTCTGCATGAAAGATGATGAAAAGCTCCACTGCCATAACAGCCTGCAATTCAGATATCCTTCTTGCTGAAGTGATGGCTAAAAGGAAAGCTGTTTTCCAAGAAAGGAATTTTAACTCTGCAGTTGTAGCTGGCTCAAAAGGAGGAAGAGTGAGTTTTTCCAATACAAAATTAAGGTTCCAGGCTGGAGTTGGGGCTCGCCTGGGTGGTCTTCAGTTTTTGGCCCCTCTGAGGAACTGCTTGAGCAGTGGGTGAGAAAAAAAGGGGTGGATCTGTGTTGTAATGAGCTGAAATGGCTGAGGCGTGAATTTTGATGGAGGAAAAGGAAAGGCCCTTGTGAAGCACCTCAGTTAAGTATTAAAGAATCTGCGGTAAATTGGGCACTGCTGTGACCATCCCTTGAGTCTGGTTCCAGGTACAGAATATTTTCCATTTTTCAGCACAAGATTTTCTAGTACTAGGTCTCCTTGCCTCCAAAATGACATCCAACACTTGTTTACTGAGGGATGGTAAGAGAGAGATTAGGTAATTACCCAGGCTGCCAGGTTCAAGGTTTAAAGCTGGGGGTGCAGAATCTGGCTCTCGGGTTGAGACAGCAGGGTAGGGGTCTGAGGTAGGTGCCATGGGGCCAGCTGTGACACACTGCATAAGAGGGGGTACCAGTGTTGGCGTGGCCAGTCTGGTGCAATTAGTATCATCCTTGGTTTGTCCTGTTTGATCTTTAGTAGTACTTTGGACAGGAGGCAGAGGAGGAAAGGCATAAACTGATAGATTTTTCCAGCTGAAGGACAGATCATCCACTTTCCAAGCTTGATTGTGGGAAGTCCTTGTTCAGAATTTGTCCAATTGGTAGTTCTGGGGGGAGGCAAACAGATCTATATCTGGGGTCCCCCATTTGTTGATCACCATGTTGAAAATCTTTGGTTCCAGTTTCCACTCGTGTGGGTCCATGAGATTTCTGCTTAGTTCGTCTGCCAGTGTATTTAGCTTTTCTGGCAGGAATTGAGCCTGTAGGTGCACTTGGTAGCTCAAGGCTGTGTTCCACACAGCCATGGCTAGTCTGCAGTGGGGGTAAGAATGGGTACCCCCCTGCTTGTTTATGTACCACATAACAGTGGTGTTGTCCGTCTTTACTATTAAATGTCCTAGAAGGATGTGATTCCTGAAGGGTGTCAGAGCATTCTGTACAGCTAACATTTTTTTTTGATTGATATGCAGGTGCATTTGACTCGGGTTCCATTTGCCCTGAATGCACTTCCCTGCCAGGTGAGCTCCCCATGCATAGTCTGATGCGTCTGTTGTTAGGGTTTGGGCTGCAGGGGGTAGAATGAATAGTAGTCCCTTGTTTTGGTGGCAGACCTCTGCCCACCAAAGGAATTCTAACCGTAGGCAAGGTATGATAGGAATCATTGCTTCTAAATCCTGAGAATGTTGACACCATAGACATTTTATATACCATTGTAGTTTCCTCATATGCAGTCTTGCATGTGGAATTAGTAGAATGCACAAGGCCATGAACCCCAAGGCTTGCAGCATTTGTGTTGCAGATAGGGTTTTTGTGACCACTAGTTTGAAGTAAACTGTTAAACGATTTTGTTTCTCTGGCATGAGGAAAGCCATCTGGGAAGATGTGTTCAAGCTTGCTCCCAGGAATATAATTTGTTGACAGGGTACCAGATGTGATTTTTTTTCGTTTATGGTAAACCCCAGACAAGTTAACACCTTTTTTACAAATGCCAGATGATTCCGAAGTTTGTCCTGGCTTTCTGCCTGAATTTGACAATCGTCCAGGTATGGGTATACTTGAGTATTTCTTTGCCTGCAAAATGCAATGACTGGAGCTAGGCACTTTGTGAATACCCAGTAGATAAGCCAAAGGGCAGTGCAGAGAACTGATAGTGCATGCAGCCTGCTTTTAAGAGTAGGCATTTTCTGCAAGATTCCCTGATTGGGATGTGCAGGTAGGCTTCCTTTAAATCCAGTGTTGCCAACCAGGCATCTTTGCCTATCATGGGAAGCAACTAGTGAAGAGTTAGCATCTTGAATTTTGGAATCACCAAAAAGGTATTCAGGATAGATAGTTCCAAGATAGGATGCCATGAGTTGTCTTTTCTGTATACCAGGAAAAGTCTTGAGTAAAAACCTTGTTCCTTTTCCTCTTCTGGTACAGTCTGAATAGCCTTTAATCTTAAGAGACAGAGTACTTGCTTTTGAGCCCCTGCCCACTGATTTGGGGGTAGATCTGGACAACCATTTGGGGTTGGTAATGTGTGGAAGTGAAATCTGTATCCTTGGGAAACTATGTTTAAAACCCATTTGTCCTGGGTAATGAGTTCCCAGTTTTTTGCTTGCAGAGCAATCTTTCCCCCTAAAGGAGCAGTCAGTTAAGAAGTGCTTGGAAGTTTTAAAGTTAAGTCATTGAGACAGCTTACCATAGGGGGGAGTCTTACTACTATTTGGAAGTGGGAGCCCCCCACTGCTTAGTTCTGTGCGTACCCTGGGACTGAAGCCTGAGTGTTCTGCTGGTTCTGGGTTTGAACTGAAAAGGCCTGGAAGAGGCAGGAAAGGACCAATTTTTTGAGGGCCAATGACTACTAAATCTAGGAGGCTGCACTTGTAAGAAATATTTAACAGTTTGCATAGATCTAGCTTTTTCCTCCATCTTTTTAAGAACTTCTTCTGCTTTGTCGCCAAACAGGTGGTCCTGATTTACAGGAGCATCCAGCAATTTAGTTTTAACAAGATCTGGCAAAGATTGCTCCTTAAGCCAAGTATGCCTTCTAAGTACAGACCCGGTGACAGCAGCCCTGCAAGATGCCTCTAGTGAATCAAAATCACATTGCAAAGTATGTTTTCCAACCTGTTCAGCAGAATGCATTAAATCCTGTAAATCCTTATTTTCAGCACAATCAGGAATTAACATAATTTTCTGTTTAAGCAATCCAGTAATATGCTGCTGATACTTTAACATATGAAACTGGCAATTTAAGGCCCTGATGGCCAAGGTTGCAGGGGTGTATACCTTCTTACCCCATCTATCCAGGGCCCTGGAATCTCTATCAGAGGGGATAGGATTTCTGGCAGTAGTAGCCTTAATGCCCTTGGGTCCCTGTGAAATGGTTTTAGGATCCGCAGGTGGATTTTTAAAAACGAACTTGTGAGAATCAGGAACCCTGTAATATCTATCAGGTTTTCTGGGAGCAGGAAGTAAAGAGTCAGGGGCCAAGCTAGATTCTGAAAAGGCATGGTCACCAATGTCCAGCACAGGAGGGATAGCTAAAGGCCTGTGTTGGGGCAGGAGTAAGAAATCTCTAAGCCTCTTTTTAGAATCAGAGTAATCCTGGCTTTCCCAGTGAAAATGCTCCCTAAGAGTATGCAAGGTTTCACCAAAAAAAAAAATCCTCTGGGGGAGAATCACAGGGAATTGAGTCTTTTGCATCAGAATCCTCATAGGTAGATAAGGGTAAATCCTGACCATCAGAGGAGACAGAAATTTCAGAATCCTGGTCAGAAGTATCACAAGCAAATTCAGTCATAGGTCTCTTAGAGGGGGAAGGCTGGCTTCCCCTGATTAAAGCAATAAGGTCTTCAGCCATTCTTATCATTTGTTTTTTTAGGCATATTGGCCTGACCATGCGGTCTGGGCATCAGTTTCCTATGCATGGTTCGAGTTTTAGGCCTAGATAAATAAGATGGCGTCGGTTTAATATGCAAGTCAGTAGGCCGTAATACACCCTCAGAAGCCGGTGCCTGCACAGCGGCTCCGGACCCATCCAAGGTAGAAACATCCGCAGGTTCCACAGCTGAAGCATCTCATGGTATACTGGACTCTGAATGGGTCTAAGTAGAGGCCTGCGAATCTGAAGTAGCGGGTATCAGGGGCTGCGAAAGCGCCTCACTGAGTACCGGCGAACTGGCGACTAGCTTAGGAGAAGCGTCGTCGGTAACTTTGGACCTAGACGGCCTGTCTCTGTCTTTATCTTTGCATTTTTTCAGAATGTCGGTAGTCGGTTGGCTTACTGAAGACATATCTAGATAATTGAACCGAGTACCAAAATATTTAGAAATTAAAATGTACTGAAGAGTAATAGTCCATTGCAGCAAGGTACATCGTGGTCAGGGCCTAGGCAAGGAATACAGTACGAATGAAAATCTTTATGAGGTATTTGCTTTCCACAAGAAATACAACTACTGATTTTTACTGACATCAGTTTAGAGCAACAAAAGGTTTCCCCAATGGGGTACTTAGCTTTAGTTGAAGACTTCGGTTCTGAAACTCAAAAACAAAAATTTCAGGAATCGGCCGACCGGAAGTTGCGAACTGCTTCTGCTTCGGGCACCGCACGGCAAGAAAGGCTGACGTAATGGCGTCGGCTGCATGCTTATACCCCTGACTACCTGACGTCACGGAAGATGAGACAGCAACCAATGCAGGACCCAAGACTTTGATAATCAGGCCGACTGAGGGCTACTGCATGCAGATAACCCAAATGTGATGACTGCAACAGTGAAACATGAAGAACATTAGGAACACTGATCCCTTTTCTGAGCCCATCCATTCTATTTTGGAATTTTTGGCGGAACTCTTCCAACAAGGTTCAGCGGCAGCAACCATCAGAGTACAACTTGCTGCAATCTCAAATTCCACATTGATGATCCTACCTCGAACTTAATGTCACACAGGTTGTGTAGAGCCTTCTTGAAAGGTGCCTCCTTATTAAGACCTCCCTTTAAGGAACCCCTTTCTTCTTGGGATTAAAATTTTGTTCTATCTCCCCTGACATTACCACCTTTTGAACCCTCCTCATCTTCAGACCTCAAGTTCCTTTCCTGGAAGACTATTATTTACAATTCATTTAGTAGTAGCAGCAAACAAGATCTGGGTAGTTACACCACCGCATTATGGGATACCTACTTGCCACGAGCCAAGTTTGAGTCTTTCAGCTGTGTATTCGGACAAGTCGGAGCAGAGAATTGGCTCCGAACCATCATTGTAAGAATGAACAGCAAGATGGACAACAAACATGGAACGTTATGGTGAGTACATAACTTCTTTTTTTTTTTTTCACTAGAGGAAAAAAGATCATTTTGCTGTCATGTGTCAGTCTCTTCTTTACCAACACAGCCCCACTACTATGCTTCACATGACTTCAGCTACACATGTACATCCACATAATATGTACCAACAACTGTGATAAGGGAGATACATAGGCTTAAAACCATCACACAAATAATACAAAAGTTGCAGCAGAATCACATTAAATGCACAGCAAGTGGTTCCTACACTCACATTACAAAATAATGTAAACAACTGGCTCCATTAAGCAAATACATTTCTTTTGTATAACGTTCATACTAAAGCAATTTAGAAAACTGGAAGCCTGAAAACTTATTTTGCCTTTCAACCAAGCTCTGTTTCTCCAGTTTAAGTCTGATTCACTTGCACTATTTGGATGTGATTTTTTTTTTCTTTTTTTCCAAAAGCATAGTCAAGCATTTAATGGGGTCTGACCATCAAATAAATAAGTTTCTGCTCTACAAATCAATCAAGTTATATTACATGCTCGCCAGCTGAAGCAGTTTGTGTTTAAAATCACAGCTCAGTTCTGTAAACATGTATATAGTACTTATACTACAGCAGAAAGATTTGTCTGTCACAGTATTCAGTTACACTAAAATAAGTCCGAGCTTCTTTAAAAACAGCTTCTGCAAATGTTCCTCTTTGTTCACAGCAAAACAGGTTGGACCTTGAGTAATGCAGCATCACCCCATAATGAATGACATTAAATGCATAGTTTACAATGGCTACAAATGTATAAACACTGAACAGAATGAAGACATTCAATATTTACAGTTATACAATGACTGGTCATTAACATTCAAAAATGAGCACGCTGACTGGTCAGCCCAACCAGTGTGCCCATTGTAAATCGAGTACATACCAATAGAAAAAAGTTTGGTTGCCAAGACATTCTTCTATTAATATATGCTATGGAAGTTCTCGTTTTCTTTAATTTAAAATAAAGAAATAAAACTTAGGAATCCAGAGACTTCAAAAGAACAAGAGAGATGGGACAGAGAAAGTGCAACAATAATCATGTACTAGAGAAACCTATCTGATTATCATCATATTTTCTCTGTCCCCTTCTCTCATACATTTGAAGTCTCTGGATTTCAATTTTTTTTTTTTTTATTAAAAACAAAACAGAAAAAAACAATGGAGATCTTCCTTTCTCCTTTGCTTCTTTTTCACAGCACTGATGTACTGCGTAAGCTTGGGAATGCAAGTCCCATATGCATGCGCAGTACATCAAGAAAGCCCCATGAAACGGGGAAAAACAGAGAAGAGCAACACAGCACCATTATACAAGGAGATTATTTAAGAAAAGTAAATAACTTTTTTTTTCTTAAATGTCATTGTACAATAGCAATAACCCATGGCTTTGCCCTTGTGACCAAACCAAACAAACCGTGGGTAAATCCAGCATTATCCACACCCAGCCAAGGGTTAGTGCTATAATAATAACTATAACAGAAATAATCATACAAAAATTATACTTATTGATAGAAATATCAAGAATTGTTTTGGTGAAGAGAGAGAAAAAAAACGAAAGTTGAATTTATTAGTAGGCTGTATTGCAAGTAGTGAGGGAAGATTGTGCTAGATATGAAATGAGGAGACTATGAGCATCAAAGCAAGATACAAAATTAAGGGTGTAGAGACGTCCAAGATGAGTGACATGGTAAGGACAAGGTTTTTAGGTTAAGCACAAGTGGTAAAGGGCATTCCCCAGAGTTTAGAATTCGGACCGACGTCTTCTCTGAAAGGATGTTTTTACCCTCCCGCCCTCTGTGGTAACGTCATCAACACACCTGGCCAACTTCCTACAAATAGCCTATTAAATAATTCTTTTAATTCCCCTGTGAAACACAATATTATGTAAGCATTGTCCCCCTTCAAGTTTGATGTTATGATGGACTGTTCCACTGACTGAATTACCTTGGTATTCCTGACCCTGCAAATGGAGATGTGATCTCCAGCTATATGACCAGAGATGTTACAAACAGCAAAAGACATCCCAAACATCAGATCTGTTTCCCCCTCAGTACCTTCTTCTTCCTTTTTTTTTTTTTTTTTTTTTTTTTTTTTTTAATACTCTCAGAATACCTGCTCTCGGTTTATTGCAAATTGTACACAGTAGCAAGCCAATCATCTTTCCACAGCGGAAACAGTACTCAAAGAAACGAAGCAAACCCTATTTTCTTTTTTAATTTATTAGATTTTACTTCAATCAGAATTGGGATGAGACACTTGACTGTCAATATTAGGCTTTCTCACAGTATTTCACTCAGCATATTTTACTACTACTGTTACTATAATTACCATCATTATTATTACTGCTGAATAGTTGATTTCTCTGTGCATCAACCCGCACGGTAGCAAGGTTCCATTCTGTGGGCAGCACTGAAATTACAAACACAGCAGCAAAGCAATCTTCTCTCTCTTTTTAATACATTTGGGATTACACTCTAAACGTTAGTTATCAACAAGCAGTGAGCTGAAACTTCTAGGACATTTTTTTTAATATATACATTACTGGCATAGTGAGAAAACACTTGAATTATATGCTGGCAGCTATGGCAATGCAAACTTTACAAAGCAGTACTCCTCTCCACTGTCCCTGAATTTGCAGAACATTCTTGATTCTGCCTCATGTTTTCCAATGCCCCTTAGTCAATAATGCCACACATTAGAATTTCCTACACCTAAATGTATGATGATGCAAAAAGTACTGTTCTATTATTTTTTTATGTGAATTAGACCAATACCTCTTATCTGTCCCTAATTTTGCCTCATATTTTCTTTTTCCTGTCCCTTGTTAAATTTGTGACTTTTCTGGAAAATTACTGAGGATTTAGTCTGTCAGTAATGCTAGAAGTTAAGGTTTTATCATTTTTATTGTTCAGAAAATGCTTGTTGATGCAAAATGTATTGTTCTTTGCAAAATGTTTAGCTCTTTTAGCCTTTTTTGCATATTAAATTAATATTTAAACGTTTTTCCTGATATTGGGCTTTTGTCCTCCTATTACTCTTGGTTTTATCTAGAATGCTTGAGCAAAGAATCTGGTAAGTATGCACAACAGTGAGACATGGTTTTCCTTACTGTTTGTTTCTTTGTTAGGGTGATCAGGAGTGGGGGGTGAAGGAGTTTCCTGTCAATAACATTCAGCTTACCTGAATCTGGCCAAAACACTGAACACTGTACCCCACTCTGGCATAGTAGGTTCATAGGTAGGTACTAGGCTATCGGCCCAAGGGCCTATGTAAGACTAGTCAACAAGGTTCCCTGGCTTACGCCATCCACGAAAGTAAACAGGCTAAATGCCTTAAAAACAGATGGACAGCCAGCTGGCTGAAAGATAGAACGCACATAATAAAGTCAGGAACATCCTCAAAAAGTATGAAGGTAACTAGTGATGTGCCCAGAGTTCAGCATACTGTGAGCCCACCTTTTCAGCATCTACTCATATCTCCAGAAGGGCAGTCAAGACTTTTGGTTAAATAATTTTGAAAATTATAGCAAACTGGACATTATGTCAAATCTCCCCATGGCCATTACAACAGGAACTAACCTTAGTAAGCAAGTAGAGTACAAAAAAAATGACAACACAGTTTTGGCAGGAATCTCACTGTCAATGTGCAGTATAGCCAATACCCCACTCCAAAGTAGTTTGGAATCGTGGAAACTGGCTTGAGAATTCCATCTCGTTTGATAAGCATGTACCTGCAAAACTCAGAATATCCTATTTAGCATAACCAGTATTTAAAGTTATAACATCCATATCAAAAGAAGAAGTTATTAACCCTTTTTCTGCAGCCTTAATTATACAAATCACTGAGTACAACACACTTTTCAGAATCGACTTTCTAGACATACTGAGCAACCAGAAAGGTCCCAGAGGTTCCTAATGAAGACTGCTGACGTAAAATCACTGTAATACCAGGAAACACCATCTCGTTCTTGGTTTTTTCATAGGCTCTTGCATAGGGATCTATGCCTTGCATTGTGAGCCATTAGTACCCATTCCTGCTTGAGCTCCTGTATCTCCACAAGTGAAATAGCTCCACTAATGCCAGAACTAGGGGCTTAAATCTCACTACCACATAAATAAAACACATTAGAGGGACAAATTTATTAACTCAATGTCTACCCCATCTTTGTAAAAAGACTTCTCCTGCAAGGAGACACCCTAGCATCCTTCAGATTAAATCTGGGAGACTGGATGGTTACTCAACGTTAACCTTAAATTCTCTTCTTGAGTACAGTGCGAGGGTGGGCATTGGCAGAGTTGAATAGTCTTATAACTCAACTGCTTTGTATTTCCTATGACCCCATGAACAGCAGCAAGTTGAAAATGTTCAGTGTCTGCATTCTTGCACACAGAATGATTACTGGCCATCTTTAACTATCTACCAAGATAAAATTTAAAACTAATATGCCCCAAATTGGACAGTTAGTAGAAACAATAAAATAAACAAAACAAGCCAACAACATCATTTACATGTTCCCCTTATCCATAAGGGACAGGTGTACTACACCAGTACTGAATTTGTAGTTTCCCATCCATACATCCTGATTACATCTGAAAAGGGTAAGGGAAGTTGTTTGCTTTAGGTGAAGAGGAAGGCAATTCCAAAGAAGTGGTACTCTCTGAGATACATACCTACCCCTTTAATTTGTTCTACTTTTGTTGCAGAAGAGATTACAATCTCTTGAGCAAGTGTTTATCCCACAAATGGACTTGCAGATGTGCAGTGGATCAGATAGGATATTGTCTGTTGAGGCTCTGTACATGAGAGAGAGACCACCCTCAATAGCTTGTATGACAGATACTGAGAAAAGGAGCAAGTAAAAACTAAACAGCAACTCAGCAAACACAAGAGAAGTGAAAAACCAAGCCAGTCACACCAGGTACTTAGCGTATTTGCAGTTTAATCCAAATACTTTTGTTTTACTAGTTTTAGACTTCTTCAGAATAAAAAATAAAGTGCAAAAGCACATACTATATACCCATTTCTCCACCCCTTTCTTAATTAATTCAATTCAGACCCATCCAGTTGTTAAAACACAGCACAACATAAAAGGCATATTACATTTATTTAATACACTGTTACAGACTCACAAAACATACTTTGTGTCTTTCGGTTTTCCCGGTTAGGGGTCACCACAGCGGAACTCCGGTCCGCTGATTGGTAGTTAATTTTTACGTGCCGAGTTACCAGCCCTGATGCACAACTTTCAACGAAGGTACGCCCATTCACGCATGCCTCCACGCAGAAGACGCTCTAGCTGTGAATCGAACCGGACAGCGTCTTACTGTGAGGCGACAACGCTACCGCAGCACCACCACCGCGGATCACAAAACCTACTAAATATTGCAAATAATGTCATAAAATTCATAAAAAATACGCTGCTTTCAATTTCAAATAAGAACATTTTAGCTCTATGAATTCCCACCCCTAGGTCCTAGGTCAACGTGATCTATGGCACAACATTTAAAGGCATGTGTTGGGTTCTCCCTAATATGTCTACATAGGGCATTCTTTTCATTGTGATGTTTAATTTCATAAATATGCTCGTAGATCCTACTCCTGAATGCTCTCTTAGTTTTCCCCACATAACGACTGCCACATGCCTGACATACTGCAACATATACAACTCCTTTGGAATAACAAAAATATTTTTTACGAGGTTTTAATGGTGCCAAAGTTCACAATAGTAATTCTATCTTGGTTAACTACATGTTGACATTGAGCACATCTTCCACATTTAAAACATCCTCCATCAACCCTTCCACCTATTCTCTAACATCCCTTTGAAAGAAGCCTCTTTTTTGTATACAATGGCCGTTTTTTCTCCTAACAAGGAAAGTAACTCAAGGTCCTTACTGAAAATTCTCCAATATTTCCTGACAGTGTTACAAATGTCATAATAGTCAATACTATATGGTAATATCAATGCCCTACCATAGCTCTCTCTGGTCCCTTGTCCAAGTGTTTGTAACATGGCAGTGGTGTTGTCCAACAACACATGATACACCCCTTCGTTCCTTTTCATCTGTACTTCACTCGTTGTATTGACCACCATCTCCTTCGGGTACCCCCTTCTAATTAACATACCTTCCAGAATCTCACATTCCTGGAGAAACTCATCCAGTACAGAAACCATTCTGGCAAATCTTACAAATTGGCCTTTAACCAAGGCTCTCTTTTGATGTGCAGGGTGCCAACTATTGTAGTGCAGCAAGGAATTAGAATAAGTAGGCTTCCTATAAAGATGTGATGTAAAAACCTTGTTGTTATAATCCTTTCTAATGGCGACATCCAAATAGTGAAGCACATCTCTGTCCATACACATGGTAAATCTCAGAAAATGTGTCGATTCATTAATATATTGAAAGAATTCATTCAGCCTATCCTCACCATCTTTCCAAAATAGCACATCATCTAAAAATCGTCCATAGAGCATCCAACAGTCTTTAAAAGGTGAATTAAAAGACAAAAAGATCCTCCCACTGGGCTAGCACTATGTTAGCAAAGACAGGGGCACAACATGCACCCACTGCTACCCCCTGCCTCTGCTTAAATAAATGCCCCTCAAAGCTCACAAAGTTGTTCCCTAACACAAGTTCAAGGCACGAGCTCAAAGTAGAGACAGTATTACAGTCCATGTTTCTTGACCGAAAACAAATCATAAATGTCTATAGTTACCATTAGTAAGTTATTATCATACATTTCTTGTCTAATTTTCCCAAGAAAGTCCCAAGAATCACTCAGCAATGTTGCCCTGTTCTCAAGCACGTTTGACTTTAAAATCCACAAATATTGCAATACTAAATGTTTTTGATGCTTTTGCATCCACTAGTGTGTGTGTGTGTGTGTGTGTGTGTGTGTGTGTGTGTGTGTGTGTGTGTGCGTGCGTGCAGGGGAGGGGGGCTGGTGATAGATTTATGAATTTTTGGGATCCCAAAAAATTGTTGGGATCAGTGGATGTACTGTCTGCAAAGATTTGTGTTCCTCTACAGAAATCTGCCCATTCAACATCAACTCAACCAATGTTAAATCAACATTTCTGTAAGCAATGTTGAGTTCATTATGGGAGACGTCTGTATAGGTATCACTGTATAGTAGTTGAAACATCCTGCTAATGTAGTCATTAACATCCATTATCACCAGCCCACCACCCTTGTCCGGTTTCATGATTCTAATGTCCCTATTAGCTAAAATTTCTTCAAAAAGCATCACTTCAATGAGTGTTAAATTTCCTACTGTATTACAATCCTGTCCTGATCTAAGGTCACACATTTCTTTAACAATGTCTCAAACTAACCATAGGGTGTTGGGGGGGATATATGTGCTAGGTCTTATTTATAACATTAGTAACACACCAGTGTTAGCCCCATTTTGAAAATGTACTGCCAAATTCAATTTTCTACTGAAAACTTTTACCTGTAGAACTGTTTCCACTATGTTAGCCCTTTTAGCTGGGACAAAGTTCATTCCCTTCTCAAACAAGTCAGCCCACTCAGAGGTAATGCTGATGTGACTCAAGTTATAAATGTTAAAATCGTCTCCTGTATTTTTTACAATTGTAAACTGGTTGTCTTCTCTGATCTCCTCTTCATTTGTGGAAATAAACGGCAATACTGGACATTCTGTCCCCATCCCATGTCTCTTCCCCCTCCCTCTCTGCTGGTCCTGCGCCACATGTTGTTGATGGGGTGTTACCATTTGTATCCTTGGGACACTATGCTGAGGACCCAGCAGTCATTGGTGATGGTGGCCCAGGTGCTTGCGTGAAAGGAGAGTTTTCCTTCTAGGGATAAGTGAAATTGGGCAGAGGGAGGGTGTGTGGGAGGAGAGTCATTGTGAGCTCATGCCAAGAAGGGGTGGATTAGATCTCCCCGTTTTTGAGTGGAGGAATTCTACTGTTTTGACCTCTGCATTTGCAGTGGCTGCTATCTGGGGGTTCTGCTTCTGCGGGGTCTGGGCTGAACTGACCTGGTGGAAGCAGGAAAGGACCACTGCTTGGAGGGGCAATCCCTGCTGGACCTGTAAAAAATCCTTAACTGTCTGCATAGATTTAGTTTTTTCTTCCATCTTTTTTAAGACCCCCTCTGCCTTAATGCTAAGTAAGTAGTCTTTGTGCAAGGATGCATCCAACAATTTAGATTTAACTTGGTCTGGCAAGGGCTGTCCTTAAGCCACACATGTCATCTAAGGAATGAACCAGTGACTGCTGCCCTGCAAGAAGCTTCTAGGGCATCAAAACCACAGTGTAAGGTGTGCTTAGTTGCTTGACTTGCAGACTGCATTAACTCTTGTAATTCTTTAGATTCTGCACAAGCAGGAAAGGAAGACACTTTTTGTTTGAGAAGTTCTATGGTATGTTGCTGAAATTTTAGCATATGGAAAGTACAGTTGTGTACACTTACCATAAATGCAGATGTTCGAGTGTATTCACTGTTGCAGTCATTACATTTGGGTAATCTGCTGGCAGGTTGCCCTCAGTCAGCCTGATTAACAACGTCTTGGGTCCTGCGTTGGTTGCTGTCCCTTCTTCCATGACTTCAGGTCGTCAGGGGATAAAACATGCAGCAAATGCCATTACATCAGTTTTTCTTGCTCCAAATGTCAGGTGCCCCCCAAATGGGGAGCAAAATACATAAATAATTTAAAACACAAAAATATATACCGCCAAACAAAAGCAAATATGCTTTTTCCCCACTTTTCTGAGATTTAAAAAAGTTCAGTTACAGGCTTGCTGTTCCTGAACTGTTTGTAAGTTTCTGTGAGGCCATTTTTGCTTGGGCTAAAGGAAAGTCTCTCTGTTGATCAGTGGCAGTGAAAAACATTGAGCAGCTCCCCTGCCCCCCGTGGGAGTTGTTACTGACTTGAAACTGTAGTTTTGTTGGCCGTATTGGGTCAGTTCCTGGCTCTTTCCAGCCCCTGCTATCAAGCACGCTTTAGCGCGATTTAGCACGGAGTTGCCACTAGAGCAGCATCGGGCAGCGCCGGTTTAACAAGGTTAAACTTTTTCTGGCTCCATAAAGTCTGTTCTTCATTTTTTCCTTAGAACTGCTCTACTAGTAATCTAAACAGTATATCCCTTAACTAAAAAGCTTTTTTTTTTTTCCTCCAAAAAAAAAAAAAAAAAAAAAAAAAAAGCTCAGCACTTGTCTTAAAAGCATCTTCTTTTCAGGCTTAGCACTTCTGTATTATACAAAGTCCCTCACTAGCGAACCCCCCCCCCCAGGAGTATCCACTTCCTTACTAAGTCCTCTCTCATTCAGTTACACCCCAAACTTCTTAATTTCTCTAGCATGTCGAAGGGCCAGATGCTGGTGTCCTCTCCTGTCCAGTTGGTGAATCTGGGAATATTGAGGCAATGTTACAACCCTCTCCTCCTCCCACATAATACAAATACTTGCGAGAGATACAGCTATTTAGCCAAACTGGAGGCTGAGCTCTCTATACTCAGGGCTGGCAAGACCAGACAGGAGGAGAAGGCAACTACACACACCACAAAACCAGTCTCACATAAAGCTATCACAACAACAATGAATCAAACACATAAACACACAAAGACATACTCAGAGGCTCTGAGCAAAAATTTACCTAAACAGCAGAGGCCTCCAAAGCAGACACCCAAGCAACCGCCACCTCATGACACACCACAGACAACACATAAAACACAAAATCAGTGTGCAAAGCAGTCACAGCCCTTAAGGCCAAATACAACACCAAACATACTTGTCATAGGTGACTCCACAGTCAGACACACTGACGTCCCACTCACCAGGCTGAACAAGGAGAGGGTCACAGTAAGCTGCCTATCGGGCGCTAGAATCCGCCACATAACACAAGCACTCGGGTCACGCCACAGCAAGTACAAATATGACACAGTCATTGTCCATGCTGGTGTGAATGACCTGAGACGTACCTCCCTGGACTACATGAAAAGAGACATAGAGGAGCTCTCTGATTATGTAGCCCAGGCAGGTATGACCCTGACCCTGAGCAGCTTCCTTCCTTCACCAAGAATGATGCCACAACATAGAGACAAGATGATCAGCTTTAACAATTGGCTTAATTTCTGGTGTCATTCAA
Organism: Protopterus annectens; assembly: GCF_019279795.1. Classification (NCBI taxonomy): domain Eukaryota; kingdom Metazoa; phylum Chordata; order Ceratodontiformes; family Protopteridae; genus Protopterus; species Protopterus annectens. The sequence continues at coordinate 697,715,590 of NC_056725.1, read as the reverse complement.
AGGGGATCCAGTGTCTGTCTGCCTGGGATGACATGCTTGACAAGCCACGCTGCTTACAAGGGACGGCTTGCACCTGTCACCCCTGGGATTCGGATATTGGCTAAGGCTCTTCCCACCCCCATAGTGCCTTTTTAGGCAAGGCTCAAATTCTAAACCTACCACCCTAGAAAACAAAAATGGGAAGAAACTAAGGGTAATGCTGCTCAATGCCAGAAGTCTAAATCTCAAAATGCACGCACTCAAGGCCCTTCTCAGTATGGAGAACATCGATGTCTGTGCTGTGACTGAAACCTGGTTCAAGGCTCCTGAGAGCACCCCGGCACTATCAGGTTTTACCTCATATCATGCGTTCCGGCCCCAAAACCTGGACCACACCACAAAAGGAGGGGGTGTATCCATATTCATCAAGGATACCCACACCTCCAGGTTGGTGGCAACGCCCGAAGCATCGGAAACCATCCAGGTGCAATTAACCATAGGCAAAACTGCTCTACAATTTTTAGCATGCTACAGGCCACCCTCTCAAACTCAGGAACCCCACACAGCCTTCCTGAAGTCACTGGAGATATAAATGTATCTCCAAACACCATTATATTGGGTGACTTCAACTACCCGAATATAGACTGGGAACATTACTCAAGCCCAAACTTTCTAGTCCAAAGGTTCCTGGAGTTCATAAATTCAAATGCCATGGAACAACTAGTCACCGTTCCCACAAGAGAAGAAAATATACTAGATCTCATCATCACAAACATGGGGACAAAATGCTCCACACCGTTAGTATATCCCTCATTGGTGAGATCAGATCATAAACTAATCTCACTGGATATCCACATCCCGCCCCCACCCCAAACAAAAAAGACCACAGTGAAGAACTTCTCTAAAGCAAACTTCACACTATTCAAGACTGGTGTGGTATCCTTCAAGGCCCCCGAGCCAGTGGAAACCACAACCCAAGCTGCGGAAGCCCTTACAAATGCCTTCTACGAACACCTCCAGGACTGCATGGATCAGGCAATCCCTAATAAAACCAAGACTCTTTCCACCAAGGGCAAACGTCCAGTCTGGTGGACCCCAGCCATAAACAAACTTTACAATAAGAGGAGAAAGCTGTTACATGATAGAGCAAAATCCATAAAAGAGAAGACACCTTTGATCATTATTAGTAAAAAAATACGAGCACTCATAAAATCATCCAAGGCCAACTTTGAGAGAAAAATTGCCATAGATTCAAAAGACAATCATAAGGCCTTCTTCAGCTATGTTAGAAACCTGGGTGGAAACTCCCAGATATGCTCAGAATTAGTCCAAAACGATACAAAAATCGCTGAACCCACAGACATTGCCAACATACTGGCAGACAGGTTCAGTGCAAACTTCACCCCTCTCCCCCCCAAAAGGAGAGATAACTATCCCAGCGGAGTGCAGCCTCCCAGACATCTCCAATGCGCAGGTGAAAGCTGCTCTCTCTAAAGCTAAAAACACAGCATCAATGGGACCAGATGGTGTCCCCGGCTGTGTGCTACACGAACTCAATGAGGAACTAAACCCGCACATAAGGCAGCTGTTTAATCTTAGCCTTACCACTGGATATGTGCCCAAGGAGTGGCGTACGGCAACTGTGGTCCCACTCCACAAAGGCGGTGCCTCTATGGACCCTGGTAATTACCACCCCATAAGCTTAACCAGCCTGGTCTGCAAAGCTATGGAGAGGATCATAATGGAACTCATAAACAAAGACATAGGGGACTTGCAGACATTGGACCCGACCCAGTTTGGCTTTGTCAAGGGCAGATCATGCCTTTTGAACTTGGTCGACTTCTTCGAAACAGTCACCAAGGCCATTGATGAGGGAAAGGCAGTCCCATACAGCCTACCTTGACCTTGCAAAAGCTTTCGACACAATACCCCACTCGGGTATTATAGAGAAACTTACCAGCTTAAATGTAAACCCATATGTCACAAGATGGGTTGCAAACTGGCTAAAGGACAGAACCCACAATGTTAGAGTAGCTGACGCCATGTCAGACTCCAAGCCGGTCACAAGTGGTGTCCCACAGGGCTCAGTCCTTGGCCCCCTGTTGTTCGGCATCTACTTCTCAGAAGTACAGGCTAACATAGGAGGACTATGGCTGACAAAGTTTGCAGATGACTGCAAACTGGGAGCCATAGTGGAAAGTACATCGGACACAGATATCCTTCAGAGGGGTCTCACGGAAACTGATAGCTGGTGCCAGAGCCATGGCCTGAAGTTAAATGCCAAAAATGTATAGTCATACCCTTCGGGAAAAACAAGGTAACCCCAAGCTACCATATAGGTGGCAATCCACTAAGCACAGAAGAGGTTATCAGGGACCTGGGGACCCAGGTTGACAGTGGCCTTTCTTTTGACACTCACATTGCTAAAGTGGTTAGAAAAACCTTCTACATTGCCCACCTGATCATGAAGGGATTCACATCCAGATCAAGTGAGGTTATTGTTCCCCTGTACTCTTCACTTATCAGACCAATGATCGAGTACAATGCCCCATTCGGGATGTATCTCACCCGACACCTGCAGCAATTGGAGAGACCCCAAAAGTTCCTCACCAAAAGGATAAAGGGACTCCAAAATCTGTCATATGCTGCCAGACTGAAGAAACTCTAGCTCTATTCAGTCGCATATCATCTGCTCAGAGGTGACCTGTGCCTGACATACAAGGCCATGTCCAACCCGGAATTAATGGGCATGCTCCACCTCAAAAAATCCAAATCTACCAGATCCACTAGAGCAAGCGACTTAAACCTTAGCACGGATATAAATAGGACATGCTGGAGGGATAGATTTGTCACCCAGAGACTCCCTATGTTGTGGAATAAAATCCCGGTCCATGTGAGGCAGAGCACCTCGCTGGCTCTGTTCAAGAGAAATCTTGACCGGTGGATGGGAGATCGTAGGTTTACCCCGGGAATCATCTCTGTGTCACTGCTGGACAGAGGCACAACAAACTAATGGGCACAGTATTTTTTAACATAAGGGGTGGCGTAAGCCACAAAAACTCTGGGCTAGGCTTATAAGTGCCTTAGGGCAGATAGCCTAGTATAAACCTATGAACCTATAAATACACCAAAAAGGCTTTTAAGTGTAGTAAAATAAAGGATAAAAAACAGGTGCTGGAGGGAGAGTAATCAGGACTGCAACAGTGAATACACTCGAACATCTATATTTATGATAAGTGTACACAACTGTACTATGTTCTTCGTGTTTCACTGTTGCAGTCATTACATTTGGGTAGATTCCCAAAGCTAAGGTTGGGAGGATGGATTTATACAGCATTAGGACCGGCTATAAGGCCCTGCAAAAAAACAGTGGCAAAGCCAGCTCTGGACTTAGAGAAAATTGATAAATGATGCTGCTTGGTGAAAGTATGAACTGAACTGCAGGTAGCAGCTTCTAGAATATCCCTGGTAGGAACACCTCTGAGAAAGTCTGTAGAAGTAGATGCAGCCCTGGTGGAATGGGATCTGATCCCCTGGGGGATAGGTTTTCCATGGTGCTTATAGCAGAAATGAATACAATGACTTATCCATTTCGAAATGGTTTGCTATGAAATAGCCTTTCCCTCTGCCCTTGCAGCAAATGCTGCCAGCAGTTGTTCAGATTTTTTTCGAGATTTAGTCCTGTCCAAGTAAAATCTAAGTTGTCTGTGTACATCTAATGAATGCAGAATCCACTCCCCTTTGTTCTGTGGATTGGGAAAGAAAGTTGGCAAATGAATGGACTGATTAAGAGCCACACTGGATACCACCTTAGGCATGAAGGATAGGTTGGTCCTGAGTGGCACCCTGTCCACATGAAAGATGATGAAAGGCTCCACTGCCATAAGGGCCTGTAATTCAGAAATCCTTCTAGACGGAGTGCTTGCTAAAAGGAAGGCTGTTTTCCAGGAAAGAAATTTTAAGTCTGCAGTAGCAGCTGGCTCAAAAGGAGGGAGAGGGAGTTTCTCCAATGCAAATTTATGGTCCCAGGCAGGGGTTGGAGCTCTCCTGGGTGGCCTTAAGTTTTTGGCCCCTCTGAGATACTGCTTTAGCAGAGGATGAGAGAAGGGGGGGAGGGGTTCTGTGTTGTAATGAGCTGAAATGGCTGAGGTATGGATTTTTATGAAGAAAAGGATAGGCCCTTGTGAAGCATCTCAGTTAAGTATTGTAAAATCGGAGGTAAATTGGGCGCTGCTGTGCTCATCCCTTGAGATTGATTCCAGGCACAGAATCTTTTCCATTTGTCAGTTAATTATTTTCTAGTACTAGGTCTTCTCGCCTCCAAAATGACATCCATCACAGGTTTGCTGAGGGAATTTAAGTGATTACCCAAGCTGCAAGATTCAATGTTTGGAGCTGAGGGTGCAGAATTTGGTTGTTCTGCAGAGACAGTAAGGAAGGTGTCTGAGGCAGGTGCCATGGAGAAATTTGTGACAGACTGCATAGGAGTGGGTACCACTGTTGGCAAGGCCAGTCTGGAGCAAGCAAAATCATTTTTGGTTTGTCCTAGTTGACTTTTAATAGAACTTTGGAGAGCAAAGGCAGAGGGGGATAGGCACAGACTGATAGGTTTTCCCAGCTGAAGAGCAGAGCATTCACTTCCAGGCTTTTTTATGAGGAGTTCTTGTGCAAAATTTGTCCAACTAGTAGTTCTGGGGAAAGGCAAAAAGATCTTTGTCTGGGTTCCCCCATTTGCATGTCAATGTGTTGAAAATCCATGGTTCCAGTTTCCATTCATGTGGGTCCATGAGATTTCTGCTTAGTTCGTCTGCCAAAATATTCATCTTTCCTGGTAGGAATTGAGCTTGTAGTTGTACTTGATAGCTCAAGGGCGTGTTCCACAATACCATGGCTTGTCTGCAGAGGGGTAGGAATGTGTACCCCCCTGCTTGTTTATGTACCACATAACTATGGTGTTGTCCGTCTTTACCATTAGTTGCCCTGGAAAAAGGAAGTCCTTGAAGGCGGTCAGTGCATTCTGAACAGCTAGCATTTCTTTTTGATTGATATGAAGGTGCATTTGATTTGGGCTCCATTTACCCTGAATGCACTTCCCTGCCAGATGAGCCCCCCCCCCCATGCATAGTTTGATGCGTCTGTAGTTACGGTTTGGCTGGCAGGGGGTGGTGTGAATGGCAGTCCCTTGTTTTGGTGGCAGGCCTCTGCCCACCATAGGAACTCTAGTTGCAGGCAAGGTATGATAGGAGTCATTATTTCCAGGCTGTGACAATGTTGACTCCATAAACTTTTTAGGTACCACTGAAGTTTCCTCATATGCAGTCTTGCATATGGAATTAGAAGAATGCAAGAGGCCATGAACCCCAAGGCTTGCAGTATTTGTCTTGCAGATAGCAGGGTTCTTGTGGCCATCTGTTTGAAGTAAGTCACCAACTGAATTTGCTTTTCTGGCGTAAGTTAAGCCATCTGGGCAGTTGTATTCAAGCTTGCACCCAGGAATGTAATTTTTTGAGAGGGTACTAGATGTGATTTCTTTTTGTTTATGGTGTACCCTAGACAAGTTAGAACCATTTTTACAAACGCCAGATGTTTTAGAAGAATGGCCGTGTTTTCTGCCTGAATTAGGCAATCGTCCAGGTACGGATATATTTGAAAATTTCTTTGCAAAATGCAATTACTGGAGCCAGGCACTTTGTAAAGACCCTGGGCGCAGTAGATAAGCCAAAGGGCAGTGCAGAGAACTGATAAAGCAAGTAGCCTGCTTTGAAGCAGAGATATCTTCTGCAAGATTCCCTGATTGGGATATGCAGGTAAGCCTCTTTTAGATCTAGAGTTGCCAACCAGACATCTTTGCCTAGCATAGGAAGTAACAGGTGATGAGTCAGCATCTTGAATTTTGGAATGTCCAGAAAGGTGTTTAGAGTAGACAGGTCCAGAATTGGAAGGCATGATGAGTCTTTTCTGGGTACCAGGAAAAGCCTGGAATAGAAACCTTGTCTCTTTTCCTCTTCTGGTACTAGTTGAATTGCCCCCCATGTTTAAGAGGGAAAGTACTTGTTTCTGAGCCTCTGCCCACTGATTTAGGGGCAGGTCTGGCCACCCGTTTGGGGTTGGCAGCGTGTGGAAATGGAATCTCTATCCCTGGGACACTATATTTAAAACCCATTTGTCCTGGGTTATAAGTTGCCATTTTTTTGCATGAAGTGCCAGATTTCCCCCCAAAGGGGCGGCTAAAAGGTAAATGCTTGGTAATTGTAAAGGAAAGTCATTGAGACTGTTTACCATAAGGAGGTGTCTTGTTGTTTCCAGATTTGGAAGAGGAGGCACACCATTGCCTAGTTCTGAAAGTCCCTTGGGACTGAAACCTGGTGCTTTTGGAATGTCTGGGTTTGGCCTGAGTGGCTCTGGAAGGAACTGGAAAGGACCAGTTCTTAGTAGGCCAGTGTCTACTAAATCTTGAAGGTTGTACTTGTAAAAATTCTTTCACAGTTTGCATAGATTTAGCTTTATCGTCCATCTTTTTTAGAACTTCTTCAGCCTTATTGCCAAGCAGACAGTCCTGCTGCAAAGGAGCATCCAACAATTTTGCTTTAACATGACCAGGCAGAGATTGCTCCTTAAGCCAAGCATGCCTTCTAAGCACAGACCCAGTAACAGCAGCCCTGCAAGAGGCCTCCAAAGAATCAAAACCACACTGCAAAGTATGTTTTCCAACTTGTTCAGCCGAGTTCAATAAATTCTGTAAAAAAAGAAGTTATGTCCTTACCATAACGTTCCATGTGAGTTGTTCATCTCACCTTTTTGTTCTTGCACGTGGGTCAGAGCCAATCCCTCGACTCCGAATCGGCCGTTTTTCAAGCTCAGACTCTCAGAGAAGCTCGAGACCTAGTGTATATCCCATGATGCTCTACTGTGAATCCCCAGATCTAGTATGCTGCAACCAAGACAGCCTACAGACAGAATAAGACTATGGAGTCTACCTACTTAGATAACTATAAAAATAGAAGTAAACAAGAAGAGTAGGAATGTATAACACAGACTTTCAACTGAACCAATCCTCCAAGGCAACCATCTCACTCGACTGGAGGAGGAAGGTGGGCGGGAATGTAAGAACAAAAAGGCAAGATGAACAACTCACATGGAACGTTACGGTAAGGACATAACTTCTTTATCTGAAGTTGCTCTATCTCGCCGTTTTGTTCTTACACGTGGGTAGCGTCCCAAGCACCCTAATCCTGGGTGGCTCACGGGATAACATCCCTGAGCACAGTGGAACCAAACATAGCCCTGTCCCTGGAGGTCCTATCCACTTTGTAATGAGTGATAAACGTGTGAGGTTTTGACCACGTGGCAGCTGCACAGATGGTATCTAAAGGCAAGCGATCTGCATGAGCCAATGATGTAGAAACAGCTCGTGTAGAATGGGCTTTGATGTTAGTTTCTAATGGTTGATTAGGGGAAGCATAAATGAATATGATGTAGTCAGAGAGCCACTTGGACAGTGTGGTTTTTGACACTGCGAAACCTTTCTTATTCTCTGCATAAGAGATGAAGAGTTCATCCGATTGTCTGAAATCCTTCGATCTATCCAGATAGAACCTCAGCTGTCTATGTACATCAAGCTTGTGTAACATATATTCAAGTTTGTTGGTATGGTGTTTGAAGAAGGTTGGGAGCTCAATGGACTGATTTAAGTTATTTTCTGAAGAGATCTTGGGAAGAAAGGTAGGAATAGTCCTGAGGGATACCCTATCAGGGTGAAAACTCAAGTATGGGGGTTTGGAGGACAAGGCTTGAAGTTCGGAGACCCTACGTGCAGATGTAATGGCTACCAGGAATAAAGTTTTCCAAGACAAAAATTTTAAATTACAAGATGAAGCAGGTTCAAAGGGCGTGAGCATCAGTTGGGATAAAACCAGATTCAAATTCCAGGGGAAGACATGATGCCTAATACGTGGCCTGAGATGGTGGGTTCCTTTTAAGAATGCTTTACATAGTCTATGCGACATGATGTTAGAGCCGTTAAAGCCTACATGGAAGTTTGAGATAGCAGCCAATTGAACTCTAATGGTGGCAACTGCCGCGCCATCATGGAACAAGGAAGACAAGAACTCTAAGATGGTATGAACAGGTGCTACATAAGGGTCAGTGTCATGTTGAGAAGCCCAATGAACAAATCGTTTCCATTTGCTATTATATAGTTTCCTGGTGGATAGTTTATGAGAGGAAACTATAATATGTTGGACCGCAGAAGACAAATCTTGTGACCTGGCTAATGTGGGAATCGGAGCAGCCAAGCTGCCAGTTTTAGGGAAGTGAGAGAGGGATGGAGAACTCCCGACGAATGAGTCAGAAGATTCGGCACTGGGTCCAGGATCCATAGTTCTTCCACTGGATACTTCCGCAGGAAGGGAAACCAAATCTGTAGAGGCCAAGACGGGGCTATCAAAATCACAGTCCTTCCCAGACTTTTGGCTTTCTGCATGAATTTGGGAATTAGAGGTATTGGCGGAAAGGCATATAGGAGGCCCAGGAGCCAATCGTGTACAAGCGCGTCCCTGGGTTCATTCCCTGGTGGGGGATAAAGGGCAAAGTAGCTGCTGCATTTGGCATTCATCGGAGATGCAAATAGGTCGCAGCAAGGCTGGCCCCATCTGTGAAAATGTTTTCCGCCACCTGTTGTTTGAGAGACCACTCGTGGGGCAACAGCATGGCTCTGCTTAGTTTGTCCGCTATCACGTTGGATGACCCCAGGATGTGCACTGCTATCAGAAAGCGTCTGGTGGATAGAGCCCATTGCCAAATTCGGGCCTCCCGGCATAAAGGGTACGATCTGGTTCCCCCTTGTTTGTTGATGTACCAGGCAACCGACATGTTGTCCGTCTGGATAGCAATTGTGCCTGGAGGAAGAGAGTCGTGAAAATGTTGCAACGCTAGGAACACCGCTCTCAGCTCTAGGACATTTATATGCAAGTGTGTTTCCATGATTGATCAAGTGCCTTGGACCGTCTTTCCCTGAAATAACCCCCCCCCCACCCTATCAGGGAAGCATCTGTGGTCACTGTGGCTGAGGGTTGGGGAAGAACGACGGGACGTCCGATTATCACTTGGTCACTGTACAACCACCAACTGAGATCTTTCTTGCAAAGATTGGTTAACCAGATCTCATGTGACATGGGCAGTTGTTGGTAAGACCACTGCGCGAAGAGTAACCACTGGAGTATTCGCATGTGGCCTAACGGAACTGCTATCAATGTGGCTGCCATCGTGCCTAAAAGCTGTAGTATCTGGGACGCTGGAGCTTTGTTGCGGGCTAAGAGACTGGATAACTGATTTTTTAGAGTTACGATTCTTGATTGGGGCAACTTGATCCTTGCATTGACAGTGTCCAGTTCTGCCCCTATAAATGTAATATGCTGCTAGGGTGGTAATGCAGATTTTTTGAAGTTCAGGGTTATGCCCAACTGGGAACAAAGGTCTATGGTGTAGTCTCTTGCTTGGATTAGTTGATGTCTGGAGGTGGCAGTGAGGAGCCAGTCGTCCAGATATGGAAGCACCCGGAATCCCAACCGTCTCAGGTGAGCCGTGACCACTGACATACATTTGGTGAACACCCTGGGGGCTGCTGTGAGACCAAAGGGCAGGGCTCTGAATTGGTAATGACTGCGCCCCCAGCCAGAAACGAAGGTGATCTCTGGATGATCTGTCCATTTTGATGTTGTTGTAAGCATCCTTGAGATCTACAGAGCACATCCAATCGCCCGTTGCTAACAACGGGAGAATCGACTACAGCATGACCATCCAGAACTTTTCCTTCTTGACGAAGGTGTTGAGTTTGCTGAGGTCTAGTAAGGGCCTCCGGTCCCCTGTTTTCTTTGGAACTAAAAAGAACCTTGAGTAAGTTCCGGATCCTATTTGGTCTGCCGGGACTGGCTGGATGACTCTTTTGTCTAGCAGGTTTTGGATTTCTATGGCCACTAGTTTTCTCAGACTGAGTGGAACGTCTGGGATCCTTGTACCTATGGGTGGGGGTTTTGTAAAGGGAATGTAATAACCTCTGGTAATGACGCTTTTTACCCAAGAATCCATTGTAATGTTTAGCCAGATGTTCGGGTATAAAGCCAAGCAACCCCCAACTGCCTCCAGAGCAGGACAGCTGGGCTTCCTTTCAGGAACGCTGATAGGGCTTACCAGAGAACTGATCCCTGTCGCCCTGGTTCTGCGGATCGCCTCTGCTGTTTGGACGGCGTCTTCCATTTTTGCCCCCTCCTCTGCCTCTGGTGGGGGTATCAGTAGGTGTGTTCTGGAAAGCTCCTTGAGGTTTTCGGAACCACATTTTTCCACTTCGCTGCCCTTTGGGGTACAGTCTAGTTGGAGTGGAAAAATGGACTCCTACAGCAGACACAGTCTTCCCTTCTTGTTCACACCTAGTAAGTGTCTCCTTAACTTTGGGTCCGAACAAGGCGGACCCGTCGAATGGGGTACTGACAAAGGAAGACTTAAAGGCTTCCGCAAAGGAGCAAAGGCGCATCCAGGATGGTCTCCGAAGAGCTATCGCTGAACCTGCCGCCCTACTCGATCCTTCGGCAGCATACAAAATGAGTTGCATGGATGAGTTTACTATTGAATTAAGAGTGTTGAGTTGTGCAGTCACCTTTTCAGAGACTGCATCAGCTGTGTTACCCTGGAGAGCATCTCCCAGCTCTTTTAGGAGATCTCGTTGAAGACGGGTAAAATGTGTCGGGTAGTTGAGTGACCTCATGGAAAATGCCACAGAACTAAATATACATTTCCCATACCTTTCCATCGTCCTAGAATCCCTATTAGGAGGATGTACAGCAGAAGAGGTTTCCGACATCTCTTTCTTGGTGGCCGCCATGGCATCAACTGTGACTCCCTTTGTAAGAAAAGCCTTGTCAGTGGGGGAAGTAATAAATTTGTTGGGCCTCCGAGGGACTGGTTCCACTGAGTCAGGGGACTCCCACGCCCTTCGAGCAACCAGCTCCATCAGTTCATCAAAGGGTGGAGTAACCCAGGAGGTGGATGGTTGAGATCCAAAGGCCTTCAGGAGAACCGACTCGTCCTCAGAAGGGGCAAGGGACTGCCAATCACCCCTCTGCCTTAAGATTTCCAATATGTCTGCGGATGAGACATCCTCTGAGGGGGATCGTGGGGACCCTTCTGATTCCTCCAAGTCTGTATCCGATGTCAGGGATTCCAGTGGGGAATCCAAGTGCCTCCTCTTGCACAATCTCTTTCTAGGCACTTCATTGGTGGGAGCATCCGGTGAAGTCCCTAGAGAGAAGGGGCCGCCCAATGGGGATGCCTGAGGCCCTGGATCTCGACGCTTTGTGAGGATCTGCGGGGAAGAGGTAGAACGAGGCCCCTTAGGGGGAGGGGAGGACAGATCTGAGGAGGTAGTGGTCTTGGCAGCCATGACCTTCCTCATGGCATCGAAGGCACCAGAATCCCGGTCAGAGAAGTCAGTCGGCTCCAAAGAGTCCGGCAGCTCCCCCCTGACAGAGACCCTCTGCTCCAATCCAGAGGACGGAGCCGTGGCCACCTGCGCCGAAGCCCCGAGTGGAAGAGTCGGAACCGAAGTATCGGTTCGACTCTCCACCCTGGAGCCAGCGAGGGACTGTCGGCCCCGAGATTCCCCGGTTGGGACCGAGGAGATCAAGGTTGATGGAGCCGAGGGAGGTGGATCAAACCTCGGCTCCAAGGGTTCTACCAATATCGGTTCCGTCTGCCCTGGCCCCGAATGCTGGATAGGCTTCGGAGGAGGAGATGGAGAAGCCATGGAGGGATATCAGGCTTCGAAGCCGAATGGCTCGAAGCAGATAGCATTTTGGCTAGGGCCGGGTTCTCTAAGAGCCTCTTAACCACTCGGTCCAGATCCACATTGGAAATCCTCGAAGAATGCGTCGAGGGATGTGTCGAAGGGGCTGAAGATGGAACCGATTGAAGAATTGGAGACTGAGGAGTTTCCAATATTGGTACCACAACTGGGCCCCGAGGTAAGGGCTCGATACACGGCTCCAAGGACTGTGGAGCCAATGCACGGACCATACCTGAGGAACTCGGAGCCGAAGACTTGGGCTCCGAGGATCCTTTGAAATACTTTGACCCCTCTGAAGCCTTGGAAGAGGTGTCAGCCTCATCTAAAGTAGCCTGAAAATCAGGCTTCAGGAGTCCTCTGTCTACCAGTTTCCTTCGCCTTTCCAGGAGAACCCTGGCGCTAAAGGAATGGCAGATAGAGCACACCTCTTGTAGGTGTACAGAGCCCAAACAGTACACGCAGGTGGAGTGGTTGTCTGTAACAGATATTTTTTTACCACACTCACACCTTTTAAATCCTGATTTCTGTTTTTCTGACATCTTTTAACTCTAACACTAAGAAACACAAACAAGTTCTAAGATATATGTAGAAATATATATATATATCTAAACACAGTACTAAATCACACTAGATATATTTATAAGGTCTAACTATCTAATAAAACTGTTTATTAAACTATTTACTAGACTACCACACTATTTTTTATATATAGATAGATAGATAGATATATATATATATATATATATATATATATATATATATATATATATATATATAAGAAACACGACACACACTAGCTGACAGAGCCCTGTCACACCCAATAAAGAAGGCCTAAGCCTTGAAAAAGAATTACTTTAAAGTCCTAGCAATTAAGCTAAAGAAGAATGCTAACACTACAATTACTATCACACTGAGATATATAATACTCAAAAAATTAGAAGAGAAATACTAATAATAATAAAAAAAATTAAGTCACTGGCCCGAGCTAACTCCGACGAGCTGTTGATCCGTTGCAGCGGCAAACTAGATCTGGGGATTCACAGTAGAGCATCATGGAATATACACTAGGTCTCGAGCTTCTCTGAGAGTCTGAGCTTGAAAAGCGGCCGATTCGGAGCCGAGGGATCGGCTCCGACCCACATGTAAGAACAAAACGGCGAGATAGAACAACTTCACATTCTTTACTTTCCACACAGTCTCAAATCAATATCATTTTCTGTTTAAGCAGTCCCAAGATATGCTGCTATTTTAGCATATGGAATTGACAGTTTAAAGCCCTGATTGCCAAGGTTGCAGAAGTATAAACCTTTTTACCCCATCTATCCAGCTCTCTGGAGTATCTGTCAGAAGGGGTAGGATTTTTAGCAGTAGAAGCCTTAATGCCCTTGGGCCCCTGAGAAATGATTTCAGGGTCCGCAACAGGATTTTTGAAAAGGAATTTGTGGGAGTCAGGAACCCTGTAGTATCTGTCTGGCTTACAAAGAGCTCTATGTCATGGGCCATGCTAGATTCTGAAAACACATCAACAATGTCCAGCACAGGAGGTATAGCCAAAGGCCTATGCTGAGGAAGAAAAAGAAAATCCCTAAGCCTCTTTTTGGATTCAGAAAAATCCTGACTTTCCCAGTGGAAATGCTCCCGCAAGTTATGTAAAGTTTCTCCAAAAGAAAAATCCTCAGGGGGAGAAGCAGAAGGAATGGAATCCTCTGCATCAGAGACCTCATAAGTAGGTATGGACAAATCATGTTTATTAGAAGAGTCAGAAGAAACAGAGTACTGTTCAGAAGATTCATAGTCAAGTTCAGCCCTAGGCCTCTTAGAAGGGGGAGGGGGGGTGACTACTCCTGATTAAAGTAATTAAATCTTCAGCCATTTTGATCATTAGTTTTTTAGGCATAGGGGCCGGAACATGTAGCCTGGGCATCGGGTTTTTGGACAGAGCGAGATTTTGGCCTTAATATTGAAGGTGGTGTCGGTTTACAAATCTGTAGGCCTGAATACACCCTCAGAAGCCAGTGCCTGCACAGCGGCTCCGGACCCATCCAAGGTAGAGACATCCGCGGGTTCCACAGGTGAAGCATCTCGCGGCATACCAGACTCCGGATGGGTCTCAGTAGAGGCCTGAGAATCAGAAGTAGCGGGTATCAGGGGCTGTGAAAGCGCCTCACTTAGTACCGGCGAACTGGCGACTGGCTTAGGAGAAGTGTTGTTGGCAGCTTTGGACCTCAACGGCCTGTCTCTGTCTTTTTCTTTGCTTTTTTTCGGTATTCCGGAAGTCGGATTGCTAACCGAAGTCATTTCTGGATAATTAAACTGAGACCAGAAATATTTAGAAGCAAAAATGTACCGACGACGGATAGTGCACCGATTAAATAAAGCACAAAACAGACAACAAGGTACATCGTGGTTAGGGCCTAGGCAAGGAATACAGTACAAATGGAAATCCTTATGAGGTATTTGCTTCCCACAAGTAATACAATTATTAACTTTGACTGACATTGGTAAGGAGAAAGAAAAAGTTTCCCCAACGGGGTACTTGGCTTTCTAGGTGTAGACTTCGGTTCTGAAACTTGAAAACGAATATTTCAGGAGTCGGCTGACTGGCACTTGCGAACTGCTTCTGCTTTGAGCACCGTGCAGCAAGAAAGACTGATGTAATGGTGTCGGCTGCATGTTTTATACCCCTGACGACCTGAAATCATGGAAGAAGGGACAGCAACCAACGCAGGACCCAAGACTTTGTTAATCAGGCCGACTGAGGGCAACCTGCCCGCAGATTACCTAAATGTAATGACTGCAACAGTGAAACACGAAGAACATCTGGCAATTTAGTGCTCTGACAGCAAGAGAATCCCTATCTGACGGGTGGGATTCTTAGCAGAGGTTCCTTTAACTTCTTTAGGCCCTTGAGAAATTACCTCAGGGTCAGCAGTAGGATTTCTGAAAAGAAATTTGTGTGATTCAGGGACTCTAATACCTGTCAGGTTTTCTGGGTGCAGGAGGGAGAGTGTCAGGAGTCAAACTGGATTCCAGGAAAACATCGTCCACAACATCCAGGACTGGGGGAATGGCCAGGGGTCTGTGATCTGGAAAATCTAAGAATTCCCTGAGTCTCTTTTTAGACTGAGGGCATTCCTGACATTCCCACTGGGAATGCTCCCTTAAGGTATGAAGGGTTTCCACCAGAGGAAAAGTCCTCAGAGGAGAGGCTGAAGGAATGGAATCCTCTGCATCAAAATCCTCATAAACAGAGAGGGGTTGTATGTCTTCATATTCAGATGCATCAGAGTCCTCAGAAACCTGTTCAGACAAAACTACTGGGGACAGATCTTTTTCTTTTGGAAGGGGTAGCTTGGCTTCCCCTGATCAGCATGATAAGGCCTTCCACCATTTTAAGCATTTTTAGCTAAGGCAAGGAAGCAGGTGCCTGACATTGGGTCGTCAGTTTCTTGGGTGTGGTAAATACTCTGGGCCTTAGAAACTTGGTAGTTTTTGAAAGAACGGTAGATGTGAAATAAAAGTCAGTATGTGTCAAGAATCTGTAATGCAAAGTACTTCTTCGGAAGTCGGTGCCTGCTCAGGGGCTCCAGACCCATCGAAGGGAGAGACAACCGCAGGATCCTTAGTCAAAGAAGAATTTTGCGGCATACCGGACTCCGAAAGGGCCTCAGTAGTGGCCTGCAAATCCACAGAAGCGGGCATCAGGGGCTGCGAAAGCACCTCACTGAAGACAGGAGAACTGAAGACTAGCTTAACAGAAGCATCGTCGGTAGGTTTGGACCTGTGCGGTCTATCTCTGTCTTTATCCTTACATTTTTTCGGAAGGCCTGCTGTCAGATGGCGTACCAAAGCCATATCGGAAATCGAGGACTGTAAGGGAAAATATCTAGCTACAATAAGGGCATGACAACGTATAGTTCTGGCGTTGAACAAAGCACAAAAGCGACAGCAGGAGATGTCGTGGTCTGGGCCTAAGCAAGTGATGCAGTAAGAATGAAAGTCTCGGTGTGGTATTTGCTTTCCATAGGCACGACAACTGTTACCGTTTTCTGTCATCAGTCAGTGCAAGAAAAAAGGATCCCAAACAGGGTACTTAGCTTTAGAAGACTTTAGCTTCAATTCGGACGACGAAACTCAGGTAGCGGCCGACTGGCAATCGTACAAACTGCTTTTGCTTCAGGCTCCGCAGCAAGAAAGACTAATGTAATGGTGTCGGCTGCCTTACTTTTTACTACCGACGACCTGACGTCAGTCCTGAAGCGATAGTAACTGACGCAGAAATACTAAGTTTCTGGTATTCGGGCCAGCCGAGGGCTACCCTGGCAGAGATAAAGTACAGTTTTGTACCTACCATAAATGTAGATGTTCGAGTGCTAATACAGCTGCAGTAATCACATATGGGTTCTCTGCCGTCAGGCGGGTCCTCGGTCGGCCGAATTCCAAAGTCTTGGTCCGGCGTCGGTTGTTGTCGCCTTCTTCCCTGACATCAGTGCGACAGGGGTATATAAGTCACAGCCGACGCCATATTCTTCAGTCTTTCTTGCCCCAGATGTCAGGTGCCCCCAAAAGGAAGGCAATACATAAATTATATAGCTGTATATATATATATATATATATATATATATATATATATATATATATATATATATATAAATATATTCAAGCAATGCAATGTTATCAAAAAAGAGTAGTTGCAAGCAAATACACCATACTGTAGGTACAAAACTGTACTATGTTCATCGTGCATACAGCTGCAGCAATCACATATGGGTAGAATCCCAAAGCTACGCACAGGGTGGTAGGCACTAGGAGGAACTGGGATGAGCCAGAATGCCCTGCAACACAGCAGTAGCAAAGCCTGCTCTAGTTTTGGAATATAAAGGCAGGTGGTAGTGTCTTGTGAAGGTATGTACAGAACTCCAAGTGGCTGCCTCCAAAATATCTTTGGTAGGAACTCCTCTGAAGAAGGCTGTAGAGGTAGCTGTGGCCCTGGTGGAGTGGGGTCTGATGCCTACAGGGACAGGTTTCCCATGATAGGAGTAACAGAATCGTATGCAGTGGCCTATCCATTTTGAAATTGTCTGTTTGGTAACAGGCTTCCCATGAGCTCCTACAGCATAGGACACAAAAAGTTGTTCAGATTTCCTGAAAGGCTTTGTTCTGTCCAAATAATAACGTAGCTGCCTATGGATGTCTAAGGAATGTAGCAGCCTTTTTTCCCCTTTGTTTTGAGGGTTGGGGTAGAAGGTAGGTAAGTGTATGGCTTGATTTAAAGCTACCCTGGATACCACTTTAGGCATAAATGATGGGTTGGTTCGAAGGGAGACCCTGTCCTGATGGAAGATGAGAAAGGGCTGTACAGCCATGAGGGCTTGTAGTTCCGAAACCCTACGAGCTGAGGTAATGGCCAGAAGGAAAGCTGTTTTCCAGGACAAATATTGCAAATCTGTTAAGGTAGCTGGCTCAAAGGGAGGCAATGTTAATTTTTCTAGAATGTAATTAAGATCCCAGGCTGGCACTGGTTGTTTCCTTGGGGGTCTTATATTCTTAGCCCCTCTGAGGAATTGTCTTAAAAGTGGGTGAGAGAATAACGGTGGGTCCGTGTTGAATTCTGCAGAAATGGCTGAGGCGTGGATTTTTATGGAGGAAAATTAAAGTCCACTGTTCAGCAGCTCAGCTAGATACTGTAATACCTGAGGCAAATTCAGTTTTCTAGGATCCTGGCCTTTTTTCTCATTCCAAGAGCAAAACCGTTTCCATTTTGCGGAGTAAGCCTTTCTAGTAGATGGCCTCCTGGCCTCCAGAATGACATCCTGCACCTCTTTGGTGAGTAGGGTCTGTTGTGGTGTTAAGGAATTTTCCATGCAGCGAGATTGAGTGTTTTCAGCTGACTGTGAAGAGTTTTGTAGCTGTGCTAAGTCAGCAGAAGAGGCATTAGAGGTAGTGGCCAGGGAGGAGTATGTGTTAGGCTCCTTAGGAGTGGGTACCAGTGCTGTCTTGGCCAGTCTGGAGCAATCAGTATCATCTTCGGTCTGTCTGCTCTTGCTTTCAAGTGCACCTTGGGTAGAAGAGGCAGAGGTGGGTAAGCGTACACTGTCCATCCTGTCCAACTGAATGAAAGGGCGTCCACTCTCCAGGCCTTTGGGTGAAAGGTCCTTGAACAAAACTTTTCCAGTTGATGATTCCTGTGGGAGGCGAAGAGATCTATGTCTGGCCTTCCCCATGCTTGGATTATCTTTGTAAACACCTGTGGATGCAACTTCCATTCGTGTGGATCTGTCATATTTCTGCTTAGATTGTCTGCCAGCGTGTTTTCCAAACCTGGCAAGTACTGTGCTTGAAGTTCGATTTGCCATTCCAGAGCTAAGTTCCAAAGTGTCATGGCTAGTCTGCACAGGGGATATGAATGTGCTCCTCCTTGTTTGTTTATGTACCACATTACTGTGGTGTTGTCTGTTCTTATAAGTAATTGTCCTGGATGCAGGAGGTCCTTGAAAGCTGTAATTGCATTTATCACTGCTAGCATTTCTTTTTGATTGATGTGAAGGTGCTTTTCCTTTTGGGACCATTTGCCCTGAATGCACCTGTCTGTCATGTGCGCCCCCCAGGCGTAATCTGAGGCGTCTGTTGTGATGACTTGATTTGCTTGAGGCTTGCAGAATGGGAGGCCTGTGTTTGTTTGACATGCTTGGGCCCACCATAGAAATTCCTTTTGCAAACAGGGAATTATTGGTATTATTGTTTCCAAGCTGTGGCTGTGTTGAGACCATAGGTTTTTTAGGTACCACTGAAGTTTCCTCATATGCAACTTTGCACATGGGATTAAAAGAATGCAAGATGCCATGAAGCCCAGAGCCTGCAGGATTTTCCTTGCAGTAAGCCTGGTACAATTTGCTAGTGTTTTGAAGTACTGAGTTAGTTGCCCCTGTTTCTCTGGCGTAAGATAGGCCATCTGGGTGTTTGTGTCCAAGTTGGCACCCAGGAAAGTTATTTTCTGAGATGGTGTTGGCCTGGATTTCTCTTTGTTGATTGTGTTTCCCAGAGAATTCAGTAACCGTGTTGCATAAGCCAGATGTTCCAGAAGTGTGTGCTTGCTGTCCGCTTGGATCAGGCAGTCGTCCAAATAAGGGTAAATTTGTATCCCTTGAAGTCTGCAGTATGCAATTACTGATGCCAGGCATTTCGTGAATACTCTGGGCGCAGTAGTTAAGCCAAAGGGCAATGCAGAGAATTGATAGTGGATTGAACCTGCAAGAAATCTGAGGTATCTTCTGCAGCTTTGTCTGATTGGGACATGCAGGTATGCCTCCTTCAGGTCCAATGTTACCAGCCAAAACTCCTTGCCCAGCATGGGAAGAAGCTGCTGTAATGTGAGCATCTTGAATTTTGGTACGAGTAGAAATGTATTTAGGATGGATAAGTCCAAAATGGGTCTCCAGTCTGTTCCTTTTCTTGGTACCAGAAAAAGTCTGGAATAAAAACCTTGACCTTGTTCGTGAGTAGGAACCTCTTGAATAGCTTTCATTTCCATGAGTTTTGAAATTTGTATTTGCGCCTCTGCCCTTTGATTGTGTGGCAGGTTTGGCATGCCTCTCATTTTTGGAAGAGTGTGAAAATGAAATCTGTAGCCTCGGTTTATAATGTCCAGGATCCATTTGTCTGTTGTGATAATATGGCAATTTCTTGTAAATAGTGCCAGCTTTCCTCCCAGGGGAGCTGCCAGCTGGGAGTTGCTGGGCAGGAAAAGGAGGAAGTCATTGGGTTTGCTTTCTGTATTGTTGTGCACTGTCTTCGCCACCTCTTGGTGCTGGAGTTTGCCATTGTCTGCCTCTATATGATCCTTGAGATTGTCCTCTGCCCCTCGTGCGCCTGTATCTACCTCTTTGGGGCTTGTCCGTGGCTGGAAAGGACCAGTTTTTTGAAGGCCAATTTCTGCTAAAACGTGGTGGCTGTACCTGTAGAAAGGCCTTGACAGTTTGCATAGATTTAGCTTTTTCTTCCATTTTTCGTAGTATCTCCTCAGCATTAGTACCAAATAACACATCCTTTTGTAAAGGAGCATCTAGCAGTTTAGCTTTAACATGATCAGGCAAGCTTTGTTCTCTAAGCCAGGCATGTCTACGAATAACTGATCCTGTAACAGCAGCTCTACATGAGGCCTCTAAGGCATCATAGCCACATTGTAAGTTGCGTTTACCCACTTGTTCTGCACTATGCATCATATCCTGCAATTCCTTCAAATCTGGTTGTTCAGGCTGAGACATTTTGTTTCTTAATTGTGATAACAGAAACTGCTGATATTTAAGCATATGGAACTGACAATTTAAGGCTCTCATGGCTAGGGTGGCCGAGGTGTATACCTTTTTTCCCCACCTTTCTAAGGATCTAGATTCTCTTTCGGAAGGTAGTGGATTCTTGGCAGTAGAGGCCTTCATTCCCTTGGGGCCTTGAGAAATGGTTTCAGGGTCAGCATTATGGCTTTTGAAAAGAAATTGGTGAGAATTAGGAACTCTGTAGTACCTATCAGGTTTGACTGGGGCAGGAGGCAGGGAATCCGGATTAAGACAAGCCTCCGAGTAAACATCATCAAGTATGTCCAGGACAGGAGGTATAGCCAGAGGTCTGTGTTGAGGTAACAAAAGAAATTCCCTAAGCCTTTTCTTGGAATCAGAAAAGTCTTGGCCTTCCCACTGGAAGTGCTCCCTCAAGGTGTGCAAGGTTTCCCCAAAGGAAAAATCCTCTGGGGGAGATACAGAAGGAATGGACTGTTCTGCATCAGAATCTTCATAAGGGGAGTACGAGTGTTCCTCTACATCAGAATGTTTTGAGACAATGGAGCCCTGTTCAGAAAAGGGGGAATCTTCCTCCACTCTGGGTCTCTTGTCTGGAGGGGGCTGGGAGCCCCTGATAAGGGTAATTAAATCCTTAGCCATTTTAAGCATCTGCTTTTTAGGCATGGGGCCTGGGGATGGGCCCTGTGTAACAGGCCTCTTGGGATGCATGGCTGATTTGGACTTAGTAAAGGCCTTAATGGAAAAGGAAGAAGAGGGTCTAAATACACCCTGGGTGGAAGTGGACCTGTCCCCATTAGGAGGTTCAACACTAACAGTGGTTTCAGTGGTTGTAGTCTGAGTAAGGGCCGAGGTACCTGCGGTCTCGGGTACTGAAGACACCGCCAAGGAAGTGTCGTCGGTAGTCAGGGACTGCATAGGTGTCTCACTGAGAACCGGACCACGTGTAGCCAGTTTTGGCGTGGTGTCGGTGGAGACCGCGGGCCTCGCGTGTCAGTCTTTGTCCTTGCGTTTTTTGGACAAAACGGTAGTCGGAGTATCCGACGACATTTTATAATCAAAGGCTTTACCAAAATAATGTTGGGCGAACTCCGCCCAACGCTTAATAGTGCGTTTATTGAAAGTCGCACAAAAGCGACAGCCCGAGACGTCGTGGTCTGGGCCTAAACAAGGTATGCAGAGGGAATGGAAATCCTTATGCGGTATTTGCTTTCCACAAGAAATACAATTGTTAACTTTGTCTGACATCGGTCTGAGGCAAGAAAAGTTTCCCCAACGGGGTACTTAGCTTTAAAGAAGACTTCGGTTTCCAATTTTTTCGTAAATTCAGGAGCTGGCCGACCGGCACTTGCGAACTGCTTCTGCTTCGGGCACCGCGCGGCAAAAAAGACTGAAGAATATGGAGTCGGTTGTGACTTATATACCCCTGTCGCACTGACGTCAGGGAAGAAGGCGACAACAACCGACGCCGGACCAAGACTTTGGAATTCGGCCGACTGAGGACCCGCCTGACGGCAGAGAACCCGTATGTGATTACTGCAGCTGTATGCACGATGAACATCCCAAATGTGATGACTGCAACAGTGAAACATGAAGAACATCAGATGTCTCGGGCACAATACCTGCAGAGGAGAGACGGGGCACCAAAGCAGGGAGGGTTGAGGTTCTTCTGAGTGCAGAAAGAACCCTCTCCACCTCTTTGAATTCGAAAAGAGAACAAGAAACTGAAGACAATACACCAGGAGCCGAAGCTGTTGAGGGAGAAGCCCTACGAACCTGTGCCACCCCCAGATCAGAGTGTGGAGTCAGAGCCGAGCTGTCAAGAGACAGCTCCGAAAACCTCAAAGTGGACATCAGCCCTTCAGACTCAAAGCTGAAGCTACAACTCCAAGAACTGCTCTGATCCAAAATTGTGGGAGTCTGGGCAGTCAAGAAACTGTTTCAGTTGAGGTACTCGAACCTGCACGAACCAAAAAGAAAGGATTAAACTGAAGACCACAGACGAAGAATCCACTTAAAACACCAGTTTATTTCACCTCTAGCGCTTCGGCAACCGCCTTCAAGGAGTATAAAACATCACATAACTTACACAGTTTATATACCCTAATACATCTAACAATTAAACAAGCAGCCTAAACCAATTAATCAATAAACATTAAAATATACTTAATACTACTTTCTCATCAGATAAGAAGCCTCCAGTTACATTCCACATTCAGAGGTACTCGTACCTGCTGGTTCCAATGTCTCGACTCCAGGAATCTTCAGGCCAGATAACTCCAAACCAGAGTGTCAGATTGTAAAAAAAGTGTTATTGCAGCAAAGGCAGGTTGACAGCTCACAGATCCTGAGGGGGACGGAGCAGCCAAGACTCCTAGCTGAATTTGTGCTTGCAAAAACTTCATCAGGATCCTGTCTACCTCTGCTTTGGAGAGACTAAGGGAAGACCTAGCAGATGATGCAACAGATGGAGGTCTAGAGATTGACCTGGAAGACTGAAGGATCAGAGACTTTGGCCTCGAGACAACCGGCTCTGGTGAAAAACTTAAAAAACGGTGCTGAAGGGAAGGCTCTAGCACAATCAGTGCCGATTCAGTGCTGAGTCAGTCGGATCCAAAGATTTTTATAATTTCGGAGGTGGCTCACCTGTTCAAAGAGCCCTTTCTGGTGACTCCTTGCTCTCTTTACGTTTCTTTTGAAGGGGTCTGAGCCCCTGAAGTAGAAGGTGAAGTGAAGGAAGAGGCAGTAGATGGCAACAAGCCTTTTAAGATCCATTTGTTCCTCCGGTCTTCTTAAGGCCCGCTGGTTGAAGCCAGTACAGATGGAGCAAGAGGAGTCTAGATATGATGGCCCTAGACAAACCACACACTCAGTGTGGGCATCAAAAGAGTGATTTTGTGCCCACAACTGACAATTCTTGAAACTGGCCAGTTTCGATTCTGCCATAATGAAAACAGGTTTCTATAACATGCAGTAAGCTGCAGAAAAGACAAGGATTTTTATTTTTTTTTAATATAAGGAATAGAGAAGGAGAAAACAGAAAAGGGTACTAAGTCTAGAAATAGAGTTGTAGAAGGGTAGGGAACTATAAGGAATAAAACCACAGAACAAAACTAAATCTTTAGGTAAATTAGAAGGGAAAGCTCTAGACAAGATGAAATCAAGGAGCTCAGAGAAGTAATCCGGTGCAAGCATAAGAGCAGCTAATGAAATCTGAGGGGATGAGGGGACAGCAGGGCATTATGGGCAGGGGAAGAGTTATGAGCTCGGATCCCAGACCTTTAGTATTTGGCCGAGTCGGATCTGATTCTTGGATCCGAACCCACAGGTTGAAGACTGACCAAAGTCAACAACTTCAGATGTATGAGTTTTGTTTTACTGGGGTTAAGTAGCAATTATGAGTTTTTAACCTGATTTCAACAGATGAAAAAGTTTCTTGGATCATGAGTTGCAGGTCAGTTAGGTTATCTGATGAGCAATTAGTTGAGTCATCAGCATATTGGATTAATTTGGATTGCTTTGTGGATAAATGAAGACTATTTATAAAGATGTTGAACAGAAGGGGTCCAAGGATGGATCCTTTGGGAACCCTGTAATGTTTGGTTGAAATGGAGAAAAAGAGCCATGTCACATAACTGACCGACTGTGAGATAACTTTTGAACCATGCAAGGGAGAATGACGTGAGACCAAGAGAGAAAAGTTTGTGTAATAGCTTAGTGTGTGTGAGACTGTATTAAATGTCTTAGAGAGGTCTAGAAACACTGCAGAGCCAAGCTGACTAGAGTCTCTAGCATAATTAATGGTATCAGTGAAGGATAAGAGAGCAGTTGATGTATTGTAATGTGGTCTGAAGCCATGCTGTGCTGGGGATAGCAGTGTGTTATGGACAAGATAATTAATGAGTTGTATATGGATACATTTTTTAAGTATTTTGGACAAAGGTGATAAGGTGGCAATGGGACAGTAGTAAGACAAATCAAAGGAGTTGTCTTCTTTGTGTAATAGGATAAAATATGACTTTTTCCAGATGCACAGGACATATGAAACCGAGACTGATCTGTTGATAAGAATACTTGCTGGGTAAGCAACGTCCTCAGCAGCAAGATTAAGGTATCCTGCAGGAAGGTTATCTGCAGAGGGTGAACTAGGTTTGAGTTTTAGAAGTTTTTTTGTGAAGTTGGAGACTGACTGGAGTGTAAAGGCTAATGCAGTAGCAGTGGGACATGAATGAAGACAGTATTTATTGTAGTCATTATAGAAGTATCTGTAGCAGGAAAATGATAAAAATAGGTAGAGCATGGGTACTGTTTGACAAAAGGGTACAGATGCAGGCAATGAAGTGACAGTTTCACTAGGGAATTTATCTGGGTAAGGGCTAGGATTTTGTTTTGTGCCTGAGAAGTGAGTTGACTGATGACCAGAATTTTGGGGGGTTATAAGAGGTGTCAGTTTGCTGGCTGGTACAGAATTTCTTTTTGTCAGTGATAATGAGATTTTTGACTGTTTCAGAGTTGTTTGCAATATAGTAGTTTGTCAGGGGTTTGGGATTTTTGGCATTCATTCCGTGTTTTGTTTCTTAGTGACATTCATTGTTTGGTAGCATATGACAGCCATGGGGCATGACTGCTTTGATTCTTTTAGTCAAAGTGGCAGCTAAGCTTTTCAGAATGGCTGCAAATTTGGTATTAAAGTGATTTACAGCTTCATTAAGAGGAGGAGGTTTTTAGGGTCGACCAATTAGTGGATTTTAATATGTTTAGGAAGGTTTATGTATTGAAGTTTGTTAGGTTATGGATGGTCTTGTATAAATGTATACTAGGAGCGTGTTTTGATATGCTAATGGTACGATGGCAGGTGATCACTAAGAGTGCTAGGAAGGGTACTTGTATGTGTATACTTACTCTGATTGGATACTACAATCCAGTCTAAGGTTGATCCTTTTGTACTGTTTTCATCATACCTTGTAGGGGATGCAACTAGTTAAGAGAAGTTGTAATCATTTAAGGAGGCAGAGGGAGAGGCAGATTTAAGAGCTAGCCAGTTTATGTTAAAATCACCAAGAATGGTTGTTTTCTAAGAGACATTTGTAGAAATCCAAGATAGAATGTTTTCAAGTTTAGGGATGTTTTGAGCTGGGGGGGATGCAAATGACCACTACATAAAGGTTGTTTTAACCGCTTACATTTAGGACAGTTA
Organism: Protopterus annectens; assembly: GCF_019279795.1. Lineage (NCBI taxonomy): Eukaryota > Metazoa > Chordata > Ceratodontiformes > Protopteridae > Protopterus > Protopterus annectens. The sequence continues at coordinate 697,690,287 of NC_056725.1, read as the reverse complement.
TGATTAGTTCAGCATTATCGAATTTAGGGATGTGGCCAGAGTAATTAAAAACAGTGATAGACTATTGTAAAATAAGGCAATTCCACATGCTTTTCATGTAATCTGTCTAGTCTGATTAAATTATATCCTGAGGGGGAGTATTTTGACATCTTTTATGTTAGGTTTAAGCCAGGTTTCTGTGGCAGCTAAAAAGTCAGGTGTATGTAATGCAACCCAAGCATGGAAGTCTGAGATTTTGTTGCAAACACTTTGAAAATTGAGGGTAATGAATTTCAGATTTTTGCTGTGTGATGAGTTTGTAGGGTTGGGGGGAGGTTAGGGGTAGAAGTTGGGCCTGGACTGGTTGAACATCACCAGACAGGGAGATGAATGAAATGTAGGCCGACAATCGTATGAGTATAAAAGCGGACTTAATTACACAGTAATGAGACGTAGTGACTGCAATTGTATTGTGAAAGTTTTATTTTTGGAGATGGTAATATATAAATTTGAGGTAGACAAGGTGACATGTTAGAAAAACTTTTTGTGTTGTGAAGAATGGCTGTGGATGATGTTATGGAAGTGATATGGTAATTGATAACAGATGCATGGCAGCTTGTTTGTAGAAGTAGGAAAAGAAAAGCTAAAGAAAGGGAAATAAAGAGTGTTACTGTTGAGGGGTGCAAGCTGTTCTCTTAGAATGGGTGTAGCAAGGATTTTGAAAAAAATTGTTGTGATTAGAGAAGGTAATAATACACAATGAGGTGGATGTAGCTAAGAGTAAGAGAACGTGGTTTTGGTTGTGGATTGTAGTGTAAATAGGTTCATAGGTTGGTACTAGCCTATCGGCTCTAGGGCCTATACAAACCTAGCCATAACAATTCCCTGGATATTTCTTCCCACACTATTTACTTCCTTGGACCCCTGTCTAGCAGGGTGACTGACATGATCCTCGGGGTGAATTTCCTATCTCCTATCCAATTGTCAAAGTTCCTTTTGAAGAGGGCTAAGGAGGTGCTCTGCTTGACATGTATGGGCAGTCTATTCCAGACTATGGGGAGACTCTGGGTCAGGAACCTATCCCTCCAGCATGTTTTGTTCATTGTGATAACAAGGTTTAGATTCCTGGAGCGTGTGGCTCTGAGGGATTGGGATTTCTTTAAGTGGAGCATGTCCTACAGCTCAGGGTTTTACATGGCCTTGTATGTTAAGCAGAGATCACCTCTGAGTAGATGATATACCATAGAGTATAGCTGGAGTATTTTTAGACAGTCAGTATAGGGCATTTGCTTTAGGCCTGTGATTCTTTTAGTGAGGTATTTCTGCAGCCTTTCCAGCTGTTGCAGATGTCTTCTGAGGTACATACCAAATGGGACGTACTCTATAATGGGTCTAATGAGGGATGAGTACAGTGGGACAATGACCTCTGTTTTCTGGATGAAAAGCCCTTACTGATGAGGTGTGCCACATAGAAGGATTTCCCAACTATTGTGGCGATGTGGTTATCGAAAATGAGACCACTATCCACCTGTGTCCCTAAGGCTCTCATCACATTTTTGATGTTTAGTGTACTGCCAACCTATGTGTTAATTCATGGGTACATGGTTTTTCCCAAAGGAGATAACTATACATTTCTTGACATTAAGTTTGAGTCCATGGCTCTGGCACCAAGCATCTGTTTCTGTAAGGCCCTTTTGTAGAATATCCACATCATTTGGGGATTCCACAATGGCTCCCAGTTTGCAGTCATCTGCAAACTTTGTTAGCCAGAGTCCCTTAGTGTTGGCCTGTACTTCAGAGAAGTAGATGCCAAACAAGAGCAGTCCCAGGACTGAACCCTGAGGTACTCCACTTGTCACTTGTCTGGAGCTGGATTTGAAGTAGGCTACTTTTACAGCCTGGGTACCGTCAGTAAGCCAGTAGGCAACCCATCGAGTGATGTAGGGATTTATGCCCAGCTTAGTAAGTTTATCTATGATTCCAGAGTGGGGGGTGGTGTCGAAGGTCTTGGCAAGGTCCAGATAGGCTGTGTGGACCGCCTTACCCTCGTCCACAGCTCTGGAGACTGATTTGAAGTCAATCAGGTTCAGGAGACAAGATCGGCCCTTCACGAACCCAAACTGGCTGGGGTCCAGTGTTTGAAGGTTGCCAATGTCTTCGTTTATAACTTCCATGATAAAGTGTTCCATGCCCTTGCAGATCAGGCTAGTCAAACTGATGGCATGGTAGTTCCCGGGATCCAACGTGGATTCCCCCTTGTGGAGTGGGATAACTGTAGCTGCGCCCCACTCAGTGGGCACGAAGCCTGAGGTGAGGCTATGATTAAACATGACACTTCGGCGAAGTGCCAGTTCATTTTGTAGTTCATGTAGTACACAGCCCGGGATGTCATCTGGTCCCACGGATGTTGTATTCTTAGCATTGGAGTGCGCGGTTTCTACTTGTGTGGCCGTGATTACTGGAATTTGGCAATATGTTGGTATTGAGATGGGCCCTTTAGAAGGTGAGAGGGGGGTGAAGTTGGCACTAACTCGATCTGCCAGGATACTGGCAATCTCCTTGGGATCAGTATATTTAATGCCATTCTGTTGTAGCTCAGAGCAGTTCTAAGCATTGCCATTTAGATTTTTGACATAACTATAGAATGCTTTGTAGTTGTCTTTGGAATCTTTGGCAATTTTATTTCTGTAACTAGCTTTGGAGGATTATATGAGGGGTCTCAGCTTTTTAATGAGGCTGGTAAGGGAGTTTTTTACTTCCTGGGATTTTCCTCTTTTATACAACAGTTTCTTTCTTCTGTTGTATAGTTTTTTTATGGCAGGGGACCACCAGATTGGCTTCCTTTTTTTGGAGGGGAGTGTCTTGGTTCTATTTGAGATGGCACGATTCATGCACGAGTGGATGTGCTCATACAGTGCCTTAGTGTAGGATTCAGCAGTCGAACTTTCAGCTCCTGTCTGCATGGGTGTCATGAAGTTTGTCACTTCTGACTTGTGTAGCATGAAGTTGGCTTCGGACAAGTTTTTTACGGTGGTTTCCTTACTGGGGGGTGGGGATGGGATGTGGATGTCAAGGGTGATTTGCTTATGATCAGACCTGACCAATGAGGGGGTGACCACTGGTGTGGAGCATCTATCTCCCATGTTGGTAATGACCAGGTCTAGGATATTGGAGCCCCTGGTGGGACAATGGATTAGGTGATCCAGGGCATTGGAATTTATGAATTCCAAGAACTGTTGGGAAAAGGTACCCGAGCAGTTTTCCCAGTTAATGGCAGGGTAGTTGAAATCACCCAGTATTAGGGTGTTTGGTCGTATATTAATATTTTCCAGTATGTTTAGAAAGGTCTAGTGAGAATCTTGGGGCATGGTGGGGGATCTGTAGCAAGCTACAATTTGGATTGCAGTCTTATCTAGTGTTAGTTGCAGCTGGAGAATTTCAGATGCATTGTGTTGGGCAACTAGCCTGGTGGTGTGAATATCCTTGGTGAATATGGACACTCCTCCACCTTTAGTGTTTCGATCCTGGTTTGGTGGCCGAAAAGTGCGGTAAGAGTTGTAGCCTGGTTTTGCAGGGGTGCTCTCTGGAGCCTTGAACCAGGTCTCAGTTACTGCACAGATGTCAATGTTCTCCATTTTTAGGAGTGCCTCGAGAGAGTGCATTTTGAGGTTTAGACTTCTAGCACTGAGTAGCATTACCTTCAGATTTTGCATGCTTGTATCTATTACAGTGGTGGTTTTGTCCTTTGACCTTGCCTAAAAAAGGCACTATAGGGGTGGCAAGAGCTTTAACCAGTAACCTGAATCCCAGGGGTGACAGTTGCAGACCATCTCTGGCAAAGCATAATGGTTTGTTGATCATGTCGTCCCAGGTAGACAGATTCTGGATCCCCTTTGAATGACACCAGAAGCTTTGCCAATCTTTGAAGTCAATCATTTTGTCCTTATACTGTGGTATCATTCTGGGCGAAGGCAGGATGCTACTTAGGGCTAGGGTCATACCTGCCTGTGCCACATGATCCGAGATCTCGTCCATATCTCTTTTCATGTAGTCCAGGGAGGTATGTCTCGGGTCATTCAGTACAACATGGACAATGCCAGAGTCGAATTTGTACTTGTTGTGAAGTGACTTGAGTGCATGCGTTGTGTGGTGGATTCTGGCACCGACAGGCAGCTGACTGTAATTTTCTCCTTGTTCAGCCTGGTGTGTGGGACATCAGTGTGCCTGACTAGAGAGTCACCTATCACTAAAGTGTTGGGTACATTGTCTTGCCTTAGGGGCTATTGTTGGGTGGCACACTGGTGTTGTGAGCTATGTGTCACTTTGGTTGTGACTGGTGTTTGTTTGCGTTTCAGCTTCGGAGGTCCTTGTTGCTTGGGCAGGTTAATGTTAAAGGCCTCTGCATATGTGGGTTTGGTGTTGCTATGTGTGGGTGTTGATGGTGTGGGTTTTGAAAGGCTATGTGTTGCTTGAGGTGTAGTGCAGGTGTTAACCTTCTCCTCTTGACTGTCTAGCACAATCTTGGCTGCAGAGAGCTTTGCTTCCAGTTTGGCTATGTAAGTGGATCTCTCATAGATTGTAGTGTTTGGGTGGTAGGAGGAGAGGGTTGTCTGTGTACATGAGGCAGTTGCTGCATTGCCCCAGTATGCCCACATTCACCAGGTGGACAGGAGAAATCACCAGAAGCTGACCCTTGGACATGCCTGTTTAAGTGCTTTTTTGTAAAGTACAAGAGCTGTTTTCCCTTACCTTTGCAAGGTACTTTGCAATTATAGGCTGTTCAATGACTATGATTAATTTCTCCTTATTAACAAGGAGAGTTGAGTGCTTGTATCAGTTTAAGGCTTCCTAGTGCTTTCCAGCAGGTTCTAGAACAAGTGCTAGTCACAGCGGTTCAGATTTTAGTGCTACTACTGAGAAACCAGTTAGTTCTAAGGGAGAATTTGAAGAGCAGACTTTCTGGCACCTGGAATAGTTTAACTGTAGCCCGGCGGTGCTGCACGATGTGAAAAATGCGCAAACACACACTTTTTTAAGTAAAGGTGCAAGGTCTTATGGGGGAGGGGAGCAGTGATGTATAGGACAGATAATGTTTTAATTGTTGTTTTATTTAGTGGGAGAAGCTTGGGAGGTATAAGTTTAGGAGTATGGGGGGGGGGGGTTAGGGGTAGGGTAGGGAAGCAGAGTGAGCCCAAGCGTAGCAGGAAGACCCCAGTCTCAAATGCATGAGTGTCAAGAAAAAAACAATCAGTACGGAAAAGCTAAATTTTGGTTTAACAGTAACTACTAAACAACTGCATGGGAAATGTACAGGTACAGATTAGGCAGACTGCAGGAAGAACGCCACAATAAGAAAAGGGTTATAAGGAGTACATAAGAGAGGAGACAAGAGAATACAACAGGGGCAAAGTGGCCTAAAGGAAAAAATAATTAACTTGAAAACAGTACAGCAAGAGAGAAATCTATGGTGGTGAATAACAGTAAGAAGAGAAGCAAAAAATGGAAAGCAGTAAGGGGTAGTGATTGCGTCCCGATAATGTGCTTGAGAGCCACTATGACATATTAACAAGTAATATGGATTATACTGCAATTGCAAGACGTACAACAGTATGTCACAGGCAGGAGTTGAATACAGGGGTCTGCATGAATAATTGAAGCCTGTTCACTATTGGTCAAGGTCTGCTGCAGCAGTTGGTTTAGGGTGATGGAAGCAAGTCCTTACCTGAGAGAAACGAGAGAGAGCTAGCACGAATGGATAAATTAAGGTGGTCAAACAGAGAAGAGAAAGTAACCAGGAAATGCTACCAAAGCTTTAGGAGGGCAGTGAAGGGCCAAAAACAAGCCTAACAGCTTCCGGCCAGGGAACAGAGGAAATGTAGAGAACAGAGTCAGTTTTGATAGTGAAACAGTAGCAGACATGGATGAGAGACAGCAGTAACACAAGATGAATACAACAGCAGTTATAGCTTGAGCAATATAGTGAAAAATTGAGTGCTATGACAGCAAATTCAGCTAAAAGCCGTATACAGAATCATAATGTAGAATATCTACCAAAAGTAAAATGTATCAGATTAGAGAGCACAGTTGAAATCAAAATATGAGCAGTCTAATGACAATACCATTGCAAAATATGTCGGAAAAACAATAGGCACTATATACAAGCAGGCTCATACGTGTAACAGTACACTGCAGATCAAGACGTCGTTACAGCATCTAACACATTTCTTAGGTTAAAAAAAAAGGCTTTAAGAGAAGAGAACTGACTCTCTGGCTTTAGGAACACAAGAATTCACATAAAAAAACAATGAAACAGTACCTCATTTAGCTCGCACACATCACCATGGACACAGCGGAGGCATTCCAACATAAATTGAAAGTAAAGGATGGTGTGAGAGACCAGAAGGGAGCTTCCAATGTTGCAATGCATTATGGAATATGCAGGAACTATGTAAGCCATTTTTACTTTTACAGTTCAGATTGTTCAAAAACACAGGGGGAACCCAGTTGCAAATGCATGAGTGTAAAAAAAAACATCAGTATGGAAAAGCTAAGTTTTTTTTTTATAATAGTAGCTACTTTAACTGCTAAACAAATGCATGGGAAAATTACAGGTACGGATTAAGCAAACTGTAGGAAAGAAGCCACAATAAGAAAAGGGGTTAATAGGAGTAAATAAGAGAAGAGATCAGAGAATACAATGAATAAGATGGGCTAAGGGAAAAAATAATCAACTAAAAAACAGTACAGCAGGGGAGAAATCTATGGTGAAGAATAATGGGAAGAGAAAAATAGAAAGCAGTAAGAGGTAATGATTGCATCCCAGTGATGTGGTGGAGAGCAGCTTAGCGATACTACCAAGTAATGTGAATTCTACCCCAATTGCAAGACATATAGCAGTAAGTCGCAGGCAGGAGCTGAACACAGGAGTCAGAGTGAACAGGTGAAGCCTGTTCACTTTTGGTCAAAGTCTGTTGCAGCAGTTGGTTCGGGGTGGTGGATGCAAGTACTTACCTCAATTAGCTCGCACACATCACCGCGGTCATAGAGGAGGCATGACAGCATACTGTGTGTGTGCATGCTAAATCTCTGAGAGGATTATATGAAAGATACCGTGTTTGCAGATGTAGAAGAAAACTACTAAAATAAGACTTTTATGAAGACTATGTACACTTAAAGCTGCTGGACATTTCAGCTAAGTACAATTTTTTTATTTTTGAGTGACTAGCGCACTTTGATGAATCTCTGATATTAGATTCTGTATCATGTGTACATCTGAGAAATAAACTATATGAATAATGTATTTCATGTACTTTTGCCTGAATTGTTTGGTTAAAGAATGTAATGTTTTGTAGTTTTGTGTTGTTTATTTTAAATGTATCGGCAGACAGTTATTAACATGTGGATGGGATTTTCAACCTTTTTTTTGGCTTATTTTTAAATTTAAGTAGGGGTCCCAGGACAGATCCCTGGGGGACACCACTAGTGACAGGTTTGCTGTCAGAGGTGGAGGTGCCTATTGTGATCTTGTGCGTCTTATCGGTGAGCCAGCTAGCCACCAACCTGATGAGATAGGGATTTACACCAAATTGTGTTCACTATTTGATGATGCCAGAGTGGGGGACTGTATCAAAGGCCTTGGCCAAGTTAAGGTAAGCTGTATGTACTGACTTTCCCTCAACAAGGGCCTTGGTGACAGTCTCAAAGAAATCAACCAGGTTCAACAGGCAAGATCTGCCCTTGAATCAAAACTGGCTGGGGTCAAGTGCTTGGAGATTGCCTATGTCCTTGTTTATGACATCCATAATAACACACTCCATGGCTTTACAGATCAGACTTGCCAAGCTAATGGGGTGATACTTTCCAGGGTCAGTAGTGGCCCCACCTTTGTGCAAGGGGATGACACCGGCAGTTCTCCACTCTGCTGGAATGAAGCCTGTAGGGAGCTTGTGGCTGAACAGGGTGCTCAATGGCAAAGCTAGGTCTTCCTGGTGAAGGTGCAGAATACAGCCTGGGATACTATCAGGTCCCATGGAAGCTGTGTTATTTGCCTTGGCCTTTAACACTTGATCTACGGAGATGTGAGGTGTGGGACAAGTATCAGGAATGTCGAATGGGCCGTTGGGGGGAATAGGGGGGTGAAGTTTGTGCTGAACCTATCTGCTAGCAGGTTGCCTAAGTCAAGAGGATCAGTGGAAGTCGTACCATTAAGTACTAATTCAGAACAAACCTGCACTTTGCCATGGAGGTTCCTGATGTAACTGAAGAAGGCACTGTGGTTTCCTTTTGTTTTGGAGGCTAGTTTCAATTCGCAATTGGTTTTGGAGGCTTTCACTAGTGATCTAATTGATGAAGCTGAGCAGGGAAGTTCTTCCAATTTGGAATTTGTTCCTTTTTACCCTTGGGCAACAGTTTCTTCCTTTTTTTGTAAAACCTTTTGATAGAAGATGTCCACCAGACAGGTTTGTGTTTATCTGAGGAGCAGGTTTTAGTTATGTTGACTATGGCTGAGTCCATGCAGTTGTACAGGTGCTTGTATACTCCACTGGCGTACCGTTCAGCATAGTTGTCTGTATCCTCTGAGGGGGGCGGTGGTGTGAAGCTACTGATACCCTAACCTTAGGAAGTTGTAGTCAGCTTTTGACAAGTTTTTTAGCCTGGTTTTGGCTTGGGGGTTGGGTGGGACAGAAAAGTACAGTTGTGTACACTTACCATAAATGTAGATGTTAGACTGTATTCACTGTTGCAGTCATCACATTTGGGTTATCTGCCTGCAGGTAGCCCTCAGTCGGCCTGAATACCAGAGTCTTGGGATTTCTGCATTGGATGCTGTCGCTTCTTCCATGACGTCAGGTCATCAGGGGTATAAAACATGCAGCTGACGCCATTTCATCAGATTTTCTTGCCCCAGAGATCAGGAGCCCCGACAATAGGAAGCAATTACATGGTGTGGAACACCTCCAGTAGAAAGTAAATACCAATGTTATAAGATATTGGCAAACAAAAAAGAAGAGGTAGAAGTATTTATTTATTTTATTTATTTACATTTGTTTACCAGGAAATTCCGACTGGATGCAGGTCCTTTTTTAGCAGATGCCTGGCGAGAAAAGCTCCACATCATGTACATGACAGAGATACAAAGTTGCAGCAATAGTAAACAACATTACAGGCTGTTGGCTTTAATACAATAACAAGACATTGATTATCAACAGTATATACAGAAAATGTTGCCAAGTTAAGATAGTTTCTTGTCATTTATAATATTAGTAACAACGTTGTCAGACAAGATGTTAAAGTATGTAAAGACAACTAGCTATTTCTGATGGTGGTTAGTAGCGGCAGTAGTATAGTTGGGTTAAGAGTCTAGGTGGAGGGGGGTAAGGGTGGGGGTGTTAGTCTGGATTAGAACAAGGACAAAGCCAGTGCAAACTTAACTGGAATTTGGGTGCAGTCTTGAAAAGGCTGTTGGAAGGTAGAGTAGTTATAGAGGGTGGAAGACGGTTCCAAAGTTTAGATATGGTACATGAAAATATGGCTTCTCCTGCTGAGTTTTTTGGTTTGATAACAGTGAGTTGATTTTTGTTGCTTGATCTTAAGGGCCTAGTGGGGTGATAGGGTTGGAGAAGGGTTTGAAGGGAAAGGATGTTAAGAGGATGGTTAATAAGTTTATGAGCAAGGGTGAGTTGATTAAAGTGAAGGAGTTGTGGGAGTTTTAGCCAGTTTAGTTCTTTAAGGGAGATACAATGATGGCTGCGGTAGGAGGTTCCAGTGGCAAATTTAGCAATTTTGTTGTAAGTAGCATCCAGCTTGTGTAGGTCTGTGTGTCTACGGTTGGTAAGTATGGGGGATGCATAGAGTAGGGTGGAGATTAGCTGGGAACTGGTTATGGAGATTCTAGCTGCCTTGGTTAGGAATTGGCGGCTTCAATATAAAGCACCAAGTTTCTTGTAAACTTTTTTTATTGTGAGAGATATGTGGGTGTCAAATATAAGTTTGTCTATTTTCACACCAAGTAATTTTGTGTGTTCTGATGCAGAGATGATGATATTGTCTTTGGCAAGAATGTTGAAGTTGGGGGTGTTTTGGGTGGCTTTGGAAGGTTGGAACTGAAGACGTTTTGTCTTACTTGGGTTGAATATGAGCTGAGCATTGGATAGCCAGCTTTCTACAGAAGACAATGATTCCTGTGTTATTTGTTACAGTGCTGGTAGAGTCGGGGCAGAGCAGATGAGAGTAGAGTCATCTGCGTACTGTATAAGAGATGCTTGTGTGGTGGCACTGTGTAGGTTGTTAGTGAAAAGTGATAATAGCAGAGGGTCAAGGATAGACCCTTGGGGAACTCAGAGTAACTGGGAGGCGAGGTGATGTGTTATTGTCCCAGATTACTGATTGCTGGCGTCCGTGTAGACAGCTGTGGAACCAGTTGCAGGCTGGTTGTGAGAAGGAGATGTTGGGGAGAGTAGAGAGTAGTAGCTCATGAGATACCATGTCAAAGGCCTTTGAGAGATCTCTAAATACGGCAGTAGAGAAGAGGCCATTGCTTTTGTGATGAAGTAAAGTACTGGTGAAGGAGAGCAGAGCGGAGGTAGTGCTGTGATATGGCCTGAAACCTTGTTGGGTTATGGAGAGAAGATTATTAGCTAGGAGGTAGTTGGAGACCTGGGTGTTGATACATTTTTCAAGTATCTTGGAGAGAGGGGAGAGGACGGCAATGGAGAGGTCAGTGGAGGGGATGCCTTTGGGGAGGGGAATGATGTGTGACATCTTCCATATCGAGGGAACATAGCCTTGTGTTATGGAACGGTTGATTAGAATTGAAATTGGGTAGGCTAGTGTATCAGATACAATTTTCAAGTATTCAAAGGGGAGGTTGTCAGCTGCGAGTTTGGTGGGTTTAAGTTTTAACAGTAGTCTTTTTATGTTGGAGGTAGGTACTGAGGTGAATAAGAAAAGAGGAGTGGGGGTCTAGGGTTAGGAGTTGGGGGGGCTGTTGTAGGGAAGTGTTGTTTGTTTAGAGATGTTATAGTTTCAGTGAAGTGTTTGTTGAAGGATTCAGCAAGAGATGGGGGGAATGGACGACTGGGGGGTATCAACCTTCCCTGGGTGGAGAATACTGTTAATAGTGGAACAGAATTGCTTAAGGTTGTGGTTGGTAGAGTTTATGGTGGATTTATAGTAGAGGGATTTGTCTAATTTTATATTCTTTTTGGCTTTATTGCGCAGTTCAAGGAATGATTGCCTATCCGAGTTATTTTTTGTTAGTCGCCAGTGCTCCCAGGCCTTATCTCTGGATTTCATTAGGGTTCTGGTGGTCTTTTGTAACCATGGGGCACGCCTGGTTCTGACTTTGGCATTTCTTACAAGAGCATGGGTGTTTAGGATGAAGAGGAAGGTACTGTTGAAGAAGTGGACAGCCTCATCTAGGTTGAGGAATTTTAGTGGTGACCAGTTAATTTTTTGCAGGACGGAGATGGAGTTGGGGATGAAGCTGGACTTGTTCCGTATTTGCCTGTGGATAATGGGCTTCAGACTGTTTGTGTGGTGCCGAATTAGGAAAGTGGGGGAGTGGTCAATAAGACTGTAAGGTAAGCAGCCTGCTAGGTAAGAGTGAGGGGCTTTGTTGACTAGGATCCAGTCGAGTAACGTATGACTGTTAGGGTTTTTGTTGATTCGGGTAGGGGATTGAATGAGCTGAGTGAACTCATGGAGATTAAGGTGAATGTTGGGAGACTCTTATTACAGGATAGCCAGTTGATGTTAAAGTCACAGAGAATGATGGTTTCCTGGGGTAGAGATAAGTGGCCCAGCTCAGGAGATTTTCTAGGGGGTGTGATATTTTTTCCGGGTGGGAAATAGCATCCTATGATATTGATTATTTTGTTTGGATTTAGTTTGAGATTGGCGTAAATGATTTCTTCATTGTTGTGGTGAGGGGCAGATGAGTTCAGGAGTTGAATATTGAGTTGTTGTTTAAATATCAATGCTACACCACCTCCTTTTTTGGACAATCTGTATATGCGAAGGATGTTGTATTCAGGTGGAAGTATTTCCCCACTTCTGAAGTGAGGTTTGAGCCAGGTTTCAGTTAGGAAGAGAATATCTGGGGAATATATGCTTATGCTGGCGTGTAGTTCTTGGATTTTATTGCATATGCTTCTGATGTTTAGGGACATTATATGTAGGTCTGTTGTTTTCTTGTTGGCTAGGAGTTGAGTTGTGGGGGGGAGTTGCTTGGACTAGGGTTTGTGGTTGGGTTGGATTTGGGAGGACCAGGGTTTGGATGGATGTCTCCAGCAAGGGCTAGTTTACAGAGGGTGTTTAGGATATGTTTCATAGACATAGTAAATTGCTTATGGTATCTTAGGGATATTTTATTTTTGAGTGTGTTATGTGTTTGGTAATGGAGTGTGTGTCTTGGGAGGATGGTTTTGGTGGCAAGGGTTGTGTAGTTATAGTGTAAATGTTTGAGGGAGGATGTTGAGAGAGTACAGTGGAAGTTGTTGGGGCATGTGACTGTGGAGCCTTTGTAGGATATAATGTGAGTTAGAACTATGCAGGTTAGGATTGCTATTATATTAGGTAGTAGCATGATTTTGTTGGATGTAGGGGGAGGGGGTGAGTAGTGGTGTAGCCTAATTGCTGGTAATTAGGGGTGGGGTTAAGGCTAAGAATAAATGTACAGGTACTGGGGGCGGGTGGAAATAGGGGGCAGGGAGGGGAGCAAAGTGAGCGTAGTGAAAGGAACAGGCTAGAACCGCCCCACCCCAGGCTAAAGATTGCAGGGTAAGTGTCTAAATAGAAAAATTGTTAGGAGTTATTAGAATCTAGTACGGAAAAACAATTTATAGACCTGATTTCAGCTATGTCCTTTCTGGGCAGACACCTAGTGTGAAGCAGATAAAAAGTGGCAGTTTAAGTAGCTTTTTGCCTCTATTTTACAAGTGGGCAATTCCTGTGTATCTACTGGGTTACCTTTTTTCGCCTAGAGCTTTATCTTAGTTTACTGATAACTAAAAATAAAAAGTTAACTGGGGAATGTATTTACAGCAGATGAGGGTGGGGGTGCAGCTGCCGTCCCTAGCCGTGTGGGTAGAGCCAGTTGATTCTGCTTTAGACCAGGTACTTTCTACAGAAGCAGGCTAAGAGGGAAACATAGCTAGACACCTACAGTAACCTATCTTCTTTCCAGAGCCCTTGATCCCTTGTGGCTGGTTTCTCCAGTGCAGATGCAGCCAATGGCCAAGGATTCAGCAAGTGGGGGACTGAGAGAGAACCCGTTCGCAGGGACAGTGGTCACTAAATGAAAGATGGAGACAAAAAGAATTATTACGTTAAGGTCTCTGAAAGTGGAATTAGAGAGAAGTGCTGTAAAAAGTAAATGAAATAATAAATATCACCCAAGCAGGAAGGGTATTGGGTTTAAGAGTAGCAGCACGTTACACTATTTACACAGGTGCAAAGTGTTTAGTAAAAAAGGCTCAGGCAACTGTTATGCATTCGCATATGAAGCCCTTGACATAAAAAAACACCTTACTTAGTGATTTACCAGATAATTTATGTAGCCCATGAATTTAAAGAGACAGTTCTATCTCAGATATAGCAGTAGTAAACTATCAACAACTGTGTACAACAGTACTTAAATATCGCAACACAGACATTTACATATCTACATTGCTATAATATTTCTCATGGTACAACAGTTAAAACAACTAAGGATCGCTCTGACTTGGCAGCAAAACAGGACTTTAGCCATAATATGGTGTTTTGTATTTACCTTACTGCTTTCCTTCAAACTGAATCACAGAACACACAGTCACACTACTTAGCATCTATTTTAACTAAAACATAATTACTAAACAAAAGTGACATTGAGGAGTAGCAACCCAGTTTAATACTATAGCATCTGTAGGTGCGAGCAGCACTAAGCATACTAAGCTCCAAGTCAGACTGGAAAATGATACTTTTATAAACAGAAAACCAGCTCTGCAACAGTAGCCATGCTGAGAGTAACAAAGCAATACAACAATTGAGTTTGCAAAGACCTTAGCTGCAATGTAAAAAATAAAGCTCAGACACTTACAGTGCAATACACCACAAGCTGAAGGGAATTGTCAGCTGCTGTGAGTAAGCCAAGATGGCTCCAGGGGTTTAAAAAAACTATAGTAAAAAGTATAGAGAAGTCAGGGGGCTGGAGGGAGGGTAACCAGGACTGCAACAGTGAATACACTTGAACATCTACATTTATGGTAAGTGTACAACCCTGTACTATGTTCTTTGTGTTTCACTGTTGCAATCATCACATTTGGGTTGATTCCCAAAGCTGAGGATGGGTGGAGGCAGTCAGGAAGCATTAGGGCTGGCAAGCAGGCCCTGTAAGACTGCTGTGGCAAATCCAGCTCTGGATTTAGAAAAGATAGGCAAGTGGTAATGCTTGGTGAAGGAGTGTACACAGCTCCAGGTTGCAGCTTCCAGGATGTCCCTGGTAGGGACTCCCTTAAGAAATGCTGTTGAGGTTGATGTAGCTCTAGTGGAATGTGTTCTGATCCCCTGTAGGGTAGGTTTCCCATGGTGTTTGTAGCATTTTAGAAATATTTTGCTTTGAAATGGCCTTGCCCTCTGCCCCTGTAGCAAAGCTGACTAGCAGCTGATCAGATTTTCTGAAAGGTTTAGTCCTGTCAAGATAGAACTTAAGCTGCCTGTGCACGTCCAGGGAGTGTAGGATCCTTTCCCCTTTATTCTGAGGATTAGGGAAAAAGGTTGGCAAATGAATGGATATGTTTAAAGCCACACTAGATTCCACCTTGGGCATAAATGATGGGTTAAGTTCTGAGGGAAACCCTGTCCACATGGAAGATAATGAAGGGTTCCACGGCCATAAGGGCCTGCAATTCAGACACTCTTCTAGCTGAAGTGATGGCTAGAAGTAAAGCTGTTTTCCAGGAGAGGAATTTTAACTCTGCTGAAGCAGCAGGTTCAAAGGGTAGAAGCGCGAGTTTTTCCAATATAAAGTTAAGGTCCCAGGATGGAGTAGGAGCTCTCCTGGGGGGGGGGGGGGTCTTAAATTTTTGGCTCCTCTCAGAAACAGTTTGGCCACAGGATGAGAGAAGAGGGGTGGCACAGTAGTATAATGAGCTGAGATGGCAGAGGCATGAACCTTAATTGAAGAGAAGGATAGGCCTTTGTCGAGCATTTCTGTTAAGTAATCTAGTATACGAGGTAAGCTGGGCACAGTTGTGTCCATTCCTTGAGACTGGCTCCAAGAACAGTATCTTTTCCACTTTTCTGAATAGGATTTTCTAGTAGTAGGCCTCCTTGCCTCAAGGATAACATTCAGCACCTGTTTATTGAGGGTTTCTGGTGATGAGTTCAGGGGATGAGCCAGGCTGCTAGGTTCAGGGTTTGTAGCTGAGGGTGCAAAGTCTGGCCCTCCTGTTAGGACAGCAGGGACGGGGTCTGAGGCAGGTACCATGGTGGCAGTACTGTCAGACTGAGCAAAAGTGGGTACCAGTGCTGGCGTGACCAGTCTGGTGCAATCAGGACTGTCCTTGGCTTGTCCTGTTTGATCTTTAATAGAACCTTCGAGAGGAGGGGCAGAGGGGGAAATGCATAGATTGAGAGGTTTTCCCATGTAAAGGGCAGAACATCCACTTTCCATGCTTGGCTGTGGGGAGGTCTGGTGCAATATTTGCTCAATTGATAGTTCTGAGGGGAAGCAAAGAGGTCCACTTCTGGTGCCTCCCCCACAATCAGAAGCTTGAATGATTTGGGTTCCAGTTTCCACTCGTGTGGGTCCATTAGATTTCTGTTTAAGTCGTCTGACAGTGAATTTAGTTTGCCTGGCAGGAAATGAGCTTGCAGGTGCACTTGATTGCTCAAAGCTGTGTTCCACAGAGCCATGGCTAACCTGCAGAGTGGGTAGGAATGGGTTCCCCCCCTGCTTATGTACCACATAACTGTGGTGTTGTCTATCTCTATCAATAGTTACACCCTGAAAGAATAAGGCGTTTCAAGTCTGTCAGAGCATTCTGTACAGCTAACATTTCTTTCTGATTGATATGTAGGTGCATTTGCTTTGGGCTTCATTTGCCTTGACTACACTGTTCTGCAATGTGAGCGCCCCATGCATAGTCTGATGGGTCTGTTGTTAGGGGTTGGGCGGCAAAGGGTTAAGTGAAATGGTGTCCTTTGTGGTGGTAGCAGGCCTCTAGCCACCAAAGGAACTCTGCCCTAAGGCAAGGAATGATAGGAATCACCAGAAATTAAGACAACTGTTGAAGTCAATTATTTTTTGTTGCTATTGTGGTATCATTTTTGGTGAAGGTAGGATGCTGCTTAGGGCTAGAGTCATACCTGCCTGGGACACATACTCACAGCTCAATCAAATCTCTTTTCATATAGTCCACGGAGGTGAGTCTCAAGTTATTCACACCAACATGGGCAATGACAAAGTCATACTTGTACCTGCTATGGCGGGACTTAAGTGCATGCATGATGTGGTGGATTCTGGCACCTGACAGACAACTGACCGTGACCATTTCCTTCTTGAGCCTGGTGAAGGGGACACTGCTGTGTCTCACAACTGAGTTGCCAATGACTAGTATGTTTGATTTATTGTTATGCCTTATGGGCTATGTTGGTTTATTGTTATGTCTTATGGGCTTTGTTTGTAAGACACTGGTGTGTTGTCTGTGGTGTGTGACATGTTTGGTGTTGTGTGTGAAATGTTTGTGAGTGTGTTTTGGAGGTCTCTGCTGTTTGGGAAAGTTTTTATTGAGGACCTCTGCATAGGTGGTGTGTGTTGTGCTTGGTATGTGATGTGGGTGGTGTGGTGTTTGTGCTGGCAATCTCCTCTCTGTCAGGAGTACTGACTGTGGCACATGACAGCATGGATTCCAGGTTACTGATGTAGTTGCATTCTCGCAATTAGAAGAAATATGTGCTAGGAGAAGAGGGCTGTCAGTGAACATGAGGCAGTTACTACAATGTCTCAGTATGCCCATGGTGACCAGGCTGGCAGCAGAAACTAATGGAAATTGTCCAAACATAGTGTTCTGATTACTTGGCAGACTTGTGGAGAGAGGGTTTTGATAAGGGTTTGTCCACAAGAGTGTACACCACAAAAACCTTAAATGTAAAAGAACTGGCTTTTTTTTATAAAGTAGACCAAGTACAATTATTATACACATATTCCTGTGACTACATTGTCCTGTAAAACTATGACACATTTATTATTTTTATATTGCACACTAAGTGGTGTTGTCTTCACAGTGTACTGACACTTTACATGGCCAGGCAGAGTGTACACTAAAATAAGTCAAACACTTCTAAAGTACTTTTACTATACTGTAAATCTAATCAGTTCATTTCTTTTTACATGTGTTTTTATTATCTGTATAGGAAATGAATGTCTAGCTGCAATCATTTCATGTTTTGGTGCAACTATTTCCATGACAAACATGCTAACGGGATCTTTTGTTACAGTGATGGGAAAAAAACCTTAGAATTCCACATGCATTCATTTGTGTTACTTGCATGCCTTCTTTGAGCCAGAATTGTTAAAGTAAAGCTTTTAATCTTGGATTTAGACACCACAGTATAGATGCTTTCTTAATCTTGAACTCCAGCTTCGTTCATTTCCGTTGCTTTCGAACTGCAGGGAAGAACTGTGCTTTCTAGTTAGTACCACTGTGTCAGTGCAAAGGGGGGATGAAAAGCCTGAAATTTTAAAATGCTGCTTTTAATGTCTGTATCTTGGGCATATAACTTGGCCATGAGTGGTCATTTACAAACTTTCTCTTTCTAACAGAAATGTAGGTACCAGTCCAGGGTTAAATGTCCTTTTTTTCTTTTTTTTTTAAATATCTTTATGGAATTATTACTTGTGACAGAGGCACATTTATATTTATATAAAATTAATCAGGCTGTACTAACAAGTTAAAATTATCAAACATTATACTTCACATATATTGCTAAACATTATATAACCTAAGCAATATTACATAAATTATTCAACTGCTGACCCCTTTTTAACAAGAAACATCTTTATTAAACTATCACTTACGGCATAAACAATTATACATTTATATATATATTTATAATTAACCAAAACAAAACCATCAACATAATTGGATGCTACTTCCCACCTGGCCAAAACATCCCTCCACTAGAAAACCTCCTCAGCTGGTCTACCCACCATCTCCCCCAAGAAACGATCATCTTAGGTGATTTCAATATTGACTGGCAATCCTGTTCTGGCAACAATCCAACCCATCATGTACACCTTCATGGCTTCACCCAACTAGTCCAGTCACCAACCAGGATAAATAAAAACTCCATACTTACTAGTCAGTAAGAGCCCCCAGTCATATATAACAGGCTGCTTATTAGATAGCCTCAGTGATCACTCCCCAACATTCCTAATCAAAAAATACCTATACCAAGCTAAACCTGTCATCTACCGTCAAATACGTAAAAAAAATGAGAAGCTATGTACTTACCATAATGTTCCATGTTAGTTGTCTTCTCTCGCCTTCTTTCTTGCTGGATGGGTTCGGAGCCGAACCTCGGCTCCGACTCGGCCTATACTAAAGCTCGAGAGCTAATTTTACCGGCTCGAGGCAACCATATATCCCATGATGCTAGGCGGTAACTACCCAGATCTCGTTTGGTAGCTGACAAACCAATAGCCAATTCAGTCTCCCCACTCAGGTGGAGGAGGAGAAAGGAGAACTCCCCAAATGTCACTATCTGAAGCCGTAGCTATCCCAGGACCACCTGTTTGGGCTTGAAATAGTGCAAGATAAGGTCCCTTAGAAGAAGGGGAAATCCTTTCGGTCTGTCCAGGCTAGGGGGATGGTGGGCGGGACGCAAGAAAGAAGGCGAGAGAAGACAACTAACATGGAACGTTATGGTAAGTACATAACTTCTCAATGTTAAGTTGTCAATCTTGCCTTCATTCTTGCTGGATGGGACCGCGTCCCTAGCACCTTCATCCTGGGTGGCAAATTTGGAACAGACTCTTGAGAATGGTGGAACCAAAATTTGCCCTGTTTCTGGAAGCCATGTCCAATTTGTAATGTGTAACAAAGGTATGAGGAGAGGCCCATGTGGCTGCCGCACAGATAGTGTCTATTGGTAATCTAGCTTGAAAGGCTGTAGATGTAGCTAACGCTCTGGTTGAATGGGCTCTTGGCCTAGAAGGCAATTCTTTACTTCTGAGTTGATAAACACAGGTGATCACAGAAGACAGCCACCTAGATAGGGTTACTTTGGATACCGGAAGGCCCTTTCTATTTTCTGCATAAGATAAAAAAAGTTGATCAGATTTCCTGATTTGCTTAGTTCTGTCCAGATAGTAGCGGAGCTGACGATGAACGTCCAGGCAATGCAGTTTTTGCTCCGCTCTGTTTGAATGATTAGGGAAGAAAACTGGAAGATCAATAGATTGATTTAAATTTGCCTGCGAAGCCACCTTGGGTAAAAAAGATGGGTTAGTTCTTAGAGAAACTCTGTCTTTGTGGAAAACTAAATAAGGAGGACGAATGCAAAGGGCATGAAGTTCAGATACTCTCCTAGAAGAAGTAATGGTGACTAGGAAGAGTGTCTTCCAGGAAAGTAACTTCAATGAACATGAAGCCGCAGGTTCAAAGGGAGGGAGACTCAAGGATGTTAAAACTAAGTATAAATCCCACTGTGGTGGGGGGGGGGGTTCTTTGATCGGGGGCTTGAGTAAAAAGATACCTCTGAGGAATGCCTTGCAAAGCTTATGGGACATGACGCTGGAGTCCGACAGGCCTATGTGAAAATTTGAAATGGCTGCTAACTGAACTTTTACTGTGGAGGATGAAGATCCTGAATGAAAAATTTCAGCTAGGAAATCTAAGACAGAGTGTATTGGAGCAGTGAAGGGGTCTATATTCCTAGCCTTTGCCCAGAAGGAAAAACGTTGCCATTTACTAGCATAGATCCTTCTGGTGGAAGACTTAAGGGAAGCTGCGATAATATCCCGGACAGAATGTGAAATCATTGGAAGCCTGGCTAGGGACGGAAGTGGAGTAACCAAGCTGTGAGGTTGAGGGATTGGTGCAGCTGCCCTGACTGATGGGCCAAAAGATCTGGCACTGGATCCAGATGCCAAGGCCGCTCCAAAAGATAACGATGCAGGAACGGGAACCATATTTGTCGAGGCCAATAAGGGGCAATGAGAATCATCTTGGCTCTCAAGGTGGTAGCTTTCTGAATTATCTGTGTGATTAATGAAAAGGAGGGAAAGGCGTATAGAAGTCCCCGAGGCCAATCGTGGACTACAGCGTCTCTGGGGGGATGGCCTGGAAGGGGGAAGAGAGTGAAGAAGTCGAGGCACTTGCTGTTTTGTGGTGTTGCAAAAAGATCGCAGCAAGGAAACCCCCACTTCCGAAAAATTTCCTCCGTCACCGATTGCTTGAGAGACCACTCGTGGGGCATGAGAATAGCTCTGCTCAGCCTGTCCGCTATGATGCGTTGCTATCAGAAACCGCTGAGAAGAGATCGGTCATTGCCAGAGTCTGAGTGCTTCTCGACACAGGGGATAGGACTTGGTTCCGCCCTGCTTGTTGATATACCATACTACGGACATATTGTCCGTATGAAATGCAATAGTCCCTAGGGGAAGAGAGTCTTGGAGGGCTTGCAACGTCAAAATCACTGCTCTCATCTCCAGGACGTTTATGTGCAAGTGGCATTCGAAAGGTTGCCATGGACTGTTCTGCCCTGAAAATGCCCCCCCCCCCCACACCCGATCAGGGAGGCGTCCGATGTGACTGTGGTGACCGGGGGGGGGGGGGGGGGGAGTAAATGGTCTGCCTTGATGGACTTGAGGGGAGACCATCCACCAAGACAGATGTTTTTTGCAAGATAGAGTTATTAAGATCTTGTGTGTCATAGGGAGCTGTTGGAAGGACTACTGGAATAAAAGCATCCACTGAAGAAGCCGCATGTAAAAGCAGGCAAGGGGAAGAAGCGTGATGGCTGCCGCCATGAGACCTAATACTTTCAGAACATACCTGGCCTGAATTTTGTTGCTCTGAAGGAGAACATGAACATGATTTTGAATATCTAAGACTCTCTGTTCTGTTAACCTTGCTGAAAGCTGAACGGTGTCCAAGCTGGCGCCTATGAAGGTAATAGACTGACAAGGCGACAAGGCAGACTTTTCGAAATTTAGAGAGATACCTAGCCCTTTGCAAATGTGAATGGTGTAATCTCTGGCTAGAAGAAGTTGATGCCTGGTGGTGGCAGTGAGGAGCCAGTCGTCTAGATATGGAAACACCTGGAATCCTTGACGTCTCAGGTGAGCCGTAACTGCTGCCATACATTTGGTGAACACTCAGGGGGCTGTAGTGAGACCAAAGGGCAGGGCTCTGAACTGGTAGTGACTGGCCCCCAGCCGGAAGCGGAGAAACTTTCTGGAGCGCCTGTGTATTTTGATGTGATAGTACGCATCCTGAAGGTCCACTGAGCACATCCAATTGTCCTTGCCCAGAAGGGGTAGAATGGACTGTAGCATGACCATCCAGAACCTTGTTCTTTTTACAAACTTGTTTAGTTTGCTGAGATCCAATATTGGCCTCCAGTCCCCTGTTTTTTTTGGTACCAAAAAGAACTTTGAGTAGACTCCGGATCCTAGTTGGTCTGCTGGGACTGGCTGGATGGCTCTCTTTTTTAGCAGCTTTGATATTTCTAGTGCTGCTTGTTCCCATAGACTGGGTGGAACGTCTGGGAGAGACCCTATTTGAATAGTTGAGTTTTGGATAAAGGGGATTTTGTAACCCTCGGATATGACTGACTGCACCCATTTGTCTTGAGTGAGGGAGAGCCAGGCTTGTGGGTACAGCGAAAATCTTCCCCCGACTGCCTCCGAAGGTGGACAGTCGGGCAGCACCTCAGGGATGCTGGAAGGGTTTTTCAGAGAGGGTTTCTCTGCTACCCTGATTCTGCGGACCCCCCCCCCCCGCCTCTTGGACGGCATCTGGTGTTCCTCCCTCTGCCTCTAGGGGGGAACTGACCTCTTGCATCAGGCATGACTCCTTGTGATTTGCAGAACCACATTTTTCCACCCTTTTGACCCTTAGGATATGGTCTAGATGGGGTTGAAAAACGGGCTCCTACAGCAGAAAGAGTCTTGCCATCTTGTTTGCATCTGGTCAAAGTATCTTTCACTTGAGGTTCAAACAACGCTGAACCATCAAAGGGGGAGTTAGTGAAGGATGCCTTGAAGGGGTCTGCGAAGTTGCATAGCCGCATCCAGGCGTGACACCTTAAAGCCACACCTGTGCCTGCGGCCCTACTCGCTCCATTGGCTGCACAGGAAATAAGCCGCATGGAGGAGTTGACAATGGAATTTAGGGTTCCTAGCTGTGAGTTAATTTTGTCCTGAGACCCAGCAGCTGATGGATCCTGTAGAACCTCAACCAGTTCTTTGAGAATGTCTCTTTGAAGACGGGTGAAGTGGCATAGGTAATTCAGTGACCGCATGGCAAAGGTCGCTGACGAGAACATCCGCTTGCCGTACCTATCCATTGTCCTAGATTCCTTGTTAGGCGGATGGATAGGCACTGAAGGATCAGCCAGTTCCTTCTTGGTGGCTGCCGCCACCACCATGGCATCAACTGGAACACCTTTAGATAAAAATTGCTTATCCGAAGGGGTTGTTATAAATTTGGAAGGCCTCCGTGGGGTGGGTCCCATTGAATCAGGGGCCATCCATGCCTTCCGCGCCACCACTTCCATAAGGGGGTTGAAGGGCGGAGACACCCAGGAGGTGGAGGGTCGAGAACCAAAATCCTCCTGGTAAACCGACTCATCCTTGGAAGGATTAAGGGAAGACCAGTTCCCCCTCTGTTTAAGGATTTCAAGGATGTCAGAAAAGGAGACATCCTCAGAGGGGGACCTTGGGGATCATTCCGACTCATCCAAGTCGGTATCAGATGTGATGGATTCAGGGGAGTCCACATGCTTCCTTTTACATGTCCTCTTACGCGGGGGTTCACCTGACGGATCAGGAGAAACCTCGGAAGAGGAGGATATTCCCAGTGGGGAAACCTGAGGCGTTGGATCTCTGCGGCCGGGGGCGAGAGGGTGGGAAGAGACTTTAGCAAGCACTACAGTGGGAGGAGCTGATGGAGCTGACCGTAGGGCAGGCACTGGGGCCAGTATGCTCTTCATGACCTCGAAGGCGCTCCTATCAGGCAGGCCAGAGGGCTCCCACTCCGAAGAACTAGGAACCCCAGCCGGCACCGACAGGGACGGCTCCGAAGCCGATGTCGGGGCCGAACTCACCAGCGCTGCCGCTCCGAGAGAGAGAACGGGGTCAGACAAGGGTCCGATGCTACTCGCCCCCTCGGAGCCAGCGAGAGAGTCCAAGCACCCGGATCCCTCCAAGGAAGGCACCATGGACGAGATCGGAGCAGATGAAGGAGCCGAAGGGGGAGGTATCGGCTACGACAACACAACGGTCGCAGCTCCGAGGAGCTCCGGCTCCGAACACTGGGGCAGAGTCAAAGGAGGAATAGTAGGTTGTATGGATGTAGCCGCTGTCTGATGAGACGGGATATGAAGCATTTGGGCCAGTGCCTGAGATATTTAACAGTCTGCTAACCACTCTTCTCAAGGTCATGGTCGGAAAGCCTGGAAAACCGAGAGGAATGGCTCCGATGGCTCCGCTCCGAGAGTAAAGGTGATCTCGGAGCCAAATGGATAGATTCCAGAGATGGAGATCTGGACCTCTTACATGTGGAGGGCATCGAGATTGGTGGAGCCGATGGAGCCGAAGACACGTCGGCTCCAGCCGGAGCCGACTGTGAAGATTGAGTCTTGGGAGGCATCGGCTCCAGCCGGAGCCGATGCAGGAAGCTGCGATACAGACGTATCGGCTCCAGCCGGAGCCGATCGTGTTGCAGAAGAAGAGCCACCATCTGAAGGCTTAGAGCACGGAGCCGACGGTTTGGATGGCTTCGAAGGCTTCCCCGGCACAGACTTAGCCGGGGAACCTTCGGGCTTTAACAAGCCCGTCAAGATCAACTTATTCCTGCGCTCCTGCAGGACTCTTGGGCTGAATGCATGGCAAACATAACAAGAGTCCTGCAGGTGCAGGGGTCCCAGGCAATAAACACAAGAAGTGTGACAGTCTGTCAGCGACATCTTCCGACAGCACGAATCACACTTCTTGAAGCCTGAGACCTTTGTGTCTTTCGACATATTGCTGTCGAAAAGAAAAACAAGATCCTAAAGATAGAATACACACACACACACACACAGACAGGGATACAGGGTACTAAAGGCAGGCACACACACACACACACACAGCTAAGAATCCCTGTGAGGGGATATGAGAAAAAACGGAAGGGCCTAAGGCCTAACCTAGGGTGGGGAGTATAACTGGGATAAGGGATAAAAAATAGGAACTAAAATTAGAAATAACAGTAAAACTAGCCTATTTAGACAAAGGAATGGGAAAACTAAGAAGAAAAACTAGAATTTTTCTTAAATTTTACACTGACCTGTGAGCCGGTAAAAAGAGCACCTCGCTAGCGAAAGCGGCAAATGAGATCTGGGTAGTTACCGCCTAGCATCATGGGATATAGGGTTGCCTCGAGCCGGTAAAATTAGCTCTCGAGCTTTGGTATAGGCCGAGTCGGAGCCGAGGTTCGGCTCCGAACCCATCCAGCAAGAATGAAGGCGAGATTGACAACTTAACATCTAAACTTTAACCCACTCGCATTCATCTCATCCCTCAAAGAATGTAACTGGCATCCTCTAAAGTACCTCAGTCTAGATGACGCAGTTAAATTTTTTAATACTACCTTCCTGAACATCCTTAATTACCATGCCCCCATAAGATTTTCCAGAAACAAAGCACAAACCCTCCCCATGGCTACAGAAAACCAGTAAGTCAGAAATGAAAAACAGGGATAAAGCCTGGGAGCACTGGCGCAAAACCAAAACCCCCTCAGCTAGACAGAAATTCCTAGAACTACGCAATAGAGTCAAAAAGCTAATAAAACAGGACAAATTCCAATACTACCAGTCTGCCCCAGACTCCTCACAACACAGCCCCAAACAATTCTGGTCCTCCATAAACTCCATCCTCCACCCAGGTAAAGTCAGTACCCCTCCTCCTAACATCCCTCACTCCTCAGAAAATATTGCTACCTCATTCAACACACACTTCACCCAAACCATACTATCACTAGCTAAACAACACAACCCTCCTCCAACCCACACCTTCAACTAGTAATCTCCCCACTGCCTTCTCTTTTTCTCCTGTACCTACCTCCAACGTAAAAAACTCTTAACTAAACTTAAACCCACCAAATTAGCAGCAGACAACCTCCCAAGTGAATACCTACAAATCGCAGCTGATGCTCTGGCCTACCCAGTATCCATCTTGATTAACCGATCTCTGTCAGAACGTTCCGTTCCCACACTGTGGAAAGTATCACATATAATTCCCCTCCACAAAGGCGGACCCTCCGCAGAACTAACCAATTACCGCCCCATAGCTATTCTCTCTCCACTCTCTAAAATACTAGAGAGATGCATACACTCTCATGTCTCAGACTACCTCCTTACTAACAACCTCCTTTCCAGTACTCAGCATGATTTCCGACCAAACCATAGCACCACCACTGCCTTACTCTCCTTTACTAACACTATCCTTCAGCATAAAAACAATGGCTATCTCTCCTCTGCTACTTTCCTAGACCTATCTAAAGCATTTGACATGGTCCCACACAAACAACTAATCTCTGTCCTCAATAACCTATCCTTCTCATAAACAGTCACCAACTGGTTTCAGAGTTACCTGTCTGACTGCCAACAATCCGTTGTATGGCAGAATGACATATCTCCCCAACTACCTGTTCTCCATAGGGGTTCCCCAAGGATCCATCCTTGGACCCCTACTCTTCTCTGTTTACACCAATAATCTAGCCTCTGCCACCAAACATGGCACACTCATACAATATGCAGAAGACTCAACCATCATCTGCTCAGCCCAGTCCCTACCCAAACTGCAAAAAGTTACAGAGGAAGCCTTTTCCTCTGTTGAAACATGGTTATCCGATGCCCAATTAATACTCAACCCAAACAAAACTAAACATCTTCCAACCCACCAAACATACTCAAAACAACTCTCACTTTAACATCACAGCAAAAGACAACACCACTATATACCCAACTGAACACACCAAATTGCTAGGAGTGGAAATAGACAATAAACTAAAATTTGACATTCACATATCCATGACCATAAAAAAGTCCACAAAAAACTAGGAGCGTTATACAGAAATAAGCAATTTCTCACCAAAGCAGCAAAGATTTCAATAGCAAATTCCCACCTTATCTCCAGCCTACTTTATGCCTCTCCAATATATACCAACCTAAGGCAATGTGATCTAAACAAGCTAGAGACCTACTACAACAAAATTGCCAAATTTGCCACAGGGGCATCCTACCGTAGTCACCACTGTCTCTCACTTGCTGAACTTGGCTGGCTTGAACTCCCCCACCTCCTTCAGTGGTATCAACTCTCACTCGCCCACAAACTAGTAAACCATCTACTAAATGTCCCATCCCTCCAGAATCTACTCCAACCCTATCGCACCACCAGACCACTAAGATCCAGCAACAAAAATCACTTGCAGATCACTAAAGCCAATAACTCTGCTGGTGAAGCACTATTCTCTTGAAGCATAGCCAAATTATGGAACTCACTTCCACCCACAATTACCTCCGTACCATCATGCATCTACTTCAAAACTTTACTAAAAGCGCACCTAAAAACATGCTGGCTATGCCCTTGCAACTCCCACTCTAATATCATCCACCCCATCCAACCACTACCTTTTTTCCACTCCACTAACTACCTTGATAATAGCAAGTTCAGATGCTCATAAGCCTAGTACTTATTATACAGCAGGAACTTCTCATTGTAACATTTGTTAATGTCTGTTATGTACTTCACAGATAAAGATTCTAGTTGTCTACTGATGTACTATATTCTTCATCTGTAAATATGTTGTAAGTAATTGCTATGTTAAATTGTTAATCGCTATGTAATCCAATGTAACTACTGTCTGTTTATTTTACTGTGGAGCTTTTCTCCCCGGGCCTCCACTGAAAATGGACCTACATCCAGTCGGACACTCGGTCAACAAATTTAAATAAAATAAATAAAATAAAATATAAATGAAAACAAACCACACTGACACAGTCTTAGTTGCAAGAATTTTACATCACCAACCCATACTGACACACTTCCAGTTGCAAACATTATATATCACTAATAATCTACCCAATCATTTTTAGTCAAATATTAAATAGCTCATTTAAGAACTGCCTTCTTTTAAACCTCATTCCTCCCCGTATGTATGTTTCCCACAATTCCCATTTTTCCTATGCAGTTGGCTCCTACCTTTTTATAAAGATCCCAATTCCAGCTGTTTTATCTCTGTTACTATATTCACTGCTTCCAGTACAGTTGGTTTAGATTTTCATTTCCATTTTCTAGCAATTGGCTTTTTTGGCAGCCACCATAAGTAGAGAAAGCAAGACCTTACCATGTGTAGGCAATTCCAATTCTATACCACAACTAAGAAATATCATCTTTCTGGTTCATAGGTTCATAGGCTGGTACTAAGCTAAATGCCTTTGCAGGCCATTTTAAGCCTAGCCACTTCCCCCATGTGAGAATCAAACCCTGCACCTTCTGTTTGTAAGGCAAACACCTTAACCATTATGCCATCTTCCTACCTATCACCAATCTGCCCACACAGCATTTTCGACAGTGTATCCCACAGGGAATCAAAGACCAGGGGTAAATTTTCAATTCTCCATCCAATATTTGACAAATGCAGGGAAGAACTGTGTTTCACATGGATGGGAAGCCTATTCCAATGAAAGGGTAATCTCTGAGATGCATACTTATTCCTCCATGTCTTATGTTACAGATGATGTTTAGATCCCAAAATCAGGTATTTATGACACTATGCGTTTTGTGGATGTACAGTAGATCCATCAGAGCTGGCTCGGGGGATACTTTGTAGGCCATATATTTATCGACTCTCAGCAGTCTGTTGGAAATCAAGTACAAGGAGAGGGATTTGAGGCATCTACCTAGGCACATTTTCTACATCTTTTTTTTTTTTGGAGGAATCTTTGTAGACACTCCAGTTGTTGTATATGCCTGGCGAGATACCTACTGAAGGGATTACTGTATAAATGACTTATCTAATCAGGGCACAGTACAATGGAACAATGACTTCTTTAGACCTAGATGCCATGCCCTTGCTTGTAAGGTGTGCAACACAGAATGATTTCCTTATCACCGTAGACGCGTGATGCTCAAAGGCAAGTCACTGTCCACATGTATTTTCAAATCCGTGGCCACAGGGTGTACTTTTATGAGTATATTATCAGGGTAGTAATTTTCCAGGATGGATGTCTTACCAAAGGATACTATGATACATGTCTTGTTACTTGGTTTTAGGCTGTCACTCTGGCACCAGTTATTAGTCTGTGTAAAGCCTTCTTGGAGAGCAGCTGTGTCTTTAGGGGATTCTATGACTATGTCTAGTTTGCAACTGTCAGAAAACTTGGTCAGCCATAAGCCACTGATGTTAGCCATCAGAAATGATGATGCCAAAAAGGAACGGCCCACAGTACAGAGCTGCAAAGTCCAAGGGACTCCATTAGTGACTAAGCCTTTTTTGTAGAGGTAAATTGCCCTATCCTGACTTCTTGGGTCCTGTCTTTGTCAGTTGGCTATTCAGCAGGTGACACAGGATGTTTATACCTAATCTCCTTAGCTTTTCTATGATGCCCAAGTGGGGTTATGTCAAATGCCTTGGCCAGCTGAAGGTAGGCCATATGCACAGTTCTGCCCTCATCCACTGGTTTGGTAATCTTCTCGAAGACATCTACCAAGCTGAGCAGCACGATGAAACCAAACTGGGTTGTGTCCAGTATCTGATGGTTTCCAATGCCATAACTTTAAAGGAGAACTGCACAAAAAAACATATAAACGTTTTTCAGCATAGCTTTAATGTAAAAAAGTTCAAGATATGCTGAAAAACGTTTATATGTTTTCCGCATTACTCTTGCCTCTGTATCAAAGTAAGCTGTTATTATTTTCTAATTTGTTATACCCCAACATGGTCTGAAAGGGGACTGCCGTTACTAGCACGACTTCTGTTTTACAGTGAATGCTTTCACCTCCCTGATGTCATTTCAGACAGGCAGAGAGAAATCCCTATGAGTGGATCCTTTACTATGGTTTTCTCTCTTATTAGCTTACAACAGTACTATGACTATCTACTACTTTCAAATGTCAGCATCAATCTGTATTTTAATTACTTTGTTTCATTTTATTTTGTATTAGTGGCCATTCTCAGAAACAGCATTTTAAGGAATGTTTGACTGACAAGCTTGAAAATGCATCTGAGTTTATTTTATTTCATTTTTAATTTAACTGGATAGTGCACTGATCCAACTTGACCCATTTCAATCTCAACCCTGGGAAAACACAATAGATACATAACATTATATAATGAGAGAATGACAAAATGCAATATATACATGTACTATACACCATGTGAGTATAACAGTTGGCTTGAGAGTAAAAAGGCAGTAGATAAATAATATTATATACAGAGTATCTTAAAAAAAAACACAGTATACACATGCATTATACATGTAAAGAGTGAAATCAGAAATGCCATGCTAAAAGAATCACAAAAATAGAGTCACAGCAAGGTATGTAGACAGAAGAAGAGAATAAACAGGTTAAGTTATACGACCAGAGAGATACCAGTTATATTTTCCTAGAGTATTGAAATGTGTTTTTATTTGTAAATGTAAAATGGGACAACAGGAAAGGTCCTTAAGAAAAGAAGGGAGAGGTTCCACAGTTTGGACCACGGACTGAGAAGGCATGATCTGTTAAGTGTTCTTTTCAAATAACAATTGTAGTTTAGTGTTCCAGAGTGAGAAACCTGACTCCTAAGGTTACTTGGGCTGACCTGTTTTGTGTTGCGCAGATGGTTTTAACTCTGTAGCCGGTATTCAAGTCTTTGATGTTAATCTTCCTTCTACAACTCACTGACTTTTCTCAAAAAAACACTGCATGCAAGCAGGGGAGAAGCTCAAGAAACAAGGAGAGACAGGGATTTTGGATGCAGATCTTTGAGGCAAATTACCATAATCATCCAGAATATTATATTCATAAAGTAGCAGAAAGTATTCTAAGAACTAAGTCAATGCTGGACTGGAAAAAGGAGATGCTGCCGACAGTAATGACTGCAACTAGGGATACAGACAAAATACAGTTTTGTACCTACCATAAATGTAGATGTCCGATAGGTATGCATCTGCAGTCATCACATATGGGTTGTCCTGCCTCAGGCAGCCCTTCGGTCGGCCGGATTCCAAAGTCTGGGTCTGGCCTCGGCTGATGTCGCACTTTCCCCGATGTCAGAGCGTCTGGGGTATAAAAGCATCAGCCGACGCCATTTTCCTCAGTTTTTCTTGCCCCAGATGCCAGGTGCCCTCTAAGAAGGCTAAATTTGAAGGAATGCAATAAAATTCCAAACATATGCAAAAATATATACATATATATACAAACAAATACACCATAATAGATTCCCCCAGCTAGCTAATAGAGGGGTAAGCACCCTAGAATACCACAGAGGGGAAGGAGGGAGGGTAAACCTGACTGCAGATGCATACCTATCGGACATCTACATTTATGGTAGGTACAAAACTGTACTATGTCCTTCGAGGATGCATCTGCAGTCATCACATATGGGTAGAATACCATAGCCAATCTGGGGGTGGAGGTACTAAGAAAAGGATGGTGTAGTTAAGATACCCTGCAGGACTGCAGTAGCAAAACCTGCTCTGGATCTGGAGTATAAAGGTAAATTGTACTGCTTGGCAAATGTATGCATGGAGCTCCATGTAGCAGCTTTTAAAATGTCCTTGGTAGCCACCCCTCTTAGGAAGGCTGTGGTGGTGGCTGTGGCTCTCGTGGAATGAGGCCTAATGTTTTCAGGAACAGTCTTTCCATGAAAGGAGTAACAAAAACGAATGCAATTTCCTATCCATTTTGAAATTGTCTGTTTTGAAATTGCTTTTCCTTGTGCCCCAGCAGCATATGCTACAAACAATTGTTCAGTCTTTCTGTAACTTTTAGTTCTGTCCAAATAGTAGCGCAATTGTCTGTGTATGTCCAGAGTGTGTAGAAGTTTCTCCCCTCTATTTTGTGGATTTGGGAAGAATGTAGGCAAGTGAATTGCCTGGTTCAAAGATACCCTGGATACCACCTTTGGCATAAAAGTAGGATTGGTTCTCAATGAAACTCTGTCTTGATGGAAAATAAGAAATGGCTGCACTGCCATTAAAGCTTGTAACTCAGATACTCTTCTTGCTGAAGTTATGGCCAGAAGGAATGCAGTTTTCCAAGACAGAAACTGTATCTCCGCCGATGCTGCTGGTTCAAAGGGAGGAAGTGTTAGTTTTTCCAGCACAAAGTTAAGGTCCCAAAGTAGGTAAAGGTGGTTTCCTTGGAGGATTGATGTTTTTGATTCCTCTCAGAAACTGTCTTAAGAGAGGATGCGAGAAGACAGGTGGATTAACATTGTATTCTGCTGAAATTGCTGAGGCATGTATCTTAATGGAAGAATAAGACAGGCCATTGTGGAACAATTCTACCAAGTATTCCAGTATATGTGCCATGCTCATCACTGTCACATCTAGGCCTTTTGTTGTGTTCCAAGTGAGAAATCTTTTCCATTTTGCTGAATATGCCTTCCTTGTGGAAGGTCGGCAAGCTTCCATAATGATGTCCTTCACTCTCTGGGATAAGCTATTCTGAGGAAGAGTCATGGTATTCTCCAGGCAGTTAGCTGCAAGGTTTTCAGGTTGGGATGCAGAGTCCTGAAATTGTTCTGCGTCAGTAGAAGTGGCCATAGTGGGAGAGGCCACGGTTTCGTTTGTGACATGCTCTTTAACAGTGGGTACCAGTGCTGCCTTGGCCAGTCTGGAGCTATCAGAATCACTCTTGGCTGCTCCGCCCTGATCTTCAGTAAAACCTTGGACATTAATGGGAGTGGTGGGAAAGCATAGACTTTTAGAGCTTTCCAGCTGAAAGAGACTCCACTTTCCATGCTTGTGGGTGGTATGTCCTTGAGCAGAATGTCTTCAGTTGATGATTGTGGGGTGAAGCGAACAGATCTATCTCTGGCCTTCCCCATGATTGTGTTATGAGTAAGAAGATGTCTGGGTGCAACATCCATTCGTGTGCATCCATGGTAGTTCTGCTTAAGCTGTCTGCTAGTGTATTGTCTTTCCCTAGCACGAACTGGGACTGTAGTTGTATATTGAGTTTCAAGCAAAGTTCTCATAGATTCATGGACAGTCTGCATAGAGGGTAGGAATGTGTGCCTCCTTGCTTGTTTATGTACCACATAACTGTGGTGTTGTCTGTCCTTATGAGCAGGTGGCCTGGAAGAAGGAAAGGTTTGAAGGCCTCGATTGCGTGTATCACTGCCAGCATTTCCTTTTGGTTTATGTGCATGCGCAGCTCTCTTTGAGACCATAGCCCTTGGATACATTTGTCCTCCATGTGTGCTCCCCAACCTCGGTCTGAAGCGTCCGTGGTGATGGTTTAGTTTGCTCTTGGTTTGCTGAAAGGCAACCCTCTGTTCGACTGGCAGGCTTGAGCCCACCACAGGAATTCCTTCTGAAGGCAAGGACTGAGTGGGATCAAAGTTTCTAAGCTGCGACTGTGCTGAGTCCATACACTCCTTAGGTACCATTGCAATTTTCTCATATGCAGCCTGGCTTGTGGAATCAGAAGTATGCAGGATGCCATGTAACCCAGGGCCTGCAGGATTTTCCTTGCAGTCAGCTGAGTTTGTCTTGTCAGATTCTTGAAGTAATCCGGAAGTTGTTTTTGTTTTTCTTTTGTGAGAAAGGCCATTTGGGTGGTTGTATCTAGATCCGCACCCAAAAAGGTTATTCTTTGGGATGGAACAAGTCTTGATTTTTGGATGTTGACTGTGTATCCCAAGGCCTGTAGTAGGTGGATGACATAGTCCAAGTCCTTTAGCAAAATTTTCTTGTTGTCCGCTTGTATAAGGCAGTCGTCCAGATATGGGTAGATTTGAATCCCCTGAAGTCTGCAGTGTGCAATTACTGAAGCTAGGCATTTCGTGAATACTCTGGGCACAGTAGATAAGCCAAAGGGCAATGCTGAGAATTGATAATGCTCTGATGCTGCAAGAAATCTGAGGTGTCTTCTGCAACTTTGTCGAATAGGGACATGCAGGTATGCCTCCTTGAGATCTAGAGTCACCAGCCAAGACTCCTTGCCCAGCATGGGAAGAAGTTGCTGTAGAGTCAGCATTTTGAATTTTGGCACAATGAGGTAAGTATTCAGTGCGGACAAGTCGAGAATAGGCCTCCATTGATTTTCTTTTCTTGGAACAAGGAATAGTCTGGAGTAAAACCCTTGGCCTTGTTCTGAAAGAGGTACCTTTTCTATGGCTTTCATTTGTATTAATTTGGTAATTTGCTTCAAGACCTCTGCCTTCTGATTTGGTGGCAGGTCTGGCATTCCTTTTCTTTTTGGCAATGTGTGGAAATGGAACCTGTATCCTTTGTCTATTATTTGCAGTGTCCATGAGTCCCTTGTAATGTAATGCCAATTCTTTGAGAATAAAGAAAGCTTTCCGCCCAATGGTGCTTCTAACTGAGCCCTGGTCGGCGGAGTTAAAAGAAAGTCATTGCGTCTGTCCTGGTGTAGCAGTTGTTGTTCCTGCACTACCTCTTTGGTTGGGAGGCTGCCACTGACGGCCTCTGTAGGAGCCTCTAGCTTGCCCTCTACCTCTGGCACGCCTATTCCTGCCTCTCTGGGATCTGTCTGAGTCCGGAAAGGACCAATTCTTAGTAGGCCAATTTCTGCTGAATCTCGGTGGTTGCACTTGCAGGAAGTCCTCGACTGTTTGCACAGATTTTGCCTTTTCTTCAAACTTCTTTAAGACCTCCTGAGCCGTGGAACCAAATAATTTTTGCTTTTCCATTGGAGCATCCAGAAGCTTAGCTTTAACATGGTCTGGTAAAGATTGTTCCTTCAGCCAGGCATGCCTTCGTATAACTGCTCCTGTCATAGCTGACCTACATGAAGCTTCCAATGCATCATAACCACACTGCAAAAAATGGTTGCTAACCTGCTGTGAGTTATGTACCAGATCCTGAAGTGATTTACGGTCAAGGGGTTCAGAAGAGGACAGCTTCTTATGCAATTCATCTAACAAATACTCTTGGTACTGAATCATATGAAATTGACAATTTAATGCCCTCATGGAAAGAGTTGCAGAACTATACACTTTCTTACCCCATCTCTCTAAAGCTCTAGACTCCCTTTCAGAGGGTAGTGGATTTTTAGCAGTAGCAGCTGCAACCCCTTTTGGGCCCTGGGAAATTGTTTCTGGGTCTGCAGAGTGGGCCTTGTACAGGTGTAGATGAGAATCCGGGACCCTGTAGTACCTATCAGGTTTGACAGGAGCCGGAGGTAGAGAATCAGGGGCTGTACTAGCATCAGAGTACACATCATCAATAACATTCAAAACAGGAGGTATAGCTAAAGGCCTATGCTGAGGTAAATGTAAAAAGGTCCTTAATCTTTTTCTAGAATCAGAGAATTCCTGGCCCTGCCATTGAAAATGTTCTCTCATAGAGTGTAGCGTCTCTCCAAATGAAAACTCTTTAGGAGGGGAGGCCGAAGGAATAGATTCTTCAGCATCAGAATCCTCGTAGGCCGAATAAGCCTCCTCCTGGGGGGGTCTGACAAAGCAGAGCCATCCGTGGACTCATCTGAGGAGTGGGGGTCAGAGGGCTCAACCCTAGGCCTTTTGTCTGGTGGTGGTTGAGAGCCCCTGTCCGGGTGGGGTCGAGAACCTCTAATTAAAGAGATTAAATCCTCTGCTAGGCTGAGAATCTGTGAGCCAGTAGAAGATCTCTGAGAGGAAACCTTGGGAGGCAAAGCTTTAGTAAGTTTGGCAGCTTTAGCCCTAGAAAAGGCCTTAATGGACATGGATGCAGGGGGTCTGGCTGCAACACGTGCAGGAGTAGACTTGTCTAAAGGAATGGTGTCGGACATTTCCTGGACACCGGTTTCAGTAGGTAATTCAATAACCGACTCGGCCGGGGCCTCTGGGGCCGAGGTAGTCGGTTGAGTGGTTTCGGTAATAGGAAGCACCGAGGACTCGGTTTCAGCCGAAACCGAGACACTCTCGGTAGGCCTGACCGTGGTTTCAGCCGAAACCGCGGGCCGTGAGTGTCGGTCCTTGTCCTTCCGTTTTTTAACCAAATGCGAAGTCGGAGTCTCCGACGGCATCTTGTACGCAAAATTAGCCCCAAAAAATTCCTCTGCAAACTCCGACCGACGTCTAAGAGTTCGTCGGTTGAAGGAAGCACAGGCTGAGCAGGCCGAGACGTCGTGGTCTGGGCCTAGGCAAAGGAGGCAGTAAGAGTGGAAAACCTTATGAGGTATTTGTTTCCCACAAGTTAAACAATTATTTACTATATCTGACATCGGCTGAGGCAAGAAAGAGTCCCCAACGGGGTACTTAGCTTTTTCGAAGTCTTCGGTAGCTGAATCACAGGAGCTGGGCAACCGGTGCTTGCGAACTGCTTCTGCTTCGGGCACCACGCGGCAAGAAAGACTGAGGAAAATGGCGTCGGCTGATGCTTTTATACCCCAGACGCTCTGACGTCGGGGAAAGTGCGACATCAGCCGAGGCCAGACCCAGACTTTGGAATCCGGCCGACCGAAGGGCTGCCTGAGGCAGGACAACCCATATGTGATGACTGCAGATGCATCCTTGAAGGACATCAGGAAAAAGGGGGCTGGAATTTATTGGAGAAAACTTGCAAAGGAACCAAGGTACTGAAAGCAAATAACTAGAGAGTGAAAAATGACAGAATGGGAAGACACAAAGAATTTATTTGGATTGCAGGTTAGAGACTGCCTTCCCTACCAAGGATTGATATCAGAGTAAAAGCAAAAAGAGAAAGACAAGGAAGCAAGGGGTCCTAAATGCAAGACCAGCAATAGTAGATTTTTAGTAGACTCTATAACAGAAGCTGCTGTTAAAAAAGGAATAATTAGTACAACATACAAAATATTGCATGATAACTATAAGAATCAATCAATGGAGGTTAGAAAGGATTAGGAAAAGAGATTGGATAAGCAATTCACAAAGTAACAATTGGTGGATTTATGTATGCCTACCAAGCAAGGAACAACATTTAGATCACTTAGGATTTTTGTTTGGAAATATTTACAAAAGTATTTTTATACCCCACATACTATTCTGAGAATTTTTCTTCTGGTAAAGAGCACAAGTTGGAAGTGTGATGGGAAACTGGTAACTTGGAATACATTTTCTGGGAGTGCAATGAGTTGGCAGACTTTGGAGATGACCTGCAGACTACTCTGTCAGAGATACTGGTTGGGCAAACTGGTGTATCTAGGGAAATGATCCTTCTGAGCTATGATGTAAAAAGTACAGTTTTGTACCTACCATAAATGTAGATGTCCGATAGATATGCAACTGCAGTCATAACATGTGGGTTGTCCTGCCTCAGGCAGCCCTTGGTATGCCGGATTCCAAAGTCTGGGTCCGACATCGGCTGATGTCGCATTTCTCTCCAACGTCAGAGCGGCTGGAGTACATAAGCATCAGCCGACGCCATTTTCTTCAGTGTTTCTTGCCCCAGATGCCAGGTGCCCTCCAAGGAAGGCTGTAATCAAATTGGAAGACAAAAACAGGATTCCAAACAAATAAATGAGCAATAAAACAAATACACCATAACAGATATCCCCAGCTAAGAGTAACAGGGATAGGAGTGGACCCTAGGCATAGTGGGGTATGGAGGGAGGGAAAATCCGACTGCAGTTGCATGTCTATCGGACATCTACATTTATGGTAGGTACAAAACTGTACTATGTCCTTCAAGAATGCAAATGCAGTCATAAAATGTGGGTAGAATACCATAGCTTAGCTGGGGGAGGAGGTATGCACTAGGAAAGAGATGGTGTGGCAATCATACCCTGCAGGACTGCCGAAGCAAAGCCTGCTCTGGATCTGGAATATAGAGGGAGATTGTAGTGTTTGGAGAATGTATGCACGGAGCTCCATGTAGCAGCTTCTAGAATGTCCTTGGTAGGCACCCCTCTTAAAAATGCTGTAGAGGTGGCTGTAGCTCTGGTGGAATGTGGTCTGACATTGGCTGGAACAGTCTTTCCATGAAAGGAATAACAGAATCTGATGCAATGTCCAATCCATTTAGAAACAGTCTGTTTTGAAATTGCTTTTCCTTGGACTGCAGGGGCGTAAGCTACAAAAAGTTGTTCAGACTTCCTACTGGCCTTGGTTCTGTCCAGGTAGTATCGAAGTTGTCTGTGAATGTCCAAGGTATGCAAAAGTCTTTCCCCCTTATTCTCAGGATTGGGGAAGAAAGCAGGCAGATGAATGGCTTGATTTAGAGAAACCCTAGATACCACCTTTGGCATAAAAGTAGGGTTGGTCCTTAATGAAACCCTGTCTCTGTGGAAAATAATAAAGGGTGGTATTGTCATTAGGGCCTGTAGCTCCGAAACCCTTCTTGCTGAGGTAAATGCCAACAGGAAAGCTGTCTTCCATGAGAGAAATTGCAAGTCAACTGAAGCTGCTGGCTCAAAAGGAGGTAGAGTCAGTTTTTCTAAGACAAAATTGAGGTCCCAGGCTGGCACTGGGGCCTTTCTTGGTGGCTTAATGTTCTTGATTCCCCTGAGGAATTGTCTTAGTAAGGGGTGAGAGAAAACAGGAGGATCAGTGTTGTATCCAGCTGAAATAGCAGATGCATGTATCTTTATGGAAGAATATGAGAGGCCGTTCTTTAACATATCTGCCAAATATTCCAAGATAAGTGGGATGTTCAGCAATGATGCATCATGTCCCTTGCTGGTATTCCAATTGCTGAATCTTTTCCACTTTGCTAAGTAAACCTTTCTGGTGGATGGTCTTCGAGCCTCTGTTAGTATCCGCTGAACTTCCTTGGAGAGAGATAAGCTGAAGTTATTTATGGGATCTCCCGGCTGTTAGCTGCAGTGTCTGAAGGTTTGGATGCAGTGTTTCGAAATTGTGTTGAGTCAAAAGTAGAGGCCACTGAGGGAGGGCCCACCTCCTGGTGTGACATATGCTCCGTAGTAGTGGGTACCAGTGTTGTCTTGGCCAATCTCGAGCTATTATGATTCCCTTGGGCTTCTCTGCTTTGATCTTTAGTAATACTGAGGTCATCAGTGGCAGAGGTGGGAATGCATAGATTGCTAGGGAGTTCCAGTTGAATGAGAGGGCATCTATTTTCCAAGCTTTTGGATGGTATGTCCTTGTGCAAAATTTTGGTAGAAGATGGTTGAGGTGAGAGGCAAATAGGTCCACTTCTGGCTTGCCCCATGTCGAAGTGAGTTGTCTGAAGGCCTTCGGATGTAACCTCCACTGTGTGGATCTGTGAAATTCCTGCTTAGGCTGTCCACCAACACATTGTCTTTTCCTGGAACAAACTGGGATTGTAACTGGATGTTTAGGCTCAGTGATTTCTCCCAAAGCTGCATTGTCAGTCTGCAAAGGGGTAAGAGTGGATGCCCCCCTGCTTGTTTATGTACCACATCACAGTGGTGTTGTCTGTCCGTATCATTAAATGGCCTTGCTGGAGTTGGTGTTGAAAAGCCTCGATGGCATGCATTACTGCCAGCATTTCTTTTGGTTTATATGCAGATGTGTTTCCTTTGGAGACCATTGTCCTTGTATACACCTGCCTTCCATGTGCGCCCCCCATCCAAGGTCTGAGGCGTCTGTAGTCATGGTCTGTGTTATTTGTGTTTTTTTGAATGACATACCTGTGTTTTCCTGGCTCACCGAGGCCCACCATAGGAATTCCTTTTGTAGGCATGGAATGAGTGGTATGATTGTCTCCAAGTTGTTGCTGTATTGAGACCAAATGCTTTTTAGGTACCATTGAAGCTTTCTCATGTGTAGTTTTGCTAATGGAACCAGTAGAATGCAGGATGCCATGTAACCCAGGGCCTGTAGGAATCTCCTTGCAGTCATCTGGGTGCAATTTGCTAAACCTTTGAAGTAATGAGTTAACTTATCTTGCTTGTCTT
Source organism: Protopterus annectens (assembly GCF_019279795.1). Lineage (NCBI taxonomy): Eukaryota > Metazoa > Chordata > Ceratodontiformes > Protopteridae > Protopterus > Protopterus annectens. The sequence continues at coordinate 697,651,064 of NC_056725.1, read as the reverse complement.
CTGTCAGGTAAGCCATCTGAGAGGCTGTGTCTAGTTTGGCTCCTAAGAAGATTATTTGCTGGGATGGCTGCAGTCTTGACTTTTGGAAGTTGACTGTGTATCCCAGAGCTTGAAGTAATCGTATGACATAATCCAGGTTTTTTGTCAACATCAATTTGTCGTCCGCTTGTATGAGGCAGTCGTCTAGGTACGGGTAAATTTGTATACCCTGGAGCCTGCAATGAGCAATTACTGAAGCCAGGCATTTTGTAAATACTCTGGGCGCAGTAGATAAGCCAAATGGCAATGCTGAGAAATGATAATGCTCTGGCCCTGCAAGAAATCTGTGGTATCTTCTGCAGCTGTGTCTGATAGGGACATGCAGGTATGCCTCCTTGAGGTCCAGAGTAATCAGCCACGACTCCTTGCCCAGCATGGGAAGGAGTTGCTGTAGAGTCAGCATTTTGAACTTTGGTACTATGAGAAAGGTGTTTAATGCGGACAAGTCCAGTATTGGTCTCCATTGAGATTCTTTTCTTGGAACAAGGAAAGTACAGTTTTGTACCTACCATAAATGTAGATGTCCGAGAGGAATGCATCTGCAGTCATAACAAATGGGTTGTCCTGTCATCAGGCAGCCCTTCGGTCGGCCGGATTCCAAAGTCTGGGTCTGGCTTCGGCTGGAGTCGCACTTCACCCGACGTCATTGCGGCAGTTTTCGGGTATAAAGGCATCAGCCAACGCCATTTTCCTCAGTGTTTCTTGCCCCAGATGCCAGGTGCCCTCTTGGTAGGCTAAATTTGGATAAATGTCAAAGTTTCCAAATAGTAGAGAGCAAACACACAAAATAAACATGTATGTACATATATACAAACAGATACACCATAATAGATCCCCTCCAAGCTAGCTGTAGATTGGTAAGTACCCTAGGAGTACCTCAGAGGGGAAGGAGGGTGGGTAATCCCGACTGCAGATGCATTCCTCTCGGACATCTACATTTATGGTAGGTACAAAACTGTACTATGTCCTTCAAGGATGCATCTGCAGCCATAACAAATGGGTAGAATACCATAGCTAAACTAGGGGAGGAGGAAATGAGAATACATTATGGTGTAGTCAGGATCCCTTGCAAAACAGCAGTGGCAAAGCCAGCACGGGATCTAGAATATAGAGGTAAGTTATAATGCTTGGCAAATGTATGCACGGAGGTCCAAGTAGCAGCCTCTATAATGTCCTTGGTAGCCACTCCTCGTAGAAAGGCTGTGGTAGTGGCTGTGGCCCTTGTGGAGTGAGGCCTGATGTTCTCTGGTGTTTTCTTTCCATGGTAGGAGTAACAAAGTCTAATGCAATTTCCTATCCATTTGGAGATTGTCTGTTTAGAAATTGGTTTTCCTTCTTTTCCTGTTGCATAAGCTACCAGAAGCTGGTCAGTTTTTCTATTGTTTTTAGTCCTGTCCAGGTAGTAGCGTAATTGCCTGTGTACATCCAAGGTATGTAAAAGCTTTTCTCCCTGTTCTGTGGATTGGGGTAGAAAGTAGGAAGGTGGATAGCCTGATTTAAAGAGACTCTGGATACCACCTTAGGCATAAATGTAGGATTTGTTCTCATGGACACTATCTTGATGGAAGATCAGGAAGGGTTGTACTGCCATTAATGCTTGTAGTTCAGAGACCCTTCTTGCTGAAGTTATTGCCAGCAGGAAGGCAGTTTTCCAGGATAGGTATTGTAAGTCTGCTGTAGCTGCTGGCTCGAAAGGAGGCAGAGTCAGTTTTTCTAGCACAAAGTTCAAGTCCCAAGCTGGCAATGGAGGTTTCCTGGGAGGTTTTACATTTTAATTCCCTCAGAAACTGTCTGAGCAGAGGATGAGAAGACAGGAGGATGCAAACTGTACTGTGCTGAAATAGCTGATGCATGTATCTTAATGGAGGAAAAGGACAGGCCTGTGTGGTAGAGCTCAGCCAAGTACTCCAGGATGTTGGCTATGTTCACCAGTGTCACCTCGTGCCCTTTTGCAGCACTCCAGATGAGATATCTTTTCCATTTTGCTGCATAATTTTTTCTTGTTGAAGGTCTACGAGCCTCCAAGATTATGTCCTTAACCCTTTGGGATAAATTTGGGTTAATTTCTGTCATGTAATGTTCCAGGCAGTTAGCTGCAGAGTTTTTAGGCTTGGATGCAGAATGTTGTAGTTGTTCTGTGTCAGCAGTAATGGGATCAGTGGTAGTTTCCATATTTGTTCCCTGGACATGCTCCTCAGTAGTGGGTACCAATGTTGTCTTGGCCAGTCTGGGGCTATCAGAATGATCCTCGGACGTTCCTCTTTGATCTTGAGAAGCACCTTGTGCATCAAAGGAAGTGGTGGGAATGCGATGCTGTCAGGCTTTTCCAACTGAAAGATAGGGAGTCCACCTTCCAAGCAAGTGGGTGGTAAGTCCTTGTGCAGAATTTTTTCAACTGGTGATTGTATGGGGATGCAAACAAGTCTATGTGTGGTAATCCCCATTTCCTTGTGATGTCTTTGAAGACGTCCGGATGCAGCATCCATTCGTGGGCATCTGTTGTAGTTCTGCTTAATATGTCTGCTAGAATGTTTTCCTTCCCTGGTACATAAATTGCCTGTAACTGAAGGTTGTAGCCCAGAGCCACATCCCATAGGTCTAGTGCCAGCCGGCATAGGGTGTATGAGTGTGTGCCTCCCTGTTTGTTGATGTACCACATAACTGTGGTGTTGTCTGTCCTTATCAACAGCTGGCCTTCGTGGAGAAGAGGTCTGAATGCCTGGATTGCCAATTTTACTGCCATCATTTCTTTTAGGTTTATGTGTAGATGCAGTTGGTCCTGAGTCCATAGGCCTTGAATGCACTTGTCCATCATGTGTGCCCCCCAACCGAGGTCTGAGGCATCTGTCGTGATAGTTTGTCTTGGATGACTTTTGCTGAAGGGCAGTCCTGTGTTTAATTGACAGGCCTGAGCCCACCATAAGAACTCTTGCTTCAGACATGGGATTATTGGAAGTTTGGTTTCCAGGCTGTGCTTGTGCTGAGACCACAAATTCTTTAGGTACCACTGTAGCTTTCTCATATGAAGCCTGGCATGAGGGACCAGAATTATGCAGGATGCCATGAAGCCTAGAGCTTGTAACACTTTTCTTGCAGTTAGGTGGCTCCGCTTTGTTAATGTCAAGAAGTAGAGAGGAAGTTGTTCTTTCTTTTCTGCAGTTAGAAATGCCATTTGTTTTGATGTGTCCAGTTCTGCACCCAGAAAGGTTATTATTTGGGATGGAATCAGCCTTGACTTTTTTGTACTGACTGTGTATCCCAGGGCTTGTAGCAGATAGATGACTCTTTGTAAGTCTTCTGTTAATTTGTTTTTGTTGTCCGCTTGTATCAGGCAGTCGTCCAGGTAGGGATAGATTTGAATTCCCTGAAGTCTGCAATGAGCGATTACTGATGCCAGGCATTTCGTGAACACTCTGGGCGCAGTAGATAAGCCAAAGGGCAATGCTGAGAATTGATAATGCTCTGATCCTGCAAGAAATCTGAGGTATCTTCTGCAAATTGGTCTTATGGGGACGTGCAGGTATGCCTCCTTGAGATCTAGAGTTACCAGCCAAGACTCCTTGCCCAGCATGGGAAGAAGCTGCTGTAGAGTCAGCATTTTGAATTTTGGAACAATGAGGAATGTGTTTAGAGCGGACAGATCTAGAATAGGCCTCCATTTGTTTTCTTTTCTTGGTACCAGGAAGAGCCTGGAGTAAAATCCCTTCCCTTGCTCCATAGATGGTACCTTTTCCACAGTTCTCATTCTTAATAATTGAGATATTTGTCTTAGAGCTTCTGCCCTTTGAGTAGGTGGTAGGTTCGGCATTCCTCTCTTGCCTGGTAGAGTATGGAAATGGAACCTGTAACCTTGGTCTATAGTTTGCAAAATCCATTTTTCTCTTGTAATGCAGTGCCAGTTTTTGAAAATAAGGTTAGCTTTCCCTAAAGGTGCTTCCATTTGTTCCCTGGTAGGCGGTGCCACCGCCAAGTCACTGTGATTGAGTTGTTGTAGTGGTGGTGGCTGTGTCCGTGCCTCGTTGGTTGTTACCCTGCCACTGGTGACCCCTGTAGGCACCTCTGGATTGGTTTCTGCCTCTAGAGCGCCTATACCTGCCTCTTTGTGCCTTAGAGGACTCCGGAAAGGACCAATTCTTGTAGGGCCAATTTCTGCTAAACCTTGGAGGTTGAACTTGTAAGAAATCTTTTACTGTTTGCACAGATTTTGCTTTCTCTTCCATCTTTTTCAAAACTTGTTGTGCGGGGGCACCAAATAAATTGACCTTGTCCATAGGTGCATCCAAAATCTTAGATTTGATATGGTCTGGTAATGCCTGTTCTTTCAACCATGCATGCCTCCTGATAACTGTGCCCGTCATGGCTGATCTAAAGGAAGCCTCCAGTGCATCATAGCCACATTTTAAAGAATGGTTACTAACCTGCTGAATGTTATGTAACATTTCTTGAACATACTTTTTATCTAAAGATTCTTCAGAGGACAGCTTTTTAGTTAACTGGTCAAGCATAAACTCTTGATATTGAATCATATGAAAATGGCAGTTCAAAGCTCTAGCTGACAAGGTAGCAGAGGTGTAAACTTTTACCCCATCTCTAAGGACCTGGAATCCCTTTCTGAGGGGAGGGGGTTTTTAGAAGAAGTAGCTGCTACAGCTTTAGGGCCCTGGGAGATAGTCTCAGGATCTGCAAAAGGGGCCTTATATAAGTGGTGATGAGTGTCTGGGACCCTGTAGTACCTATCTGGTTTTGCAGGGGCCGGAGGTAACGTATCAGGAGAAGTGCAAGCATCATTAAATGCATCATCAACAACAGATAGAACTGGAGGAATAGCTAAAGGCCTATGCTGTGGTAAGTGTATAAAGGTCCTAAGCCTTTTCCTTGAATCTGAGAAATCTTGGCCCTGCCACTGGAATTGTTCCCTCATAGCATGCAAGGTTTCCCCAAAGGAAAATTCCTCAGGAGGAGAGGCTGAAGGGATGGACTCCTCAGCATCGGTGTCTTCGTAAGGAGAATAAGAAGCCTCTGGAGGATCTGAGTGCTCTGAGTCATCAGAAGAATCATCTGTGGCTACTGGCTCAGGGGGCTCTGCTCTAGGTCTCTTTTCTGGAGGAGGGAGAGAGACCCTATCAGGATGAGGCTGGGATCCACGGATTAAAGTGATGAGATCCTGTGCCAAAGAAAGCATATGGGAGCTGGTGCTGGGCCTGTGAGAGGGGGGCTTTGCAGCCACTGGCCTGGAAGTTTTGGCTGCTTTAGCCCTGGCAAAGGCCTTAATAGACATAGCTGGAGGAGGCCTAGCAGCTCCACGTGCAGGAGTAGAAATATCTAGAGGGATGGTGTCTGATAAATCCTGTGAAATCGCACCAGAAGGCTGGATTTCAGAGGCCGTTTCTACCAGAGTAGAAGAGGCCTCGGTAGAAGGCAAGTTATCGGCTGAAGAAAGAACCGCTTGCTCGGTTTCGGCCGAAACCGAGACACTCGCCGTTTGCTTGGCCGTGGTTTCAGCCGAAACCGCGGACCGCAAGTGTCGGTCCTTTTCTTTGCGTTTTTTAGTTATCTGCGTAGTCGGAGGATCCGACGGCATAATGTAGGAAAATTCGGAGCCGAAAATCTGTTCAGCAAAGTCTGAGCGACGTCTAAGCGTCCGCCGATTAAAAGAAGCACAGGCTAGACAAGCTGCTACGTCGTGGTCTGGGCCTAAACAATGTATGCAATAGGAGTGGAAATCCTTATGAGGTATTTGTTTCCCACAAGTTAAACAGTTATTAACTTTCTCTGACATCGGCTGAGGCAAGAAAGAGTCCCCAATGGGGTACTTAGCTTTATAGAAGTCTTCGAAGTAGTATTCGGTAGTAGTAATCTCTAGATCTGACCGACCGGCACTTGCGAACAGCTTCTGCTTCGGGCGCCACGCGGCAAGAAAGACTGGGGAAAATGGCGTCGGCTGATGCCTTTATACCCGAAAACTGCCGCAATGACGTCGGGTGAAGTGCGACTCCAGCCGAAGCCAGACCCAGACTTTGGAATCCGGCCGACCGAAGGGCTGCCTGATGACAGGACAACCCATTTGTTATGACTGCAGATGCATCCTTGAAGGACATCAGTCTTGAGTAAAACCCCTGTTCTTGTTGTGGAACTCTTTCTATTGCTTTCATTCGAGTCAGCAGAGTGATTTGCTTGATAGCCTCTGCCCTTTGATTTTGTGGTAGGTTTGGCATGCCTTGTTTTCTTGGTAAGGTATGAAAATGAAACCTGTACCCTCGGTCTATAATGTCCAAAATCCATTTGTCCTTTGTCAGTCTGTGCCAGTTTTCTGCAAACAGAGATAATTTCCCGCCCAAGGGAGCTTCTAGTTGTTCCCTGGTAGGCGGTAGTAGAGGAAAGTCATTGAGTTTGTGGTTGTTGGGCAGGTGAAACCCCTCCGCCACTTCTTTGGTTTCCTGGCTGCCATTGTCATCCCCTGTAAGGGCCTCTGTATTGGCCTCTTCCTTGGCCACGCCTGTTCTTACCCTTTGAAACTTTTCTGGATTAGGAAAGGACCAGTTTTTGAAGGCCAATTCCTACTGAATCTGGGGGTTGAACCTGGAGGAAATCTTTCACAGTCTGAACTGATTTTGCTTTTTCTTCGATGGTCTTTAACACATCCTTAGCATTTGCACCAAAAAGCTTGTTCTTTTCCAAAGGTGCATCCAGAAGTTTTGCTTTTACATGATTTGGTAGAGGTTGATCTTTTAACCAAGCATGTCTACGAATCACTGCCCCTGTCATAGCTGCCCTACATGAAGCTTCCAGTGCATCATATCCACACTGCAGGAAGTGATTGCTTACTTGCTGAGTGTTATGTACAGCTTCCTGCAAAGTCTTCCTGTCTAAAGGATCAGGAGAAGCTAATGTTTTTGTAAATCTTCTAAGAGATAATCCTGATATTGTAACATATGAAAAGGCAATTTAAAGCTCTCATAGATAAGGTAGTGGATGTGTAAACCTTTTGCCCCATCTCTAATGACCTTGCTTCCCTGTTGGAGGGCAAAGGATTTTTTGAGGTGGAGGCTGAAATTCCTTTAGGCCCCTGTGAAATAGTTTCCAAATCAGCAGTATGGGCCCTGAATAAATGGGAATGAGTTTCTGGGACCCTGTAATACCTGTCTGGCTTGGCTGGAGCAGGAGGAAGAGAATCAGGGGTAGCACTAGAGTCAGAATACAAATCATCCAGAACATCAAGTACAGGAGGAATAGCTAAGGGCCTGTGCTGAGGCTTCTTAAGGAAAGTTCTAAGGCGTTTCCTAGAATCAGAATATTCCTGACCCTGCCACTTGAAATGTTCCCTCATGGTGTGCAGAACTTCCCCAAAAGAAATATCCTCAGGAAGGGAGGCCGAAGGGATGGAATCTTCTGCATCCGAGTCCTCATAGGTCTGGAAGAGCTCTTCCTGGCTATCAGAGTGGACAGAGCCCTCAGAGTCTTCATCTGAAGGAGAAGGGTCAGAGGGTTCAACCCGGGCCTTTATCAGGAGGAGGCTGGGATGCTCTCTCAGGATGGGCCTGTGAACCTCTAATCATGGAAATTAAATCAGCAGCCATGGACATAATTTGTGTCTCCGGAGTCGGCTGAGGTAAGGATTTAGAAGTAATATGCTTTGTTTTGCTGGCTGCCTTAGCCCTAGTGTAGGCCTTAATAGACATGGCCATAGGAGGCCTGGCAGCTCCACGTGCAGGAGTGACCTTGTCTACAGCAATGGTCTCGGGCATTTCCTCGGTTTCGGTATCCGGAGGAAAGTCTATAACTGGCGTCGGAGTAATGTCTGGAATCGGAGTCGTCGGTAATGCGGTGTCTTCGGTTCGGAGCGGTGGAGAGACCGTCTCAGAGGGAACCGGAGCACTCGCGCTAGGTTTTGGCGTGGAGTCGGTGGTAGACGCGGGCCGAGGATGTTGGTCCCAGTCTTTTCGCTTTTTGGGAGTTTGCGATGTCGGAAGATCCGACGGCATGGTGTAGGCAAATTTATCGCCGAAAAAATCTTCAGCGAACTCCGCCTGGCGCCTGAGAGTGTGCTTGTTGAAGCGAGCACAGGCTACACAGGCCGAGACGTCGTGGTCTGGGCCCAGGCAAGGGAGGCAGTAAGAGTTGAAATCCTTATGAGGTATTTGTTTACCACAAAAAAGACAATTGTTAACTTTTTCAGTAATTTCTGACATCGGCTGAGGCAAGAAAAGGTCCCCAACGGGGTACTTAGCTTTTTTGATGACTTCGGTATCATAGAATACAGGAGCTGACCGACCAGCACTTGCGAACTGCTTCTGCTTCGGGCACCGCGCAGCAAGAAAGACTGAAGAAAATGGCGTCGGCTGATGCTTATGTACTCCAGCCGCTCTGACATCGGAGAGAAATGCGACATCAGCCGACGTCGGACCCAGACTTTGGAATCCGGCCGACCGAGGGCTGCCTGAGGCAGGACAACCCACATGTTATGACTGTAGTTGCATTCTTGAAGGACATTTGGAATTGCCTAAATATAGCAAGGCTTTGCAGAGTCTAATTATGGCAGCTGCCAAAAAAAGCAATTAGTTAAAAATGAAAATGAAAGTCTAAACCAACAGTACTAGAAGTAGTAATATAGTAGCAGAGATAAAACAACTGGAATTGGGATCTTCAGAAAAGGGTATGAGCAAATTACATTAAAAAATGAGAACTGTGGGAACAATACATAGAAGAGTGGAATAAGGCTAAAAAGAAGGCAGGACTTAAATGAGCTATGTAATGTCAGACTGGCAGTGACTGGGTAGATCATAAGTGATGTAAAGAAGTTATGTACTCACCATAACGTTTCATGTGAGTTGTTCATCTTGCCTTCATTCTTACTGATGGGTTCGGAGCCGATTCTTGGCTGCAACTCGGCGAATGCAAAAGCTTGATGTCGTCAACCAGCTCATGACCTACTCCCTTTCCCATGATACACTGGTGCTGCCCTCAGATCTTGTTTGCTGCCAACAATGGTATAAGCCATCTCCCAATACAGTAGCAGAATAGAATACACTGGGTACAGGTCAATATAGTCATGCCTCACCTTAGGCTCTCGGCCCTCAAGAAGTCTGGAAGGGGGTTGGAGGGTGGGACGTAAGAATGAAGTCAAGATGAACAACTCACATGGAACATTATGGTGAGAACATAACTTCTTTATGTGAAGTTGTTCTACCTTGCCGTCATTCTTACTGATGGGATAGCACCCTGAGCACCATCTTCTTGGGTGGCTCACGGGAGTATATTCTTCAGGACAGTGGAACCAAAGGAAGCCCTGTACTTGGAGGCCCTATCCACTTTGTAATGAGTGATAAAGGTTCGAGTTCTTGACCAAGTAGCTGCTGCACAATTTGTATCTATTGCCAGTTTGGCAGAAAAGACTGAGGAAGTGGAGACAGCTCTAGCTGAGTGAGAATTTATATTGTCTTGTAATGGTGTATTCACTGAACTGTACATAAAAGAAATACAATCCGATAACCATTTTGATAATGTGGTTTTTACAACAGGAGGATCTTTCCTGGATTCTGAGAAGGAAACAAAAAGTTGATCCGTTTTCCTGAAATCCTTGGTCCTGTCTAAATAAAAGCGAAGCTGTCTGTGTACATCAAGCCTGTGCAACATATATTCTGTCTTACTGCCATACTTGTGGAAGAATACTGGCAATTCTATAGACTGACTGAGATTTGTTTGTGAACATACCTTTGGTAAAAAGGAGGGATTTGTCTGGAGAGAGAGACTATCATTATGAAATATCAAATAAGAGGTTTTAATGGAGAAGGCCTGTAACTCTGAAACTCTGCGAGCAGAAGTAATAGCTATTAGGAAGACTGTCTTCCATGTGATAAACTTTAGGTCACATGAAGAGTCTGGTTCAAATGGTGGTAGAATTATTCGCAATAGAACAAAATTTAGATTCCATGGAAAAACAGGGGATCTGATGGGTGGTCTTAAATGTATACTGCCTTTGAGAGTCTATGTGACACTATATTAGACTCTTCCTCGCCCAAATGGAAATTGGAGATGCAGCCAAATGAACATGAACAGTCGCAACAGCTGCTCTCTTATTGAAAAGTCCTATCAAAAATTCTAGAATAGAAGCAATTGGGAGCTACATAAGACTCAACATGATTTTGAGAACCCATACTGAGAATCTTTTCCATTTGCTGAGATATAGCTTTCTAGTGGAGGATTTGTGAGATGATGTCAGTATATGCTGACCTGCAGCCAAGAGTTTCTGAAGCTTGCCTATGTTTGGAACTGGTGCAGCCAAGTTGTTTTTGTGTTTAAATTACCTGTTTTACTGTTGTAGGCTGCACACTCAAGTGTGATAGCCATTTCTGTGTATTTAAAGTGCTTTTTTGATTGTATCTGCTTTATTTTCTGAAAAAATATACTTGTTTCCCGCCTTTCTAAGCTAGTATAGTCCAGTTTTCAGGTTAGTGCTGAATTCAGGGCTGTGTTACAAGTTTCTGTGTTTGACCATTACCTTACCTGCATAGTAGGAAGTTTACCTGTTCATCTGTGAGAGAGGGGAGCTTTGAGCAGCCCATCTTGTCCCTGGAGGAGTGGTATAAGCTCAGAAATTAGTAGTTTATTGGCAATTTTGGGCTAATTTCTATCTCTTTCATTTCCCTGCTATAAAAACCCGCATTTGTGTGGTTTTTGCACTTGTATACAGCTCAGGAAGCTCCTGCCTGGTGCCCTGCAGAGTTCTACAGCAGCAGACAGACAAAATAGAGACTTTGGAGTGATTAAGTTTCATTTTCCTGCATTTCCTTGCTGCCTTTGGCTAATTCCTCATAAAACACTAATTTTTAGTGTTTCTGTGATTTAAAAAGCTTGCTTCAGCTACATATTGTACTTATTTTACTGCCTGCACTTTTACAAAGTCGTTTGTGTTTAAATTACCTGTTTTACTGTTGTAGGCTACACACTGAAGTGTGATAACCATTTCTGAGCATTTAAAGTGTTTTTTTGATTGTATTTGCTTTATTTTCTGAAAAAAAAACACATCAAAAATACTTGTTTCCTGACTTTCTAAGCTAGTATAGTCCAGTTTTCAGGTTAGTGCCGTATTCAGGGCTGTGTTACAAGTTTCTGTGTTTGCCCATACCTTACTTGGACAGAAGGAAGTTTCTCTGTTCACCTGTGAGGGAGAGGAGCTTTGAGCAGCCTATCTGTCCCTGGAGGAGTGGTTTCAGCCCAGAAATTAGTAGTTTATTGGCCATTTTGGGCTAATTTCTATCTCTTTCATTTCCCTGCTATAAAACCCGCATTTGAGGGGTTTTGAGGTTGTATACAGCTCAGCAAGCTCCTGCCTGGTGGCCTGAAGAGTTCTACAGCAGCAGAAAGACAAAAGAATGACTTTGGAGTGGTTAAGTATCATTTTGTCTGCATTTTCTTGCTGCATTTAGTTAATTCTGCCTAAAACGCCGATTTTTAGCATTTCTGTGATTTAAAAAGCTTGTTCAGGCTACATACTGTGCTTATTTTACTGCCTGCACTTTTACAAAGTCGTTTTTGTGTTTATATTACCTGTCTTACTGTTGTAGGCTACACACTAAAGTGTGATAACCATTTCTGAGCATTTAAAGTGTTTGCATTTGAAGTGTTTTTTTTTAATTGTATCTGCTTTATTTTCTGAAACAAATATATACTTCTTTCCCGCCTTTCTAAGCTAGTATAGCCCAGTTTTCAGGTTAGTGCTGATTTCAGGGCTGTGTTACAAGTTTCTGTGTTGCCCATACCTTACTTGGATAGAAGGAAGTTTCTCTGTTCACCTGTGAGAGAGGGGAGCTTTGAGCAGCCTATCTGTCCCAGGAGGAGTGATTTCAGCACAGAAATTAGTAGTTTATTGGCCATTTTGGGCTAATTTCTCTCTCTTTTATTTCCCTGCTATAAAACCTGCATTTGCGTGGTTCTGCATGCTGGGCAGCGCCGGTTAGATAGGGTATAACTATTCCTGGCTCCACAAGTCTCCTCTTCAATTTTTCCCTTGGAACTAGACAAACTTTCAACTTAAGCACTCAAACCATTCATTTCTCAGCCAGGCACCAGCTCAAAACTCATAGCAAGCACGAATAAACTGCAGCACTAGACCACCCCCCCTATACTGTACAGAAGGACAACATTCTCTATACGACCTTACCAGTCAATCAATTCACTGTACCTATCCAGGCATGTCCAAAGGGCAGTTTCAGGTGTACTCTCCAGTCCAACTGGTGAATCTGGGAATTTTGAGGCAATGTTACAACTGCCTCATGTACACAGACAACCCTCTCCTCCTACCACCAGACACTAATACATGCGAGAGATGCAATTATACAGCCAAACTGGAGGCTAAGCTCTCTCAACTCAAGACTGAAGCAGGCAGTCAAGAGGAGAAGGGAATTACTTGCATCACACCACCAATCTCACAAAGACCTAGTAAACCAGCACTGGCAAAAAACACACAAATACATGAAAACATACTTGGAGGCTCTAAATAAAAATCTGCAAAACAGACCTCCAAAGCAGACATCCAAGCAACCTCCACCCCCCAACACAAATCATGAAACACATATTTCACAAAACCAGTGTACCATGCAATCACAGCCCTTAAGGCAAAATAACATACCCAACACACTAGTAATAGGCAACTCTAGTCAGGCACAATGACGTCCCCACTCACTAGGCTGAAGAAGGAGAAGGTTACTGTTAGCTGCCTGTTGGGTGCCAGGATCCGCCACATAACACTAGCACTCAGGTTACTCCAGAACAAGTACAGATATGACCTTGTCAATGTCCATGTTGGTATGAATGACCTAAGTCATACCTCCCTGGACTACATGAAAAGAGACATGGAAGAGCTCTCTGATAACGTAGCCCAGGCTGGTATGACCCTGACCCTGAGTAGCATCCTGCCCTCACCAAGAATGATACCATGGTACAAAGAAAGAATTATCAATTTCAACAATTGGCTAAGCTTCTGGTGTCATTCAAAGGGGATCCAGTGTCTGTCTGCCTGGGATGACATGCTCGACAAGCCACACTGCTTCGCTAGAGACGGCTTGCACCTGTCACCCTTAGACTTTCGAATACTGGCCAAGGCTCTTGCTACCACCATAGTGCCTTTTTTAGGCAAGGCTCAAAAGACAAACCCACCGCCGTAAAGAGCACAAGTAACAAAAAACTGAGGGTAATGCTGCTTAATGCCAGAAGTCTAAACCTCAAAATGCATGCACTCGAGGCACTCCTCAGTATGGAGAAAGTCAATATATGTACAGTAACAGAAACCTGGTTTAAGGCTCCAGAGAGCCAGCACTACCAGGCTACAACTCATACCATACATTTCGGCCACAGAACCCGGACCGAAATACAAAAGGCGGGGACATATCCATATTCATCGAGGATGCCCACACCTCCAGGTTAGCGGCACAGCACAATGCTTCAGAGGTCGTCCACGTGGAACTAACAGGCAAAACTGCAATTCAAATTGTAGCTTGCCACAGATCACCCACCATGTTCCAGGAACCTCATTCTGCGTTTCTGAAAACACTGGGAAACATAAAGGTCCTACCAAACACCCTAATATTGGGTGATTTCAATTACCCAAACATCAACTGGGAGAACTACTCAAGTACTAACTCCCTTGTCCAACATTTCCTAGAATTTATAAACTCAAATGCCATGGATCAACTGATCAACCCCCCCCCCCCCCCCACCAGAGGTGACAACATATTGGACCTGGTCATCACCAACATGGGCGACCAGTGTTCCACACCGGAGGTCAACCCCTTGCTGGTTAGATCTGACCATAAACTAATCACTCTGGATATCCACATCCCGCCCCCACTCTCGGTCAAGGAAACCACTGTGAAAAACTTTTCAAAAGCAAACTTCATGTTACTTAAGACCAAGTTGGAAAGTTTCAAAGACTCCATGCTAAAGGGTAACGCTATCCAAGCTGCAAAATCCTTTACTAATGCACTCTACGGGCACCTACATGAATGCATGGATCATGCTATCCCAAGCAAAACCATGACTCACTCCTCCAAGAAAAGGAAACCAGTCTGGTGGACCCCTGCCATAAACAAGCTATACAATGGAAGGAGGAAACTAGTACAGAAAAGAGTAAAATCCCAAGAAGCGAAGACATCCCTGATCAGTATTAGCAAGAAACTATGATCCCTCATAAAATCATCCAAGGCTAGCTTTGAAAGAACAATTGCCAAGGACTCCAAAGATAACCACAAGGCATTCTTTAGCTATGACAAGAACCTAAGTGACAATTCTCAGATCTGCTCGGAGTTGGTGCAGAATGGCACAAAATACACTGAACCGACCCATATCACCAACATCCTGGCAGACAGGTTCAGTGCAAACTTCACCCCCCTCTCACCCCCAAAAGGGCCCATAACCATACCAGAAGAATGTAGAGCCCCTGAAATCACAGACACTCAGGTTAAAACAGCCCTCTCCAAAGCCAAAAACAAAGCATCAATGGGACTGGACGGCGTCCCGGGCTGCGTCCTGCATGAGCACAAAGATGAGCTAACCCCTCACCTAAACACAATGTTCAAACTCAGACTCTCCACAGGCTACGTACCCATAGAGTGGTGCACAGCTACGGTTATTCTGCTCCACAAAGCTGGAGCCACAAGAGACCCCGGGAACTACTGCCCTATAAGCCTGACTAGCTTGGTCTGCAAGGCTATGGAGCGCATCATCATCGAACTGATTAACAGAGACATTGGGAACCTCCAAACACTGGACCCTACCCAGTTCGGCATTGGTAAGGGCAGATCATGCCTCCTAAACCTGGTGGACTTCTATGAGACAGTTACCAAGACTATAGACAACAGAAAGGTGGTCTACACAGCCTACCTAGACCTCGCAAAAGCCTTCAACACCATTCCCCATTCTGGTATTATAAATAAGCTCACCAGCCTAAACATAAACCGCTACGTCACGAGATGGGTTGTCAACTGGCTCATGGACAGAACCCACATGGTAAGAGTTGCGGGAGCTAGGTCCGATTCTAAACCAGTTACAAGTGGCATTCCCCAGGGCTCAGTTTTAGGACCCCTCCTGTTCAGCATTACTTCTCAGAAATACAGGCAAGCACAGGAGGACTATGGCTGACCAAGTTTGCAGACGACCACAAACTGGGGGCTATAACTGACTCTCCAGCTGACACGGTCATCCTCCAAAAGGGTCTCACTGAGACAGACACCTGGTGTCAAAATCATGGCCTCAAGCTAAATGCCAAAAAGTGCATAGTAATCCCCTATGTAAAAAACAAAGTACACACAAACTACCGCATAGGTGGTAGTCCCCTAAATACAGAAGACGTAATAAGGGATCTGGGGACCCAAGTAGACAGTAATCTCACATTTGATAATCACATTGCCAAAGTGGTTAGAAAATCCTTCTACGTGGCCCACCTAATCACAAAAGGGTTCACATCCAGATCAAAAGAGGTCATTGTGCCTCTCTACTCATCAGACCCATCATAGAGTACAATGTCCCATTTGGGATGTACCTTACAAGACACCTGCAACAGCTGGAAAGACCACAGAAGTACCTCACCAAGAGGATCACTGGCCTCAAACAGATGCTCTATGCAGCTCGACTGAAGAAACTCCAGTTGTATTCGGTTGCATACCGCCTACTCAGAGGTGTCAGATACAAGGCCATGTCCAACCCAGAATTGATGGACATGCTCCACCTAAAGAAAACCATATCCCCTTGAGCCACACGCTCTAGGGATCTAAACCTCACCACAACAATAAATAGGAAGTGCTGGAAGGATAGATTCCTGTCCCAGAGACTTCCCATGCTTTGGAACAAGATTCCAATCTACATTAGGCACAACTCCTCGATAACACTCTAAGAAAAACACTGACGAGTGGATGAGAACAGAAAGTTTACCCCGGTGATCACTTCAGTGGCTCTGCTGGATACAGGCACAGGGAACTAATCTAAGGCGGCAGAGAAATCCAACACATTCTGGCTAGGCTTATAAATGCCTTTGGACAGATAGCCTAGTACCTACCTATGAAACTATAGCTCTTTACTGCCACAAAATTACCATTGTCTTTTTTCCTCTTCTATCTCTATTAGAGCCCCCTCTAGCAATTAGTATAATTACCCCTTTTTATTTTGTCCTTGATATCCATCCTGAAATAATTTATGTGTCAAATTTACATGCATATTTCTTTCCAAATGTACTTCCTGTTGTACTGATATTTGCACTCTGCATTCCCTAATATAATTCAATACTCTTTCCTTTTTGTCTATACATGTAAGGCCATTTTTGTTCCAAGATATTATGGACAAAGTAGGCAGCATGATAAAAAGCTATTCTTCTTCCCATCTATTATAAATGACAGCTTTTGTAAATGTGTACTTCCAACTTTTGTGTTAGATGCAAACACTATTTGGCAGACTGATCTTTTATACAACCATTTCTTCTATCTCCATTTGAACCCATATCACATGTTTCTGTTTTAATGAAAACCTTCAAACAAAAAAATACATTTTCAAAACACCCCAACCCTATTAACTTAGAGCAAACACACATAACTATGTACATCTTCAAAAAAAGTTTAAACCTCCATGGAAGAACTGCCCCTAATAAACAGCTGCACCCATAAGGATTACCTAACCTAAAATCAAGATTACCCATGCCTAACTTTCAAACTTCAGTCTGTGTTCCCATTTATGACAACTGCAGTCTGTTCTGTTCTTATTTCTGTTCCCCTCCCAGATGATTAAAACAGCTTGTGTACTTTCAGAAAACAATAATGTTTAGCCTTAAGAAAAGCTTTATTGGAAAGGCTCACCCAGACTCTGCTACACTTTGCTGTGAGGGAAAGGTTGGTTTGCTTTTTATTTGTTGTATTTTGTTTTAGTTTATTGCCTTTTTATATTCTGAGTGCTGTTTTTTTTTCCTTTAACTTGTGTTTTGCTTGTGTTCTGCTTTTAACTACATATTAAAACTTCAAAAGACCCCACAGCTCTGTCTCTTGTACATCAGGCAGAACTTAGAACTGATCAATTAAGGACTCATACATACGACAGAAGAGGTCACTTAAGGTTAATCATTTCTGAACTGAGGGGGTGGAGCTAGGAACTAAACCTTCTAGTTAAGGGGTAAAATAAAACATTTCAGAGCTTTATTGGAAAGGCTCACCCAAGACTCTGCTACACTTTGCTGTTAGGGAAAGGTTGGTTTGCTTTTTATTTGTTGTATTTTGTATTAGTTTATTGCCTTTTTATATTTTGAGTGCTGTGATTTGTTTTCTTCACCTTGTGTATTGCTTGTATTCTGCTTTTAACTGCATATTAAAACTTCAAAAGACCCCACAGCTCTGTCTCTTGTGAGTCAGCCAGAAATCCCCCCCCCCATCCTGTCACTGTTGTGTTCTTAAATACCACTGTCTTTCTAGTTGCCTGCCTCTTATGTTAATTTGACCATATATCTCATTCCCTCTCTGCTTTCACTGGCTTGTGTGAGTAAGCACAAAATTATCATTTTGTGAAATCACTCCCCTTCAACTATTTAAATGTATTGGCCATTCCTCTGTATTCCATAGTACTGGAATACAAAAGTGATCACCCCCTTTCAATCTATCTTACTGTTTTAAAAATAGTGACTCTCCACTAAAACTTTACTTTTTAGACAGGTAAAACTTAAGTTACCTACTTTCACATCTAACTTCTCTAGTGCACACTGCAGTGTTTAGGATAAACTATTTTTTTCATCTTACCTTTAAGCATCCCTGTGACTATCACTTGTCTAATAACTGCTGGAAAGCACAAGGAAGCTTTAAACTGATACAAGCACTCACCTCTCCTTATTAATAAGGAGAAATTAATCATAGGCACTAAACAGCCCATAATTGCAAAGTACCTTGCTAAGGTAAGTGAAAACAGCTCCTGTACTTTTCAAAAAAAAAAAGCACTAAACCAGGCATGTCCAAGGGTCAGCTTCCAATGATTTCTCCTGTCCACCTGGTGAATCTGGCCATACTGGGGCAATGCAGCAATTGCCTCATGTACACGGACAACCCTCTCCTCCTACCACCCAACACTACAACCTGTGAGAGATGCATTTACATAGCCAAACTGGAAGCAAAGCTCTCTCTACCCAAGATTGTACTAGACAGACAAGAGGAGAAGGTTAACACCCGCACTACACCTCAAGCAACACACAGTCCTTCTAAATTCACACCAAAAACACCCACACACAGCAACACTAAATCCACATATGTGGAGGCCCTTAACTGTAACCTGCCCAAGCAACAAGGACCACCGAAGCTGAGACGCAAACAAACACCAATCACAACCAAAGTGTCACATAGCTCACAACACCAGTGTGCCACCCAGCAACATCCCCTAAGGCAAGACAACGTACCTAACACTTTAGTCATAGGCGACTCTATAGTCAGGCACACTGATGTCCCACTCACCAGGCTGAACAAAGAGAAAATTAAAGTGAGCTGCCTGTCGGGTGCCAGGATTCGCCACATAACTCATGCACTCAAGTCACTCCACAAGCAGAAAATTTCAACTTTTCTTTGCATGGTATGTCTTATTTTTTGAAACCGCTCTTCTTGAAAAGTCTCACACTTAGCCAGTTTTTTCTTCATTTCAGCCTCAGATGTTTGCAGTTTTATCAGTTCATCTGAAGAGTTAGTTAGAGTTTCTTCCATTTTCCATCCTTTTTTATTTGAGTTTATGTATCTCTTCAAGATTTAGTTTATTTTAATCACCACATAGTACATTTGATCCATTTATTCCTCTAAATTACTGAAAGTCATCTCTTGAGCCAAAGCTGAAACCTGAAATGTTTTTGCTGAACAGCTGCAGAATCCTTCCCAGGCAGTTTTCTCTTCACCTCTTCTGGTTGACTTGCTGTTCTCCAATTTTCTTTTTTGTTGGCATCCAGTCATTGTACTTACATTTCAATGGGAGAGTTACAGTTAAGCTGTTGATCAGTATGCAGCTGTCTTGGAAGTTATATCATCCCCTTTCTTAATGATAAGGTGTCATTCAGGGACTGATGTCTGTCCAGCATTGGTTGCCTGTTGCCTAGTTTTTTCTGGAGTCAGGTGAGACAAGCTAAAGATTGACAGGGTAGTGCAAGCGCGGCTGCATCAACAGAGGCCTTGGCTACTGCAGAAGTCAGGTCCAGGGGATGGTTGAGCACCTCTGCACAGCAGACATCCCCAGACCTAGGGTTCCCTTCCACCAAATCGTCAACTTTTAGGGTCTCACTTGACTTCTTCTTTAGGCCTTGCTTCTTTGTCATTTTCTTCAAAGGAATATCCATGCACCAGCTTATTGTGACTCTGCAGAAATGGTATGTACCAGGCCTGCTGGGCTAGCCAACAAAGATAAGAATGTGTATCCCCTACATAAGTATTACATCAGTGGTGTGCTCTTTGCACAACATGGCAACAAGTTACTTTCTGATCAGGTAAGGCTGAATGGTTTTACCCATTACCTCCCCTTAACAGTCCTAGGCCTGAACCTCTGGCAATTTTGGCATTTACTAACTTTGTGTTCTAGCTCAATTGTGAACGTCTTTGCGCAGTAAATGGCATCTACAAACACATCTATTCATTTTCTCATGAGTGGACATTCCCTGCACCTCCTTGTTAGGCAATCACTACCTCAATGTTCAAATGCTAGCATAAGCACCAGCAAAACAAGTGATAAACTACAGACAAGATTAGATCACCAACAGGGAATTTCTTTGCCCTGTGCTTCACTTGTACTTCTGAATGCACCTTTTGCTAGCAATCACAAATGCGTCAGGAAAGAATTAGCTATGGCATAATTATATGCCAGCTATACATCAATCAGCCATACAAAAATATTTCAGATAAGGTAACGTCAGCCCAATGGTAAAGGAAAATCAGGCTAGATATCAGACTTCAACCTGTGGTGGAGTTCCCTACAGTGATCAGTGCAAAAGTGATCCACATAAAGGACATCCTGAGATTCTCATGGTAAGGATAAGGGGTTCTAATGGAGAGATGAAAAGTCAGAAAGCAAAGGAGAGTAGTACTGCTGAAGTTGAATTCGTACCTTCGCAAGTTGGAGCCTGTTTTTCGCAAAATCTCACCAAGGTGACACTGATATATAGACTGTATTTATATAGCATACATCATTGACCGAAGTAAGTCAAAAACAAAAAAGATAGCTGGGTACCAAAGTCCCAGGATAAAAAATACTGCCTGATCCTGGTGGGCACACTGGTGCCAGGACTGTAATAAAATGACAGTGTAGAATCCTCAAAATCCGGAAACATTCCTACAATGGGGCCAGACCAGGCACAAGAGGAGGATGCCCCCCTGTTGTAGAATGAAGTAGCAGTCTACAAAAATCACAGAAACTGATAGGCCAAAGAAGAGCCATAAAGACGACAGAGTGGACTGTTGAGGATAGGAAAGAAATTATGTATTGCTACTATTATGCAAAAAGCACAGATTTACCAGACAGAGAATATACAAAGAGATTAAAAGATAAACTAGAGGAAAGAAAAATACTTTCAGAGGAAAAACTGTCAAAAGCTTCAAATAAAAATTTGCGTTCATACAACAGATTTTTGAAAAACAGTATATAGATCAAGAAACTTTGATCTGTTTGGAAAAAGCATCATCTGAGGAAATGAGAAAATGTCAACTACAAAACCTAGACATTTCTGAAAAATATAAAAAAGAAATATGGACATGGAAAAAAAAAGAGATTTGATATGGTGCAATATTTATGAAAAGGGGAAAGCCAAGTTAATTAATAGAGAGGAAGCAGCCACAAAGATATTTGAAAAGAAACACAGGCAAAGGCATCCAGATATGGAAAATTTCACAATAAAAAAATTAATATCACAAAGATGGAATGTGGAAAATAAGATTAGTAAACCAAAAGTTAAAGAAATAGACGTTGAAGTTATGGAGTGAAGGATTTAATGTAGCAAGTCTAACACAGAATACATAACAGCATGATGGAGTGAGTCCCCAAAGTAAGGAGAAGCAGGAAGATCAGGAAACATCTGAAGAAATATGAACATGGGAAAGAAAAGGAGATTTAATATGGTGTAATATTTATGCAAAGGAGAAAGCAAAAAGTACAGTTTTGTACCTACCATAAATGTAGATGTCCGATAGATATGCAACTGCAGTCATAACATATGGGTTGTCCTGCCTCAGGCAGCCCTAGGTCGGCCGAATTCCAAAGTCTGGGTGCGGCGTCAGCTGGTGTCACCTCCTCTCCAACGTCACAATGGCTGGAGTATAAAGGCATCGGCCGATGCCATCTTCTTCAGTGTTTCTTGCCCCAGATGCCAGGTGCCCTCCTAGGAAGGCTAAATTTGGTGAATGGATAAAAAATTCCAGACATGCACAACAGTAATAAACAGACACACCATAGGAGATACCCCCAGCTAATAGGAAAAGGGGTAGGGACCTATAAAGAAAGTTGCAGAGGGGTAGGAGGGTGGGAAAATCCGACTGCAGTTGCATATCTATCGGACATCTACATTTATGGTAGGTACAAAACTGTACTATGTCCTTCAAGAATGCAACTGCAGTCATAACATATGGGTTGAATACCATAGCCAAGCTGGGGGTGGATGGAACTAAGAGAGGGATGGTGTAGATAAAATGCCCTGCAGGACTGCCGAAGCAAAGCCTGCTCGGGATCTGGAGTATAAGGGCAGGTTGTAGTGCTTGGTAAATGTATGCATGGAGCTCCATGTAGCAGCCTCTAAAATGTCCTTTGTTGCCACTCCTCTTGGGAAAGCTGTGGATGTGGCTATAGCTCTGGTGGAATGTGGCCTAATATTGGCTGGCACACCTTTTCCATGGAAAGAATAGCAGAATCTTATGCAGTGTCCAATCCATTTTGAAATTGTTTGTTTGGAGATTGCTTTTCCTTGTACTCCAGCAGCATTTTCCTTGTACTCCAGCAGCATAGGCTACATTTTTTTGCATTTAGTTACTTGTAACACATTGCACTCAAGTTACCTGGCACTTGCTCACTAAAGCAATTATATAAGTCAGCACTAAAAATTAAAAGCACTACACCCTCACTCCCCACTGGCCCTTGTTTTCAATTAAGGATTTCCCAATATTATTCTAGCATGTCCAAAGGTCAGTTGTCAATCTCCTCTCCGGTCCAGCTGGTGAATCTGGGAATCTTGAGGCAATGTTATAACTGCCTCATGTACACAGACAACCCTCTCCTCCTCCCACATAACACAAATACTTGCGAGAGATGCAGCTATTTAGCCAAACTGGAGGCTGAGCTCTCTCAACTCAGGACTGGCAAGACCAGACAGGAGGAGAAGGCAACTACACACACCACAAAACCAGCCTCACATAATGCTACCACTCCACTGAATCAAACACATAAACACACAAAGACATACTCGGAGGCTCTGAGTAAAAATTTACCTAAACAGCAGAGGCCTCCAAAGCAGACACCCAAACAACTGCTACCTCAAGACACCCCACAAGCAACACATAAACCACAAAAGCAGTGTGCAAAGCAGTCATAGCCCTTAAGGCCAAATACAACATCAAACATACTTGTCACAGGTGACTCCATAGTCAGACACACTGACGTCCCACTCAACAGGCTGAACAAGGAGAGGTCACAGTAAGCTGCCTATCGGGCGCTAGAATCCGCCACATGACACAAGCACTCGGGTCACTCCACGGCAAGTACAAATATGACACAGTCATTGTCCATGCTGGTGTGAACGACCTGAGACGTACCTCCCTGGACTACATGAAAAGAGACATAGAGGAGCTCTCTGATTATGTAGCCCAGGCAGGTATGACCCCTAACCCTGAGCAGTATCCTTCCTTCACCAAGAATGATGCCACAATATAGAGACAGGATGATCAGCTTTAACAATTGGCTTAATGTCTGGTGTCATTCAAAGGGGATCCAGTGTCTGTCTGCCTGGGATGACATGCTAGACAAGCCACGCTGCTTCGCAAGGGACGGCTTGCACCTGTCACCCCTGGGATTCCGGATATTGGCTAAGGCTCTTGCCACCCCCATAGTGCCTTTTTAGGCAAGGCTCAAATTCTAAACCTACCACCCTAGAAAACAAAAATGGGAAGAAACTGAGGGTAATGCTGCTCAATGCCAGAAGTCTAAATCTCAAAATGCACGACTCGAGGCCCTTCTCAGTATGGAGAACATCGATGTCTGTGCTGTAACTGAAACCTGGTTCAAGGCTCCTGAGAGCACCCGGCACTATTAGGTTTTACCTCATATCATGCGTTCGCCCCAAAACCCGGACCACACCACAAAAGGAGGTGTATCCATATTCATAAAGGATACCCACACCTCCAGGTTGGTGGCAACGCATAAGCTTGAAACCATCCAGGTGCAACTAACCATAGGCAAAACTGCTCTACAAATTGTAGCATGCTACAGGCCACCCTCTCAAACTCAGGAACCCCACACAGCCTTCCTGAAGACACTGGAGGGTATAAATGCATCTCCAAACACCATCATATTGGGTGACTTCAACTACCCGAATATAGACTGGGAACATTACTCAAGCCCTAACTTTCTAGCCCAACGGTTCCTGGAGTTCATAAATTCAAATGCCATGGAACAGCTAGTCACTGTTCCCACAAGAGGAGAAAATATACTAGATCTCATTGTCACAAACATGGGGACAAAATGCTCCACACCGAAAGTATATCCCTCATTGGTGAGATCTGATCATAAACTAATCTCACTGGAAATCCACATCCCGCCCCCACCCCAAACAAAAAGACCATAGTGAAGAACTTCTCTAAAGCAAACTTCACACTACTCAAGACTGGTGTGGTATCCTTCAAGGCCCCTGAGCCAGAGGAAACCACAACCCAAGCTGCGGAAGCCCTTACAAATGCCTTCTATGAACACCTCCAGGACTGCATGGATCAGGCAATCCCAAATAAAACCAAGACTCTTTCCACAAAGGGCAAACGTCCAGTCTGGTGGACCCCAGCCATTAACAAACTTTACAATAAGACGAGAAAGCTATTACATGACAGAACAAAATCCATAAAACGGAAGTCACCCCTGATCATTATTAGTAAAAAATTACGAGCACTCATAAAATCAACTAAGGCCAATTTTGAGAGAAAAATTGCCATGGATTCAAAGGACAATCATAAGGCCTTTTTCAGCTATGTTAGGAACCTGGGTGGAAACTCCCAGATATGCTCAGAATTAGTCCAAAATGATACAAAAATCACTGAACCCACAGACATTGCCAACATACTGGCAGACAGGTTCAGTGCAAACTTCACCCCCCTCTCCCCCACTAAAGGAGAGATAAAGTACAGTTTTGTACCTACCATAAATGTAGATGTCCGAACTGGATAGCATCTGCAGTCATAACAACTGGGTTGTCCTGTCGTCAGGCAGCCCTTCGGTCGGCCGGATTCCAAAGTCCGGGTCTGGCTTCGGCTGATGTCGCACTTCACCCGACGTCATCTCTGCTGGTCTTCGGGTATAAAGGCATCAGCCGACGCCATTTTCTTCAGTGTTTCTTGCCCCAGATGCCAGTTGCCCTCTTGGAAGGCTAAATTTTGGGTAAAATGCCAATGTTTCCCAAAGGATAGAAGGCAAACACAAAAAATAAGCATGTATGTACATATATACAAACAAATACACCATAAGGGACTCCCCCCCCACCAGCTAGCTATTAGGAGGGTAAATACCCTAGGAGTACCACAGAGGGGAAGGAGGGAGGGTAATCCTGACTGCAGATGCTATCCAGTTCGGACATCTACATTTATGGTAGGTACAAAACTGTACTATGTCCTTCATGGATGCATCTGCAGTCATAACAACTGGGTAGAATACCATAGCCAACTAGGGGAGGAGGAAGAATAGATTATGGTGTGGTTAGGATCCCTTGCAGTACAGCAGTGGCAAACCCTGCTCGAGATCTGGAATACAGTGGTAAATTATAATGCCTGGCAAATGTATGCACGGAGGTCCAAGTAGCCGCCTCAATAATGTCCTTGGTTGCCACTCCTCGTAAGAAGGCTGTGGTAGTGGCTGTTGCTCTTGTAGAATGAGGTCGTATGTTCTGTGGGATTGGTTTTCCATGGAAGGAGTAACAGAATCGTATGCAATTTCCTATCCATTTGGAGATTGTCTGTTTGGAAATTGCTTTTCCTTCCCTTCCTGTTGCATAGGCTACAAAAAGCTGGTCAGTTTTTCTGTTACTTTTTGTTCTGTCCAGGTAGTAGCGTAGCTGTCTGTGTACATCCAAGGTATGCAGCATTCTTTCCCTCTGTTTTGTGGGTTGGGAAGAAGGTAGGTAGGTGGATTGCCTGGTTTAGGGACACTCTGGATACCACCTTAGGCATAAATGTAGGATTAGTCCTCATGGACACTCTGTCTTGGTGGAAGATTAGGAAGGGTTGTACTGCCATTAGGGCCTGAAGTTCAGAAACCCTCCTTGCTGAGGTTATTGCCAGTAGGAAAGCAGTTTTCCATGAAAGATGCTGTAGGTCTGCTGTTGCTGCTGGTTCAAAAGGTGCGAGTGTCAACTTTTCTAGCACAAAGTTCAAATCCCAAGCTGGCAGTGGTGGTTTCCTAGGAGGTTTTACATTCTTGATCCCTCTGAGGAACTGCCTGAGTAGAGGATGTGAGAAGACAGGTGGATCAAAGCTGTATTCTGCTGAAATAGCTGATGCATGTATCTTGATGGAGGAATAGGACAGGCCTGTATGTAGAAGCTCTGCCAAGTACTCCAGAATGTTAGCCATATCTATATTCGACACATCCTTCCCTCTTTCAGCACTCCAAATGACAAACCTTTTCCATTTCCCTGCATAGTTCCTTCTTGTTGAAGGTCTGCGGGCTTCAAGGATAATGTCTTTAACCCTTTGGGAGAGATCTGGAATAGTTGCTGCTATGTGATGTGCCATGCAGTTAGCTGCAACGTTTTTAGGTTTGGATGCATGATGCTGTAGTTGTTCTGAGTTAACATCAAAGGCATCAGGGGTATTGACCACATTTTGTCCCGAGACATGCTCCTCAGCAATGGGTACCAGTGTTGTCTTGGCCAGTTTGGAGCTATCAGGATTATCCTTGGACGTTCCTCCTTGATTTTTAGTAATACCTTGTGTATCAAGGGAAGAGGTGGGAATGCATATGCTGTCAGGCCTTTCCAGCTGAAGGAGAGCGAATCCCCTTTCGATGCAAGTGGATGGAATGTCCTTGTGCAGAATTCTTTGAGCTGGTGGTTGAGAGGGGAAGCGAATAGATCTATCTGTGGCAGTCCCCATTTCTTTGTGATGGTCTTGAAGATGTCCGGGTGTAGCATCCATTCGTGAGCATCCGAGGTGGTTCTGCTTAACATGTCTGCTAGAGTGTTCTCCTTTCCCGGTACAAACATTGCCTGTAAGTGGATGTTGTAGCTGAGTGCCAGGTTCCAAAGGTCCAAAGTCATTCTGCATAGGGGGTATGAATGAGTGCCTCCCTGTTTGTTGATGTACCACATGACTGTGGTGTTGTCTGTCCTTATCATCAAATGGCCTTCTTTGAGAAATGGTCTGAATTTTTGGATTGCCAGTTTTACTGCCAGCATTTCTTTTAGGTTGATGTGCAGGTGAAGTTGGTCCTGCGTCCACAATCCTTTCACGCATTTGTCCAGCATGTGAGCCCCCCATCCTAGGTCTGAGGCGTCTGTTGTGATGGTTTGGCTTGCTTGATATTTGTGAAAGGGTAAGCCTGGGTTTGACTGGCATGCTTGAGCCCACCATAGGAACTCCTGTTTTAGGCATGGAATTAGTGGAATTTCTGTTTCTAGGCTGTGCCTGTGTTGGGACCATAAATTCTTTAGGTACCACTGTAGTTTTCTCATATGCAGTCTGGCATGTGGAACCAAGATTATGCATGATGCCATGAAGCCCAAGGCCTGCAGAACTTTTCTTGCTGTTAGCTTGCTGTGGTTTGTTAGTGCCAAGAAGTAAAGAGGGAGATCTTTTTGTTTTTCTGCAGTTAGGAATGCCATTTGTTTTACTGTATCCAATTCCGCGCCCAAGAATGTCCTTGTTTGGGATGGAATCAGCCTTGATTTTTGCAAATTGACTGTGTATCCCAGTGCTTGTAGCAAGTAAATGACCCTTTGTAAATCTGTTGTCAGCTTGCTTTTGTTGTCCCCTTGTAGCAGGCAGTCGTCCAGGTATGGATTAATTTGGATTCCCTGTAGTCTGCAGTGGGCGATTACTGATGCCAGGCATTTTGTGAATACTCTGGGCGCAGTAGATAAGCCAAAGGGCAATGCTGAGAATTGATAGTGCTCTGATCCTGCAAGAAATCTGAGGTATCTTCTGCAAATTGGTCGAATGGGGACGTGCAGGTATGCCTCCTTGAGATCTAGAGTTACCAGCCAACACTCCTTGCCCAGCATGGGAAGAAGTTGCTGTAGGGTCAGCATCTTGAATTTTGGGACAATGATGTATGTGTTTAAGGTGGACAGATCGAGAATAGGTCTCCAGCTTGTTTCCTTTCTTGGAACTAGGAATAGTCTGGAGTAGAATCCTTTGCCTTGTTCTGTTATTGGTACTCTTTCCACAGCTCTCATCTTTGTTAATTGCATTATCTGCTGTAGAGCTTCTGTTTTTTGATTTGGAGGTAGATTTGGCATTCCTCTTTTGACTGGTATAGTGTGGAAGTGGAACCGGTAACCTTGGTCTATGGTTTGCAAAATCCACTTGTCTTTTGTGATATAGTGCCAGTTCTTTGAAAATAAGGTTAATTTTCCGCCTAAGGGTGCTGCTATTTGTTCCCTGGTAGGCGGAGTTAGAATCAAGTCACTGTGATTGCCCTGTTGTAGTGGTAGTGGCTGTGCCTGTGGCTCTGTTATTACCTTGCCACTGTCGTCCTCTGTAGGCACCCCCTCTGGTTTGATTTCTGCCTCTGGAACGTCTATTCCTGCCCCTTTGGGATCTTGTGGAGTCAGGAAAGGACCAATTTTTGGCAGGCCAGTTCCTGCTAAACCTTGGGGGCTGAACCTGCAAGAAATCTTTAACCGTTTGTACAGATTTTGCCTTTTCTTCCATTTTCTTCATTACCTGCTGGGCAGGTGTACCAAACAAACTGGTCTTATCCATAGGAGCATCTAATAACTTAGCTTTAACATGACCCGGTAAAACTTGTTCCTTCAGCCATGCATGTCTTCTTATTACTGTGCCAGTCATGGCTGATCTAAATGAAGCCTCCAGTGCATCATAGCCACATTTTAAGGAATGGTTACTAACCTGTTGTATGTTATTTACCATTTCTAATAGATTTTCTTATCTATAGAGTCATCAGAGGATAGCTTTTTAGTTAACTGATCAAGCATAAACTCTTGGTATTGTATCATGTGAAACTGACAGTTTAAAGCTCTAGCTGAGAGAGTAGCAGAGGTGTAAACCTTTTTGCCCCATCTGTCTAAAGACCTGGCTTCCCTTTCAGAAGGAATAGGGTTTTGTGCTGTGGTTGAGGCTACTGCCTTAGGGCGGTGGGATATAGTTTCGGGTCTGCAAGAGGGGCCTTGTATAGGTGATGATGAGTGTCTGGCACCCTGTAAAATCTATCTGGTTTGGCAGGTGCTGGAGGTAAAGAATCTGGTGCAGTGCAAACATCATTAAATGCATCGTCCACAACAGAGGGGACAGGAGGTATAGCTAAGGGCCTGTGTTGTGGTAGGTGCAGAAAAGTCCTAAGTCTTTTTCTGGAGTCTGAAAAATCCTGTTCCTGCCATTGGAAATGTTCTCTCATGGCATGTAAGGTTTCCCCAAAGGAGAATTCTTCTGGTGGGGAAGCAGCTGGAATGGATTCTTCAGCATCTGAGTCCTCAAAATTGGAGAAAGGAGCCTCTGGCTGGTCTGTAATATCTGAGTCTTCCAGAAACATCAGAGGACACAGGCTCGAGGGGCTCTGCTCTAGGTCTCTTTTCTGGGGGCTGAGAGGCCCTGTCTGGGTGAGATTGAGATCCGCTAATTAAGGATATTAAATCTTCTGCCAGAGTAAGCATTTGTGAACTAGAAGTGGGCCTGGTTGAGAGGGGGTTTAACAGGCACTGACTTAGTAGATTTGGCTGCTTTAGCGCTGGCGAAGGCCTTAATAGACATGGCTGCAGGAGGCCTAGCAGCACCACGTGCTGGGGTAGAGACATCCAAAGGGATGGTGTCTGATAAGTCACTAGTAACCACTGTAGTAGGTAAAATTTCTGAGGCCGATTCAAGTAAGGTAACCGGAACCTCAGTAGTAGTCATTGATTCGGCTGTACTCTGATCAGTTTTCTCGGTTTGCGCCCAAACCGAGACACTCGCGTGTTGCTTAACCATGGTTTCGGCCGAAACCGCGGACCATGAGTGTCGGTCTTTCTTTGCGTTTTCTAATAATTTGGGTAGTCGGAGGATCCGACGGCATAATGTACGCAAATTCAGAGCCGAAAAACTGTTCAGCAAACTCCGACCGACGTCTAAGCGTTCGTCGGTTGAAAGAAGCACAGGCCGAACAGGCTGCTACGTCGTGGTCTGGGCCTAAACAAGGCAAACAGTAAGAGTGGAAATCTTTATGAGGTATTTGTTTCCCACAAGTTAAACAGTTATTGACTTTTTCTGACATCGGCTGAGGCAAGAAAGAGTCCCCAACGGGGTACTTAGCTTTTAGAAGTCTTCGAAGGAGTATTCAGTAGTAGTAATCTCTGGATCTGACCGACCGGCACTTGCGAACAGCTTCTGCTTCGGGCGCCACGCGGCAAGAAAGACTGAAGAAAATGGCGTCGGCTGATGCCTTTATACCCGAAGACCAGCAGAGATGACGTCGGGTGAAGTGCGACATCAGCCGAAGCCGGACCCGGACTTTGGAATCCGGCCGACCGAAGGGCTGCCTGACGACAGGACAACCCAGTTGTTATGACTGCAGATGCATCCATGAAGGACATCTATCCCAGCCGAGTGTAGCCTCCCGGACATCTCAAATGCGCAGGTGAAAGCTGCTCTCTCTAAAGTTAAAAACACAGCATCAATGGGACCGGATGGTGTCCCCGGCTGTGTGCTACACGAGCTAAATGAGGAATTAACCCCGCACATAAGGCAGCTGTTTAATCTCAGCCTTACCACAGGATACGTGCCCAAGGAGTGGCGTACGGCAACTGTGGTCCCACTCCACAAAGGCGGCGCCTCTACGGACCCTGGTAATTACCGCCCCATAAGCTTAACAAGTCTAGTCTGCAAAGCTATGGAGAGGATCATAATGGAGCTCATAAACAAAGATATAGGGGACTTGCAGACATTGGACCCGACCCAGTTTGGCTTTGTCAAGGGAAGATCATGCCTTTTGAACTTGGTCGACTTCTTCGAAACAGTCACCAAGGCCATTGATGAGGAAAGGCAGTCCATACAGCCTACCTTGACCTTGCAAAGGCTTTCGACACAATACCCCACTCGGGTATTGTAGAAAATCTTACCAGCTTAAATGTAAACCCATATGTCACAAGATGGGTTGCAAACTGGCTTAAGGACAGAACCCACAGGGTTAGAGTTGCTGGCGCTGTGTCAGACTCCAAGCCGGTCACAAGTGGTGTCCCACAGGGCTCGGTCCTTGGCCCCCTATTGTTTGGCATCTACTTCTCAGAAGTACAGGCCAACATGGGAGGACTTTGGCTGACAAAGTTTGCAGACGACATAGTGGAAAGTGCATCGGACACGGATATCCTTCAGAAGGGACTCACGGAAACAGATAGCTGGTGCCAGAGCCATGGCCTGAAGTTAAACGCCAAAAAATGTATAGTCATACCCTTCGGGAAAAACAAGGTAACCCCAAGCTACCATATAGGTGGCAATCCACTAAGCACAGAAGAGGTTATCAGGGACCTGGGGACCCAGGTTGACAGTGGCCTTTCTTTGACACTCACATTGCTAAAGTGGTTAGAAAGACCTTCTACATTGCCCACCTGATCATGAAGGGATTCACATCCAGATCTAGTGAGGTCATTGTTCCCCTGTACTCTTCACTTATCAGACCAATGATCGAGTACAATGCCCCATTCGGGATGTATCTCACCCGACATCTGCAGCAATTGGAGAGACCCCAAAGTTCCTCACCAAAAGGATAAAGGGACTCCAAAATCTGTCATATGCTGCCAGATTGAAGAAACTCCAGCTCTATTCAGTTGCATACCGTCTGCTCAGAGGTGACATGTGCCTGACATACAAGGCCATGTCCAACCCGGAATTAATGGACATGCTCCACCTCAAAAAATCCAAATCCACCAAAACCACTAGAGCAAGCGACTTAAACCTTAGCACGGATATAAATAGGACGTGCTGGAGGGATAGATTTATCACTCAGAGACTCCCTATGCTGTGGAATAAAATCCCGGTCCATGTGAGGCAGAGCACTTCGCTGACTCTGTTCAAGAGAAATCTAGACCTGTGGATGGGAGATCGTAGGTTTACCCCGGGAATCATCTCTGTGTCACTGCTGGACAGAGGCACAACAAACTAATGGGCACAGTATTTTTTCATATAAGGGGTGGCGTAAGCCACACAAATTTGGGCTAGGCTTATATAAATGCCTTAGGGCAGATAGCCTAGTATAAACCTATGAACCTATGAACCTATGAAACAGTTGGTCTGACTTTCTGGTGGCCTTAGTTCTGTCCAAGTAGTATGTCCGAAGTATGCAGCAGTTTTTCCCCCCTATTTTGAGGATTGGGGAAGAAAGTAGGCAGGTGAATAGCTTGATTTAGAGACACCCTGGAAATAACTTTTGGCATGAATGTAGGATTGGTTCTTAGAGAAACTCTGTCCTGATGAAAAATGAGGAAGGGAGGCACTGCCATGAGTGCCTGTATCTCCGAGACTCTTCTTGCAGATGTGACTGCCAATAGAAAGACTGTTTTCCATGACAGAAATTGCATTTCTGAAGTTGCTGCTGGCTCAAAAGGAGGAAGAGTTAATTTTTCCAAAATGAAATTGAGGTCCCATGCAGGTACTGGCTGTTTTCTGGGAGGTTTGATATTCTTTATCCCTCTTAGGAACTGTCTTAGCAAAGGATGTGAAAACAGTGGTGGGTCACAATTGTATTTTGCTGAGATTGCTGAGGCGTGAATCTTTATAGAAGAGTATGAGAGTCCAGTATGAAACATTTCTGCCAAGTATTCTAATATCTGAGGTATACTCAGTAATGTTGTGTCCTGACCCCTGTTGGCATTCCAGATGCTGAATCTCTTCCACTTGGCTGAATAGGTTTTTCTGGTGGAAGGTCTGCGTGCTTCCAGTAAGATCTCTTGAACTGTTTTGGAAAGAGAGATGGCTGGAGGAGTCATGGTAACCTCCAGGCTGTCAGATGCAATGTTTTCAGGTTTTGATGGACAGTCCTGTAATTGTGTTGTGTTAGAAGCAGGGGCCATAGGGTCAGAGGCCACGGTCTGGTCCGAGTTATGCTCAACAGCAGTGGGTACCAGTGTTGCCTTGGCCAGTCTGGAGCTATCAAAATGCCTGTTGGTTGTTCTGCTTTGATCTTCAGTATCACCTTGGTCAGCAGAGGTAGAGGAGGGAATGCATAAATTTTTTTAGGGAATTCCAGCTGAAGGAGAGAGCATCCGTTTTCCAGGCTAGAGGATGGTGGGTCCTTGTGTAGAACTTTTCCAGGTGATGATTTAAGTGGGAATCAAAGAGATCTACGTCCGGTCTTCCCCATGTCTTTGTTAGTTGTGAGAAAATGTGAGGATGCAGCATCCATTCGTGTGGATCCAAGAAATTTCTGCTCAGGTTGTCTGCCAGTACATTGTCCTTGCCTGGCACAAACTGGGATTGCAAATGTATCTTCAGACTCAGGGATTTTTCCCAGAGAAACATTGTTAGTCTGCAGAGGAGATAAGAATGAGTGCCTCCCTGCTTGTTTATATACCACATGACAGTGGTGTTGTCTGTCCTTATTAGCAAATGTCCTTGTTGTAGTGATTTTTCGAAAGTCTCGATTGCATGTATCACTGCCAACATCTCTTTTTGGTTTATGTGCAGATGTCTTTCCTTTGGTGTCCATAGACCTTGAATGCATCTGCCCTCCATATCGCCCCATCCATGATCTGAGGCGTCTGTTGTAATCATTTGACCTGCTTGAGGTCTGTTGAAAGACATGCCTTTGTTTAACTGACTTGCTTGAGCCCACCACAAAAAATTCCTTTTGCAGACATGGAATAAGTGAGATTACGTCCTCTAGGCTTTGGCTGTGTTGGGACCATAAGCTTTTTAAATACCATTGCAGCTTTCTCATATGAAGTCTTGCCAAAGGTATCAGAAGAATGCAAGATGCCATGAACCCCAGGGCCTGCAGGATTTTCCTTGCAGTCAGCTGGGAGAGTTTTGCTAGGCCTTTGAAGTACTCTGGTAACTGCTGTTTTTCCTCTGTGAGGTAGGCCATTTGAGTTTCTGTGTCCAGTTTGGCTCCTAGGAAAATAATCTGTTGGGATGGCAGTAGTCTTGACTTCTGAATGTTGACTGTGTATCCCAAGGCCTGCAGTAGTTGAATGACATAGTCCAAGTTTGCTTTTAAGGTTTGTTTGTTGTCTGCTTGTATGAGGCAGTCGTCCAGGTAGGGGTATATTTGAATCCCCTGGAGTCTGCAGTGTGCCACTACTGATGCCAGGCATTTCGTGAACACTCTGGGCGCAGTAGATAAGCCAAACGGCAATGCTGAGAATTGATAATGCTCTGTTCCTGCAAGAAATCTGAGGTATCTTCTGCAGCTTTGTCTGATTGGGACATGCAGGTATGCCTTCTTGAGGTCCAGAGTGACCAGCCAAGACCCCTTGCCCAGCATGGGAAGGAGTTGCTGCAGCGTCAGCATTTTGAACTTTGGCACAATAAGAAAAGTATTTAGAGTTGACAAGTCCAGTATAGGTCTCCATTTGTTTTCTTTTCTTGGAACAAGGAACAGTCTTGAATAAAATCCCTGGCCTTGTTCCTGAGGAGGAACCCTTTCTATTGCTTTTATACTTAACAGCTTTGAAACTTGAGTGAGTGCCTCTGCCCTTTGATGATGTGGCAGGTTTGGCATGCCTTGTCTTATTGGTAAAGTAAGAAAGTGGAATCTGTAACCCTTGTCTATTAAATCCAGAATCCAGTTGTCCTTGCTTAAGATATGCCAGTTTTTTTAGAATAAAGATAATTTTCCGCCCAAAGGTGCTTCTCTTTGAGCCTTTGTAGGCAGTATGAAAGTCAAGTCATTGTGATTGTCCTTGTGGTGCAGCTGGGCTGTCTGCGCCACTTCTTTGATTTGTAGGTTGCCATTGGCGGCCCCTGTAGGATCCTCGGTATTGCCCTCTACCTCGGGCATGCCTGCTTTTTCCCCTTTGAAACTTGTCAGAGCCTGGGAAGGACCAATTCTTTGAAGGCCAGTTTCTGCTGAATCTGGGTGGCTGAACCTGAAGGAAATCCTTGACTGTCTGTACTGACTTAGCCTTTTCCTCAATGGATTTCAACACATCTTGTGCATTAGCACCAAAAAGCTTCTGTTTTTCCAGAGGTGCATCAAGTAACTTTACTTTAACATGGTCAGGCAAAGACTGATCTTTTAACCAAGCATGTCTATGTATCACAGCCCCAGTCATAGCTGCCCTACATGAAGCTTCCAATGCATCATAACCACACTGAAGAAAATGGCTGTTAACCTGCTGAGTGTTATGTATATGTTCCTGCAATGCCTTTCTATCAATAGGCTCAGGAGAGGCTAACTTTTTCTGTAAATCATCCAGTAAAAAATCCTGGTACTGAAACATGTGAAAAAGGCAGTTAAGTGACCTCATGGCTAGGGTGGTAGAGGTATAAATTTTTTTACCCCATCTCTCCAGGGACCTAGCTTCCCTGTCCGCTGGCAGTGGATTTTTGGCAGTGGAAGTAGCCACTCCCTTGGGGCCCTGTGAAATAGTTTCTAGATCCACAGAGTGGGCCTTAAAGAGATGCTTGTGAGTGTCAGGGACCCTATAATATCTGTCTGGCTTGACAGGAGCAGGGGGGAGAGAATCAGGGTTAGCACTGGAGTCACAGAAAACATCATCCAAAACATCCATAACTGGAGGAATAGCTAAAGGTCTGTGCTGGGGAAGCTTGAGGTAGGTACGCAGCCTTTTCCTGGAATCTGAGAATCCCTGACCCTGCCATTTAAAATGTTCCCTCATGGAGTGCAGGACTTCACCAAACGAGAAATCCTCTGGAGGGGAGGCAGAGGGAATTGATTTCTCAGCATCAGAGTCCTCGTAGGCCTGGAAGGATTCTTCTTGGGTATCAGAATGCTCAGAATCCCCAGAGGCTTCATCTGAAGAGAGGTTGTCAGCCTGCTCAGTTCTGGGCCTTTTCTCTGCAGGTGGCTGAGAACCTCTGTCTGGATGAGGCTGAGACCCCCTGATAAGAGAAATAAGATCTGCAGCAAGAGACATGATCTGTTTATCAGAAGAAGGGGCCTGAGCAGCAGGTTTAGGATGGGCCTTGGCCTGGCTGGCGGCCTTAGCACGTGCAAAGGCCTTGATGGACATGGATACAGGAGGCCTAGCAGCCCCACGTGCAGGAGTAACCTTGTCTACAGAAATGGTGTCGGGTAGATCCAGAACTTCGGTTTCCGGAGGAAAATCAACAACCGGCACCGGAGAGATCTCTGAGACCGAAGGTCGTGTTAACGCTGTGTCGTCGGCCTGGAGCGGTTGAATTACCACTTCCGAAGGGACTGAAGCACTAGCGGAGGGTTTAGGAGTTGCATCGGTGGTGGACGCGGACCGAGGAAGTCGGTCCCGGTCCTTTCGTTTTTTGGCAGATTGAGCTGTCGGTTGATCCGACGGCATGATATACGCGAAAGATTCACCGAAAAAGTCTTCGGCGAATTCTGCCCGGCGCCTGAGAGTGTGCTTATTAAAGCAAGCACAGGCAGCACAGGCCGAGACGTTGTGGTCTGGGCCCAGGCAAGGAAAGCAGTAAGAATGGAAGTCCTTATGAGGTATTTGTTTACCACAAGACAAACAATTATTAACTTTCTCAATTTGTTCTGACATCGGCTGAGGCAAGAAAAATGTTCCCAACGGGTACTTAGCTTTTAGATGACTTCGGTACTGAAAACACAGGAGCTGACCGACCGGCACTTGCGAACTGCTTCTGCTTCGGGCACCGCGCGGCAAGAAAGACTGAAGAAGATGGCGTCGGCCGATGCCTTTATACTCCAGCCGTTGTGACGTTGGAGAGGAGGTGACACCAGCCGACACCGGACCCAGACTTTGGAATTCGGCCGACCTAGGGCTGCCTGAGGCAGGACAACCCATATGTTATTATGACTGCAGTTGCATTCTTGAAGGACATCTAACCAATACAAAAAGAGCACCATCAACGATAGTTGAAGAGAAATACAGGCAAAGGAATCCGGATATGGAAAAAGTACAGTTGTGTACACTTACCATAAATGTAGATGCTCGAGTGTATTCACTGTTGCAGTCATCACATTTGGGTTATCTGCCTGCAGGTAGCCCTCAGCCGGCCTGAATACCAGAGTCTTTGGATTTCTGCATCAGATGCTGTCGCTTCTTCTATGCCGTCAGGTTGTCAGGGGTATAAAACAGGCAGCCGATGCAATTACATCAGTTTTTCTTGCCCAAGATGTCAGGTACCCCCACAATAGGAAGCAATTATATTTGTTGGAACACCCCCAGCAAAAAGCAAATACACATGATATGATACATACCAAACAAGAAGGAAAGGTAAAAGTCAAGAGAAGTCAGGAGGGGCTGGAGAGAGGGTAACCAGGACTGCAACAGTGAATACACTCGAACATCTACATTTATAGTAAGTGTACACAACTGTACTATGTTCTTCGTGTTTCACTGTTGCAGTCATCACATTTGGGTTGATTCCAAAAGCTAAGGAAGGGTGGAGTTAGTAAAAGAGCATTAGGGCTAGCAATCAGGCCCTGTAAGACTGCTGTAGCAAATCCAGCTCTGGATTTAGACAAGATAGGCAGGTGGTAATGCTTGGTGAAAGAATGTACAGAGCTCCAGGTAGCAGCATCCAGGATGTCTCTGGTAGGAACTCCTCTGAGAAATGCTGTAGAGGTAGATGCAGCCCTGGTGGAATGTGATCTTATCCCCCTGTGGGGTAAGTTTTCCATGGTGTTTGTAGCAGAAATGGATGCAATGGCCTATCCATTTGGAAATGGTTTGCTTTGAAATCACCTTCCCCTCTGCCCCTGCAGCAAAGCTAACTAGCAGCTGGTCAGATTTTCTGAGAGGCTTAGTCCTGTCCAAGTAGAATCTAAGCTGTCTGTGCACGTCCAAAGAATGCAGTATCCTTTCCCCTTTATTTTGAGGATTAGGGAAAAAAGTAGGCAAATGAATGGACTGGTTTAGAGCCACACTAGACACCACCTTGGGCATAATGGATGTATTATTCCTGAGGGAAACCCTGTCTGCATGGAAGATAATGAAGGGTTCCACTGCCATGAGGGCCTGCAGTTCAGACACTTATCTTGGTAAAGTGATGGCTAGAAGTAAGGCGGTTTTCCAAGAAAGGAATTTCAACTCTGCTGTAGCAGCTGGTTCAAAGGGGGGAAGAGTGAGTTTTTCCAATACAAAGTTAAGGTACCAGGCTGGAGTGGGATCTCTCCTGGGGGGGTGGGGGGGTCTTAAATTTTTGATCCCTATAAGGAATTGTTTTAGCAGGGAATGAGAGAAGAGGGGTGGCTCAGTATTATAATGTGCTGAAATGGCAGAGGCATGAATCTTAATTGAAAAGAAAGATAGGCCCTTGTGGAGCATTTCTGTTAAATAATCGAGAATATGAGGTAAGCTGGGCACTGTTGTGCCCATCATCCCCCTGAGCTTGGCTCCAGGAACAGTATCTTTTCCACTTTTCTGAATAGGATCTTCTAGTACTAGGCCTCCTTACCTCAAGAATGACATCCAGCACCTGCTTACTGAGGGTTGCTAAAGGTGAGCTCAGGGAATCAGCCAGGCTGCAAGGTTCAGGGTTTGAAGCTGAGGGTGCAGAGTCTGGCCCCGCCTGCTGGGACAGCAGGGAAGGGGTCTGAGGCAGGTACCATGGTTGTAGCACTGTCAGATTGCGCAAAAGGGGGTACCAGTGCTGGCGTGGCCAGTCTGGTGCAATCAGTATTGTCCTTGGCTTGTCCTATTTGATCTTTAGTGGAACCTTCGAGGGGAGAGGCATAACCTGAGAGGCTTTCCCAGGTAAAAGACAGGGCGTCCACTTTCCAAGCTTGACTGTGGGGTGTTCTGGTGCAGAATTTGTTCAACTGGTAGTTCTGAGGGGAGGCAAACAGGTCTACCTCTGGTGTCCCCCCTTTTGTTCCTCAAGAGCTTGAATGTTTTGGGTTCCAGTTTTCATTTGTGTGGGTCCATGAGATTTCTGCTTAAGTCATCTGCCAGCGAATTTAGTTTACCTGGCAGGAATTGAGCTTGTAGGTTCACTTGGTAGCTCAAGGCTGTGTTCCACAGAGCCATGGCTAGTCTGCAGAGTGGGTAGGACTGGGTTCCCCCCTGCTTGTTTATGTACCACATAACTATGGTGTTGTCTGTCTTTACCAATAGATGTCCTGGAAGAATAAGGGCTTTGAAGGCTGTCAGAGCATTCTGTAGAGCTAACATTCCTTTTTGATTGATATGCAGGTGCATCTGTTTTGGGTTCCATTTGCCCTGAATGCACTGCCCTGCCATGTGAGCCCCCCCCCCATTCATAGTCTGATGTGTCTGTTGTTAGGGTTTGGGCAGCAGGGGGTAAAGTGAAAGGGAGTACCTTGTTGTGGTAGCAGGCCTCTGACCACCAAAGGAACTCTGCCCTTAGACAAGGAATGATATGAATCATTGTTTCCAGGTACTGAGAATGTTGACACCATAGACTTTTTAGATACCATTGAAGTTTCCTCATATGCAGTCTTGCATATGGAATTAAGAGAATGCAAGAGGCCATGAAACCCAGGGCTTGCAGGATTTTCCTTGCAGATGGCTGTTTTTTTGTGGCCAATAGTTTGAAGTAAGTTGTCAAATAAACTTGTTTCTCTGGAGTGAGAAATGCCATCTGGGAAGTTGTGTTCAAGCTTGCTCCCAGGAATACAATCTGTTAGCAGGGTAATAGGTGTGATTTCTTCTTGTTGATGGTGTACCCCAGTGAGGTTAGAAGTCTCTTTACAAATGCCAGGTGTTGTAATAGCAAGTCCTGACTCTCTGCCTGAATCAGGCAATCGTCCAACTATGAGGAAATCTGAGTATTTCTCTGGGAAGTGCATAGAACTGATATAGTGCATGGAGCCTGCCCTGAAACGTAGGTATTTTCTGCAAGATTCCCTTATTGGGATGTGCAGGTTAGCGTCTTTTAAATCTAGGGTTGCCAGCCCAGCACCCTTGGCTAGCATAGGAAGAAGCTGTTGAAGAGTTACCATTCTGAATTTTGGAACCACCAGAAAGGTTTTGAGAATAGACAGGTCCAGGATAGGACGCCAAGAGTTTTCTTTTCTGGGAACCAGGAACAGTTTTGAAAAAAACCTTGTCCCCTTTGTTCTGCTGGAACAGGTTGAATAGCCGTGATACTGAGGAGAGAGAGCACTTGTTTTTGGGCCTCTGCCCACTGATTTGGGAGGAGGTCTGGCCATCCACCTGGGGTTGGGAGTGAGTGGAAGTGGAATCTGTATCCTAGGGAAACTATGTTTAAAACCCATTTGTCTTGGGTAATGAGTTCCCAGTTTTTTTGCATGCAGGGCGAGCTTTCCTACTAAGGGAGCAAGTAATTGAGCAAGGCTTGAAATAGTTAAGGATAAGTCATTGTGCCATTTTTTCCATAGTGTCTTACTACTCCCTGCTTTGGAAATGGGAGCCCCACCCCATTGCTTAGATCTGTGCATAGCCTGAGACTGAAGTCTTGGTGGTCTACTGCTCCTGGGTTTGGACTGAGAAGGCCTGGAAGGGACTGGAATGGACCAGTTCTTTGGTGGCCAATGCCTACTGAAGCTAGGTGGCTGTACTTGTAAGAAATCTTTAACAGTTTGCATAGATTTAGCTTTTTCCTCCATCCTTTTGAGGACTTCTGCTTTGTTGCCAAAAAGGCACTCTTGGTTTAAGGGTGCATCCAGTAATTTAGCTTTAACATGATCTGGCAAGTTTTGTTCCTTAAGCCAAGCATGCCTTCTAAGTACAGACCCAGTGACAGCAGCCCTGCAAGATGCTTCTAAAGCTTCAAAAAGTACAGTTTTGCACACTTACCATAAATGTAGATGTTCGAGTGTATTCACTGTTGCAGTCCTTACAAATAGGTTATCCGGCTCCCAGTAGCATGCAGTCCAGTAGCATGCAGTCGGCCAGAATATCAAAGTCCTTGGTATATGATGTCGGCTGCCTCCGGATTAAGCCTGACGCTAGGATGTCAGGTAGAAAGGCAGGCAGCCGGCGTCATGTCCTCAGTTTTTCTTGCCATAACTGTCAGGAGCCCCCCCCCCCACCAAAAGGTAAGACCAGGTAAAGAAAACAGAAAAATCCAGTCTGTGCCCTAGGAAAAAAGGGGGATGGAAGGGAGGGAAACCAGGACTGCAACAGTGAATACACTCGAACACCTACATTTATGGTAAGTGTACACAACTGTACTATGTTCATTGTGTTTCACTGTTGCAGTACTTTCAAATGAGTCGATTCCCAAAGCCCAGGAAAAAAACAAAAAGGGAGGAGGAACACCACTGACTGATGGTTGGCAAGAATGCCCTGCAAAACTGCAGTGGCAAAACCAGCCCTGGACTTAGAAAACAAGGGCAAATTGTAATGTTTGGTGAAAGTGTGGAAAGAAGTCCAGGTAGCTGCTTCTAGGATGTCCTTAGTAGGTACACCTCTAAGCAAAGCTGCTAAGGTAGAGGTAGCTCTAGTAGAATGGTTCCCAATACCTTGAGGAGGAACCTTGCCATGCTGTAAGTAACAAAAGTAAATACAATGAGCAATCCACTTAGAAATAGTCTGTTTACAAATAGCCTTGCCCTGGGCTCCAAGAGCAAAACAGACCAACAATTGATCTGACTTTTGAAAAGGTTTAGTCCTGTCCAGGTAAAATCTAAGTTGCCTATGCACATCCAGTGAATGCAGCAATCTTTCTCCTCTATTCTGAGGATTAGGAAAGAAGGTAGTCAGGTGGATAGACTGGTTGAGAGTCAAGCTAGAAACCACCTTAGGCATAAAAGAAGGTTTAGTCCGAAAAGAAACCCAATCCACATGGAAAGTAATAAAAGGCTCTACAGCCATTCAGGCCTGCAGCTCAGACACTCTTCTAGCTGAAGTAATGGCCAAAAGAAAAGCAGTTTTCCAGGAGAGAAACTTTAAATCTGCTGAGGCAGCAGGCTCAAAGGGAGGCAGAGTAAGTTTCTGAAGCACAAAATTAAGATCCCAAGCAGGAGTAGGTGCCCTTCTGGGAGACTTTAAATTGCTAACTCCCCTGAGGAACTATTTCATCGCGGGATGAGAAAATGGGTTGTTCAAAGGAACAGTGAGCAGAAATAGCTGAAGCATGAATCTTGATACAACAGAAGGAAAGTCCGCCATTAAGTAAACCTGCCAGGTAATCAAGAATTAGAGGATGAGTAGGTTGAGATGGGTCTTCTCCTCTAGTCTGCATCCAAATGGAACATCTTTTCCACTTATCTGTGCAAGATTTCCTAGTTCTAGGCCTCCTGGCCTCACGAAGGACCTCAACCAGCTGTTGAGAAAGGTTTAAATTATGAGCCAGGCTGTCAAATGCAGAGTCTGAAGGCGAGGATGCAGAATCTCTCCTCCGTTCTGAACCAAGAGATTTGGTATCAGGGGAAGATGCCAAGACTGAGACTGGGAGAGACTGCAAAGAAGTGGATACCAATGCTGCCTGGGCCAGTCTGGAACTATGATGGCCCTTGGTTTTTCGTCCCTTATCTTTAACAGCACTCTGGGAAGAAGAGGCAGAGGAGGGAAGGCATAGACCAATAACTGTGTCCAGGCGAAGAACAGAGCATCCACTTTCCAAGCCTTGTCATGATGATCCCTGGTGCAAAAGGTTGGAAAAAGGTGGTTGGTTGGAGAAGAAAAGAGATCCACCTTTGGAGTGCCCCAATGCTGAATAATACGATGAAAGATAGCCTTGATTAGTTGCCACTCATGGAGATCCAGGACCTGCCTGCTCAACCAGTCTGCCAAGGTACTGAGCCTTCCGGGAAGAATCTGGGCTATCACATGAATGCCCAGAGAAGCTGCCATGGACCACAGTCTCATGCTTTGTCTGCACAGGGGGTAAGAGAGAGTCCCCCCTTGCTCGTTGATGTACCACATCACTGTAGTGTTGTCTGTCCTGACTAGAAAAATACCAGGAGAGAGAAGATCCTTGAAAGCCATCAAGGCCTGCTGAACTGCCATCATTTCCTTCAGATTTATGTGCAATTGAGCTTGCCGATAGCTCCAAGCTCCCTGAATGCATGTGCCCTCCAGATGTGCTCCCATGCATAGTCTGAGGTATCCGTGGTGACAGTCTGGTTGGCAGGAGGTGGACAGAAAGGTAGGCCTTTGTTCTGTGCACAGGCCGTTGCCCACCAAAGGAACTCCGTCTGCTGGCAAGGAATCAGAGGAAGAATCAAGTCTAAATCCTGAGTGTGTTGACTCCAAAGGTTTTTGAGGTATCATTGTATTTTCCTCATACACAGTCTGGCATATGGAATCATCAGAATACATGAAGCCATGAACCTCAGGGCTTGCAGGAATTGCCTTGCAGAGAGCTGGGTCATGCTTGCAAGGTTCTTGAAGTAATTTGAAAGATTCATCTGTTTCTCTTGAGGGAGAGATACCATCTGGGCGACTGTGTTCAGACTCGTTCCCAGGAATATAATCTCCCTAGTGGGTACCAATTTTGACTTCTTTTCATTGATCATCTAGCCCAAAGAGGTGAGAAGGTTCTTCACAAAGTCCAAATCCTTTAGAAGATGCTCTGGTGAGTTTACCTGAATAAGGCAATCGTCCAAGTAAGGGTAAATTTGAATGTTTCTTTGCCTGCAAAAGGCAATGACTGGAGCCAGACATTTTGTAAAAACTCTGGGAGCAGCAGATAAGCAAAGGGCAGTGCAGAGAATTGGAAGTGCCTGTTCCCTGCCCTGAAATGAAGGAACTGCCTGCAGCTTTCCCTTATGGGGATGTGCAAGTAAGCTTCTTTTAGATCCAACGTCACTAGCCAGGAATCCTTGGCCAGCATTGGCGGCAACTGCTGAAGAGTGGGCATTTTGAATTTGGAAATCACCAGAAAGGTGTTTAGAATGGATAAATCCAGAATAGGGTGCCAGGTGCCCCTTTATTTGGGGACCAGGAAAAGTCTTGAGTAAAAACCCTGGCCTATATGCAGTGCAGGAACTGGCTCTATTGCTCCCAGGTTTAGCAAGGAAGAAACTTGTTTTTCTGCTTCTGTGTCTGAATTGGGGGAATATCTGGGTATCCTTGGAGGACCAGGAAGGTGTGAAAGGAGAATTTGTAGCCTTGGAATAGTATTTTAGCACCCATTTGTCTTCCGTGATAATGTGCCAAACATCTGCAAAAATGACTAACCTTCCCCCCAAAGGAAACCCTGGGCCTGCAGAGGCAAGCAGGGGAAGGCCGGAGTCATTGAGAATGTTTGCCTTGGGAAGTTTGCTTAGAACTCCCTGATTCTGAAGATGAAGTTCATAGGTAGGTACTAGGCTATCGGCCCTGGGGCCTATACAAGCCCAGCCAAAAAGGTACCCTGGCTTTTGCCACCCAAAAAAATTATTTTCCTGTGCCACTGTTGAGCAGAGCCACAGAGGTGATCCCCTGGGTGAATTTCCTATTTCCCATCCAATCATCAAGATTTTTCTTGAAGACTGCTAATGAGGACCTTTGTTTGATATAGATAGGTAGTTTATTCCACAGTATGGGAAATCTCTGGGAGAGCAATCTATCCCTCCGGCATGTTCTGTTTATTGTGGTGACAAGGTTTAGGTCCCTAGAGCATGTAGCTCAGAGGGATTGGGATTTCTTTAAGTGGAGCATGTCCAACAGCTCTGGGTTTGACATAGCTTTGTATATTAGGCAGAGATCACCTCTGAGTAGGCGATATGCGACAGAGTAAAGCTGGAGTTTTTTGAGACGGTCTGCTCTGCGTAGGGCATCTGTTTGAGGCCGGTAATCCTCTCTGTGAGGTATTTCTGCGGCCTTTCCAGTTGTTGAAGATGTCTTGTGAGGTACATACCGAAAGGGGCATTGTACTCTATAATGGGTCTAATGAGTGATGAGTAGAGGGGCACAATGACCTCTTTTTTTTCTGGATGAGAAACCTTTTGTGATGAGGTGTGCCATGTAGAAGGATTTCCTAAGCACTGTGGCGATGTGATTATCAAAGGAAAGACTACTGTCCACCTGTGTCCCAAGGTCTCTTATCACACTTTCGGTGTTAAGTATACTAACGCCTATGGTGTAGTTCATGGGTACAGAGTTTTTACCAAAGGGGATGACAATGCACTTTTTGGCATTGAGCTTGAG
Source organism: Protopterus annectens (assembly GCF_019279795.1). NCBI lineage: Eukaryota > Metazoa > Chordata > Ceratodontiformes > Protopteridae > Protopterus > Protopterus annectens. Next base: position 697,606,465 of record NC_056725.1, on the reverse strand, counting down.
GCCATGGCTTTGACACCAGGCATCGGTCTCAGTGAGTCCCTTTTGTAGGATGTCCACATTGTTAGGAGTTTTGATTATGGCTCCAAGTTTGCAGTCATCTGCGAACTTCGTTAGCCAAAGACCTTCTGTGTTAGCCTGTACTTCAGAGAAGAAGATACCAAACAGGAGAGGACCCAGGACTGAACCCTGTAGTACTCCACTTGTCACTGGTCTGAAGTCGGATTTGGAGTCTGCTACTTTCACTGGGTGGTTTCGGTCAGTGAGCCAGTTGGCAACCCATCTTGTGACATAGGGATTTATACCTAGTTTAGTGAGTTTATCTAGAATTCCGGAGTGGGGGGTGGTGTCAAAAGCCTTGGCAAGATCTAGATAGGCTGTGTGAACCACCTTACCCTTGTCTACTGCTTCAAAGAAGTCTATCAGGTTCAGGAGACATGATTTGCCTTTTACAAACCCGAACTGGGTGGGGTCCAGAGTTTGGACATTACCAATGTCTTTATAAGTTCTATGATGATACGTTCCATGGCCTTGCAGACCAGGCTCATCAGGCTAATGGGGCAGTAGTTCCCGGGGTCTGTGGTGGCTCCCCCCTTGTGGAGTGGGATAACCGTCGCTGTGCGCCATTCAGCAGGCACAAAGTCTGAGCTGAGGCTATGATTGAACATGGTACTTAGATGGGGTGCCAGTTTGTTCTGTGGTTCGTGTAGAACGCAGCTTGGGATGTTGTCCGGTCCCATGGAAGCTGTGTTCTTGGCTTTGGAGAGTGTGTTTTTTACCTGTGCAGCCATGATTACAGGAACTTGCATTCTTCTGGTATGGAGATGGACTCTTTAGGGGGTGAGAAAGGGATATAGTTAGCAGTGAAACTATCTGCTAGGATAATGGCAATATCAGTTGGGTCTATAAATTTAGTGCCATTGTGCTGTAACTCAGAGCAGATCTGAGTGTTGCCATTGAGATTCTTTACATAGCTATAGAATGCTTTATGGTTGTCTTTAGAATCAGTGGCGATTTTGTTTTTGTAACTAGCTTTGGAGGATTTTATCAGAGATCGCAGCCTCTTACTGAGGCTGACCAGGGAGCTCCTCCACTCATGGGATTTTACTCTCTTTTGCAACAGTTTCTTCCTTCTGTTGTAGAGTTTGTTTATGGCAGGGGACCACCAGATTGGCTTCCTTTTTTTGGAGGATAGCGTCTTGGCTCTGTTTGGGATAGCACGATCCATGCACTCATGTAAGTGCTTACAAAGTGCAATTGTGTAGGATTTAGTAGTCATAACTGTATTGTCCATCTGCATGGGTGTCATGAAGTTCACCACTTCTGTCTTAAGAAGCATGAAGTTGGCTCTGGAGAAATTATTTACCATGGTTTCCTTAATGGGGGGTGGGGACAGGATGTGGATATCTAAGGTAATTAGCTTATTGTCGGATCGGACCAATGAGGTGTTGACTTCAGGTGTGTCACACCGGTCACTCATGTTGGTAATGACTAGATCTAGGACATTGTTGCCACTGGTGGGGGTCTGGATAAGTTGATCCAAGGCACTGGAGTTTATGAATTCCAGAAAGCATTGAGCGAAGGAGTTGGTACATGAGTAGTTTTCCCAGTTAATGGTGGAGTGTAGTTGAAATCGCCCATTATTAGGGTGTTTGGTTGAACTCTAATATTTTCCAGTACATCAAGAAAAGAGGAGTGGGAATCCTGGGGCATGGTGGGTGATCTGTAGCAAGCTACAATTTGGATTGCAGTTTTGCCCAAAGTTAGCTGCACTTGGATAACCTCGGCTGCATTATGCTGAGCAACTAGTCTAGAGGTGTGGATATCCTTAATGAATATGGACATACCTCCGGCCTTTGGTGTTCCGGTCCAGGTTACATGGTCGAAAAGTGTGGTATGAGTTATAGCCTGATAGTGCAGGGGTGCTCTCTGGAGCCTTGAACCAGGTCTCAGTCACTGCACAGATATCGATGTTCTCTATTTTAAGGAGTGCCTCGAGTGAGTGCATTTTGAGATTTACACTTTTAGCATTGAGTAGCATCACCCTCAGTTTTGCTTTCCTGTTCCTGTTATGGTGGTGAATTTGTCATTTGAACCTTGCCTAAAAAAGGCACTATAGGGGCTGCAAGAACCTTAGCCCGTATCCGGAATCCCAGGGGTGACAGGTGCAGGCCATCTCTGGCAAAGCATCGTGGTCTGTCGACCATGTCATCCCAGGCAGACATACTGGATCCCTTTAGAACGGCACCAGAAGCTTAGCCAATTGTTGAAGTCAATCATTTTGTCCTTGTACTGCGGCATCATTCTGGGTGATGGCAGAATGCTACTCAGGGCTAGGGTTATACCTGCCTGGGCTACAAGATCGGAGAGCTCTTCCATTCATGTAGTCCAGGGAGGTATGTCTCAGGTCATTCAAACCAACATGGACAATGACAGAGTCATATTTGTATTTGTTGTGGAGTGACCCGAGTGCGTGGGTTATGTGGTGGATCCTGGCACCAGACAGGAAGCTGAGAGTAACCTTCTCCTTGTTTAGCCTGGTGAGTGGGACATCAGTGTGCCTGACTATAGAGTCACCTATGACTACTGTGTTGGGTACGTTGTTTTGCCTTATTGGCTGTGGTTGAGTGGCACACAGTCTGCGGGTTATGTGTCATTTGGGTTGTGTTGGGGGGTGGAGGTTGTTTGCATTTCTGCTTTGGAGGTCTCTGTTGCTTGAGCATATTATTATTGTGAGCCTCCATGAATATTTTTGTGTTTCTAAGTGTGGATTTTGGTGGTGTAGATTTAGTGATATTATGTGATGAGCGTGGTGTGGTGCAAGTGTTTACCTTCTCCTCTTGACTGTCAAGTTCAGTCTTGATCGGAGAGTGCTTTACCTCCAGTTTGGCTAGATAAGTGCATCTCTCACAGGTTGTAGTGCTGGGTGGTAGGAGGATAGGGCTGTCTGTGTACATGAGGCAATTTCTACATTGTCCCAAGATGCCCAAATTCATCAGATGGACAGGAGAGAACACTGGTAGCTGACCCTTAGACATGCCTGAATAAAAAACTATTTTCCTCTAGATAAGTGAGGTAAGTGAGTACAAGAGCTGTTTTTCTCTAAGCAAGTGAGGAAAGTAAGTACCAAAACTGTTTTCCTCTAGGTAATGAGGAAGGCTGAGTGCTGTAGTAATTAGTAGGTTATTTAGTGCTTACATGTTCTGAACAAGTGCTGATCACAAATGAGCAAATTCAAGTGCTAAAACTAAGAATCTGTATCTGGACTAAACTAGTTACAGGTCAGTCAGGTCAGACAAGTCTGTCAGTGTTTAGCCTTTTGAGGGGTGGAAGTCTGTCCCCTGGAAGCCTGTAGCCCCTAGATCTAGTGCAACCCTGTTTAACAAGTTCAGGAAAAGTTCAACTCTTAGAAGGTTAATGCCTGCTAAAACGAGGAGGCTGAACTTGCAGGAAGTCCTTAACAGTTTGCATAGATTTAGCCTTATCCTCCAATTTCTTCAACAGCTCTTCTGCTTTGCTTCCAAAAAGATTGTCCTTATGCAAGGGCACATCCAGTAATTTAGATTTTACAGGTTCAGAAAGGGGCTGTTCCCTGAGCCAAGCATGTCTTCTGATAACAGAACCAATAGTCACTGCTCTTTAAGAAGCCCCCAAAGTGTCAAAACCACAACGTAGAGAATGTTTATTAACCAGAGTGGCAGAATTCAATAAGTCTTGCTTGTCCTTAGTCTCCATCAGGGAAAGAACACCATCAATTTTAGCCTTAATGGCCTCGAAAGTATGTTGCTGATACTTAAGCATATGAAAGAGACAATTATCAGACCTAATAGCCAGGGTGGAAGCAGTATAAACCTTTTTACCCCACCTGTCTAAGGCCCTAGATTCCCTGTCAGAATGATTTTTAGCAACAGTGGCCTTAACACCCTTAGGGCCCTGAGAAATAATCTCTGGATCAGCAGTAGGATTTCTGAAAAGGAAGTGATGAGAATCAGGAACTCTATAATACTTGTCAGGCTTTCTGGGAGCAGGAGGAACAGAATTAGGAGTCAAAGAATTTTCCATGAAAACATCATCAGCAACTTCCAAAACTGGAGGAATAGCTATGCTGAGCCAAATCCAAGAACTCCCTAATCCGCTTCTTAAACTGAGGGTAGTCCTGACTTTCCCATCTGAAATGCTCCTTGAGGGTATTCAGAGTATCCCCAAATGAGAAATCTTCTGGGGGAGAGGCTGAAGGGATAGAGTCTTCAGCATCAGAATCCCCAAAACCAGAAAAAAGCTGAGAGCGTCCCTCTTCATCAGCAGGGGTGCTGGAAACCACCGAGTCCAAGACAGACAAAACATCTGGGGACAATTCCCTAGCCCTCTTAGAAGGAGGTGGCGGACAGCCCCTGATAAGATTCAAGAGATCAATAGCCATCTTAACCATTTGAGCCTGAGGCAATTGAGGGGAGGCAGGCGCCAGTTTTAGGGTAGATTTCCGGCTGGGAGGCCTGATGGAAAGCCGGAGGGACTCGGGAGGCCTAGCTACCGACCAAAGTGTGAACCGAGGTCGTCGGTCTGGATCTGGTCTCCTGGCAGAGAAAAGAGGCCTCCGAAGCCAGCGCCTGCATAGCGGCCCCGGATCCATCAGAGGCGACAACAGGCGGGGGGTCCAAAGGCAAAGAAGAAGCCTGTGAAAAGGATTTCAGCCAAGGCCACCAAAGATGCCTGCTGCTAACATCTACGGACTGCAGAGGCAAAGGAAGCACCTCACTGGCTACCACTGAACCGACAACCAATTTTAAAAGGGGTGTCGTCGGTTAATTTAACCCTAGGCCTGTCGCGGTCCTTATCCTTTCACTTCATGGGAACAATCAGGAGACCAGAGGATGCCATATCGACAAACTCAGGCCAAACTCCAAAGTGCTTATACAAAATCCTAGCTCTAAGGCGTATGGTACGCGGGTTGAAAGAAGCACAGAGATTAGAATTTGGGAAGTCATGCTCAAGGCCCAAACAAGTAATACAGTAAGAAAGAAAATCACGATGCAGAATCCGTTTTCCACAGGCAAGACAGTTGTTAATTTTCTCTGACATTCGTTAAAGCAAGAAAAAGGGGTCCCCAACGGGGTACTTATCTGAGGATGTCTTTAACTTTATAAGTTGGAATACAAAAAGAAGGTAATCGGCTGACTGGCACTCGTGCGAATTGCTTCTGCTTCGGGCTCCGCGGCAAGAAAGACTGAGGAAATGACGTTGGCTGCCTAACTTTTTACCCGACGTCCTGGAGTCAGGCTTAATCCGGAGGCAGCCGACGTCATATACCAAGGACTTTGGTATTCTGGCCGACTGCGGGCTACCGGGAGCTGGATAACCCATTTGTAAGGAATACAACAGTAAAACACGATGAACATCCACACTGCAAAGTATGTTTACCAACTTGGTCAGCAGAATGCATTAACTCTTGTAAATCTTTGTGTTCAGCACAGTCAGGAATCAACATCATTTTCTGTTTAAGTAGTCCCATAATATGCTACTGATACTTTAACATATGAAACTGGCAATTTAAAGCCCTAATGGGCAAAGTAGTTTAAGTGTGTACCTTCTTACCCCATCTGTCTAAAGCTCTAGAGTCCCTATCAGCAGGGGTAGGATTTTTGGCAGTAGTAGCCTTAATGCCTTTTGGTCCTTGGGAAATGGTTTCTGGATCCGCAGCAGGATTCTTGAAGAGGAATTTGTGAGTCAGGTACTCTGTAGTACCTGTCAGGTTTCCTGGGAGCTGAAGGCAAAGTGTCTGGGGTAAGGCTGGATGCCAAGAAAACATCATTTACAATCTCCAGAACAGGAGGGAAAGCTAGAGGCCTGTGTTGAGGCAGGTTTAAAAATTCCCTAAGTCTCTTTCTGGACTGAGAATAGTCCTGGCTTTCCCAGCGGAAATGCTCCCCAAGGGTATGCAAGGTTTCATCAAAAGAAAAATCTTCTGGAGGGAAAGCAGAAGGAATGGAATCCTCTGCATCAGACTCCTCATAAGTAGATAAGGGTAAATCTTTGTAGTAAGAAAGGAACAGAGATATCAGATTCTTTATCAGAGGAATCAGAAAGAAAATCAGTTCTAGGTCTCTTAGAGGGGGAAGGCTAACTTCCCCTAATTAAGGTAATAAGGTCTTCAGCCATTCTAATAATTTGTTTTTGAGGCATATGGGCCTGAGAATGCGCTTTGGTCATTGGTTTTCTAGGCGTAGTGCGAGCTTTAAGCCTGAGGAATTTGGTATTCTTAGCTTGAAACAAAGTCGGCGGTTTAATGTGAAAATCGGTAGGCCTGAATACAGCCTCAGAAGCCACTGCCTACACAGCAGCTCCAGACCCATCCAAGCTACAGACAGCCACAGGTTCCATAGTCGAAGAAGCATCTCGCAGCATACCGGACTCCGAATGGGTCTCAGTAGAGGCCTGCAAATCTGTAGCAGCGGGTATTGGGGTCTGCGAAAGCACCTCACTGAGTACCAGTGGACTGACGACTAGCTTAACAGAAGCGTCATCAGCAGTTTTGGACCTATGCGGTCTGTCTCTGTCTTTATCCTTACATTTTTTCGGAAGATCGGTAGTCAGATGGCTTAACAAAGCCATTTCGGAGTACAGAGAAGGAAAGTATTTAGCTACAAAAATAGCCCGACGACAAATAGTTTGGGCGTTGAACAAGGCACAAAACCGACAGCGAGGGACGTTGTGGTCTGGGCCTAAACATGTGACGCAGTAAGAATGAAAATCTCTATGAGGTATTTGCTTTCCACAGGCAAGAAAATTGTTAATTTTTTCTGACATTGGTTAGAGCAAGAAAAAAGGATCCCCAACGGGGTACTTATCTTTTTGATGACTTCAGGTCTGAAACTCGAAAACAAAAATTTCAGAAGTCGGCTGACCAACACTTGCAAAAGTACAGTTTTGTACCTACCATAAATGTTGATGTCCGATAGGTATGCATCTGCAGTTATCACATATGGGTTTGTCCTGCCTCAGGCAGCCCTTCGGTCGGCCGGATTCCAAAGTCTGGGTCTGGCCTCGGCTGATGTCGCACTTTCCCCGACGTCAAAGCGTCTGGGGTATAAAAGCATCAGCCGACGCCATTTTCCTCAGTTTTTCTTGCCCCAGATGCCAGGTGCCCTCTAAGGAAGGCTAAAATTTGGAGCTATGCATTGCAAAAACAAATCCAAACATGCACAGTACTATAAAAACAAATACACCATAATAGATCCCCCCAGCTAGCTATAAGAGGGGTAAGAACCCAAGAAGTATACCACAGAGGGGAAGGAGGGAGGGTAAACCTTACTGCAGATGCATACCTATCGGACATCTACATTTATGGTAGGTACAAAACTGTACTATGTCCTTCAAGGATGCATCTGCAGTCATCACATATGGGTAGAATACCATAGCCAATCTGGGGGTGGTGGTACTAAGTAAAGGATGGTGTAGTTAAGATACCCTGCAGGACTGCCGTAGCAAAACCTGCTCTGGATCTGGAGTATAAAGGTAAATTGTAATGCTTGGCAAATGTATGCACGGAGCTCCATGTAGCAGCTTCTAAAATGTCTTTGGTAGCCACCCCTCTAAGGAAGGCTGTGGTGGTGGCTGTGGCTCTCGTGGAATGAGGTCTAATGTCAGCTGGCACAGTTTTTCCATGAAAGGAGTAACAAAAACAAATGCAGTTTCCTATCCATTTTGAAATTGTCTGTTTGGAAATTGCTTTTCCTTGTGCCCCAGCAGCATATGCTACAAACAGCTGGTCAGTCTTTCTGTAACTTTTAGTTCTGTCCAAGTAGTAGCGCAACTGTCTGTGTATGTCCAGGGTGTGCAGAAGTTTTTCCCCTTTATTTTGTGGTTGTGGGAAGAATGTAGGCAAGTGAATAGCTTGGTTCAAAGATACCCTGGATACCACCTTTGGCATAAATGTAGGATTGGTTCTCAATGAAACTCTGTCCTGATGAAAGATAAGAAATGGCTGTACTGCCATTAGAGCTTGTAACTTAGATACTCTTCTTGCTGAGGTTATGGCCAGCAGGACGGCAGTTTTCCAAGTTAGAAACTGAAGATCTGCAGATGCTGCTGGTTCAAATAGAGGAAGTGTTAGTTTTTCTAACACGAAGTTAAGGTCCCAAGTAGGCAGAGGTGGTTTCCTTGGAGGATTGATATTTTTGATTCCTCTTAGAAACTGTCTCAGGAGAGGATGAGAGAAGACAGGTGGATTAACATTGTATTCTGCTGAAATTGCTGAGGCATGTATCTTAATGGAAGAGTAAGACAGGCCATTGTGAAACAATTCTGCCAAATATTCCAGTATATGTGCCATGTTCATCACTGTCACATCTAGGCCCTTTGTTGTGTTCCAAGTGTGAAATCTTTTCCATTTTGCTGAATATGCCCTCCTTGTGGAAGGCCGTCGAGCTTCCATAATAATATCCTTCACTCTCTGGGATAGCTTATCCTGAGGAGGAGTCATGGTATTTTCCAGGCAGTTAGCTGCAAGGTTTTCAGGTTGGAATGCAGAGTCTTGAAATTGTGCTGCGTCAGTAGAAGTGGCCATAGGGGGAGAGGCCACGGTTTCGTCTGTGACATGCTCTTTAACAGTGGGTACCAGTGCTGTCATCAGAGCCATCAGAATCACTCTGGGCTGCTCTGTCCTGATCTTCAGTAAGACCTTGGTAATTAATGGGAGAGGTGGAAAAGCATACACTGTTAGAGCTTTCCACCTGAAAGAGAGAGCGTCCACTTTCCATGCTTGTGGGTGGTATGTCCTTGAGCAGAATTTCTTCAGTTGATGATTGTGGGGTGAGACTAACAGATCTATTTCCGGCCTTCCCCATGATTGTGTTATGAGTAAGAAGATGTCTGGGTGCAGCATCCATTCGTGTGCATCCGTGATATTTCTGCTTAAGCTGTCTGCCAGTATATTGTCTTTCCCTGGCACGAACTGGGATTGCAGCTGTAAACTGAGTTTCAAGGAAAGTTCCCATAGATTCATTGCCAGTCTGCAAAGAGGGTAGGAATGGGTGCCTCCTTGCTTGTTTATGTACCACATAACTGTGGTGTTGTCTGTCCTTATGAGTAGGTGGCCTTGATGAAGAAAAAGTTTGAAGGCCTCGATTGCTTGTATCACTGCCAGCATTTCCTTTTGGTTTATGTGCATGCGCAGCTCTCTTTGTGACCATTGCCCTTGGATACATCTGCCCTCCATGTGTGCTCCCAAACCTTGGTCTGAAGCATCCGTAGTGATGGTTTGGTTGGCTCTTGTCTTGCTGAAGTGCAACCCGCTGTTCGACTGGCAGGCTTGAGCCCACCACAGAAATTCCTTTTGGAGGCATGGAATGAGTGGGATAATGGTTTCTAAGCTGTGACTGTGCTGAGTCCATAAACTCCTTAGGTACCATTGTAATTTTCTCATATGCAGCCTTGCTTGTGGGATCAGAAGAATGCAAGATGCCATGTAACCCAGGGCCTGCAGGATTTTCCTTGCAGTCAGCTGAGTTTGTCTTGTCAGATTCTTGAAGTAATCCGGTAGTTGTTTTTGTTTTTCTTCTGTGAGAAAGGCCATTTGGGTGGTTGTGTCTAGATCCGCACCCAGAAAAGTTATTCTTTGGGATGGAACAAGTCTTGATTTGTGGATGTTGACTGTATATCCCAAGGCCTGCAGTAAGTGGATGGCATAATCTAAGTCCTTTAACAAAGTTTGCTTGCTGTCCGCTTGTATAAGGCAGTCGTCCAGATATGGGTAAATTTGAATCCCCTGAAGTCTGCAGTGTGCAATTACTGATGCCAGGCATTTCGTGAATACTCTGGGTGCAGTAGATAAGCCAAAGGGCAATGCTGAGAATTGATAATGCTCTGACCCTGCAAGAAATCTGAGGTGTCTTCTGCAACTTTGTCTGATAGGGACATGTAGGTATGCCTCCTTGAGGTCTAGAGTCACCAGCCACGACCCCTTGCCCAGCATGGGAAGGAGTTGCTGTAGAGTCAGCATTTTGAATTTTGGCACAATGAGGTAAGTATTCAGTGCGGACAAGTCGAGAATAGGCCTCCATTGATTTTCTTTTCTTGGAACAAGGAATAATCTGGAGTAAAATCCTTGGCCTTGTTCTGAAAGAGGTACCTTTTCTATAGCTTTCATTCGTATTAAGTTGGAAATTTGTTTCAAAGCCTCTGCCCTTTGATTTGGTGGCAGGTCTGGCATGCCTTTTCTTTTTGGCAATGTGTGGAAATGGAACCTGTATCCTTTGTCTATTATTTGCAGTGTCCATGTGTCCCTTGTAATGCTGTGCCAATTTTTTGAGAATAAAGAAAGCTTTCCGCCCAAAGGTGCTTCTAATTGAGCCTTGGTCGGCGGAGTCAAAACAAAGTCATTGAGTCTGTCCTGGTGTAGCAGTTGTAGTTCCTGCACTACCTCTCTGGTTGGGAGGCTGCCATTGACTGCCTCTGTAGGAGCCTCTAGCCTGCCCTCTACCTCTGGCACGTCTATTCCTGCCTCTCTGAGATCTGTCTGAGTCCGGAAAGGACCAATTCTTAGTACGCCCATTTCTGCTGAATCTCGGTGGTTGGACTTGCAGAAAGTCTTTGACTGTTTGCACAGATTTTGCCTTTTCTTCAAATTTCTTTAAGACCTCCTGAGCCGTGGAACCAAATCATTTTTGCTTTTCCATAGGAGCATCCAAAAGCTTAGCTTTAACATGGTCTGGCAGAGATTGTTCCTTCAGCCAGGCATGCCTACGTATGACTCCACCTGTCATAGCTGATCTACATGAAGCTTCCAATGCATCATAACCACACTGCAAGAAATGGTTACTAACCTGCTGGGAGTTATGTACCAGATCCTGAAGGGATTTGCGATCAAGGGGTTCAGAAGAAGACAGTTTCTTATGCAATTCATCTAACAAATACTCTTGGTACTGTATCATATGAAATTGACAATTTAATGCCCTCATGGAAAGAGTTGCAGAAGTATACACTTTCTTACCCCATCTCTCTAAAGCTCTGGACTCCTTTCAGAGGGTAGAGGATTTCTAGCAGTGGCAGCTGCAACCCCTTTTGGGCCCTGGGAAATAGTTTCTGGATCAGCAGAGTGGGCCTTGTACAGGTGTAGATGAGAGTCCGGGACCCTGTAGTACCTATCAGGTTTGGCAGGAGCCGGAGGGAGAGAGTCAGGGGCTGTACTAGCATCAGAGTACACATCATCAATAACATTCAAAACAGGAGGTATAGCTAAAGGGCTATGCTGAGGTAAATGTAAAAAGGTCCTTAATCTCTTTCTAGAATCAGAGAATTCCTGACCCTGCCATTGAAAATGTTCTCTGATAGAGTGTAATGTCTCTCCAAAGGAAAACTCTTCAGGAGGGGAGGCCGAGGGAATAGATTCTTCAGCAACAGAATCCTCATAGGCCGAATAAGCCTCCTCCTGGTGGTCTAACAGAGTACAGCCATCAGTGGATTCATCTGAGGAGTGGGGGTCAGAGGGCTCAACCCTAGGCCTTTTGTCTGGAGGTGGTTGAGAGCCCCTGTCCGGATGAGGTTGAGAACCTCTAATTAAGGAGATAAGATCCTCTGCTAAGCTAAGAATCTGTGAGCCAGTAGAAGGTCTCTGAGAGGTAACCTTGGGAGGCAAAGCTTTAGTAAGTTTAGCAGCTTTAGCCCTAGAGAAAGCCTTTATGGACATGGATGCAGGAGGTCTGGCTGCACCACATGCAGGAGTAGACTTGTCTAAAGGAATGGTGTCGGAAGGTTCCTGGACACCAGTTTCAGAAGGTAATTCAATAACCGACTCGGCTGGGGCCTCCGGGGCCGAGGTAGTCAGTTGTACGATTTCGGTAATCGGAAGTACCAAGGACTCTTTCAGCCGAGACCGAGACACTCGCGGTAGGCCTGACCGTGGTTTCAGCCGAAACCGCGGCCCGCGTGTGTCGGTCCTTGTCCTTCCGTTTCTTGACTAAATGCGAAGTCGGAGTCTCCGACGGCATCTTGTAAGCAAAACTAGCCCCAAAGAATTCCTCTGCAAACTCCGACCGACGTCTAAGAGTTCATCGGTTGAAGGAAGCACAGGCTGAACAGGCCGAGACGTCGTGGTCTGGGCCTAGGCAGGGGAGGCAGTAAGAGTGGAAATCCTTATGAGATATTTGTTTCCCACAAGTTAAACAATTATTAACTTTATCTGACATCGGCTGAGGCAAGAAAGAGTCCCCAACGGGGTACTTAGCTTTTTCGAAGTCTTCGGTATCTGAATCACAGGAGATGGCCGACCGGCACTTGCGAACTGCTTCTGCTTCGGGCACCACGCGGCAAGAAAGACTGAGGAAAATGGCGTTGGCTGATGCTTTTATACCCCAGACGCTCTGACGTTGGGGAAAGTGTGACATCAGCCGAGGCCAGACCCAGACTTTGGAATCCGACCGACCGAAGGGCTGCCTGAGGCAGGACAACCCATATGTGATGACTGCAGATGCATCCTTGAAGGACATCTGCTTCTGCTTCGGGCACCGCACGGCAAGAAAGATTGATGTAATGGCGTTGGCTGCATGTTTTATACCCCTGATGACCTGACGTCATGGAAGAAGGGACAGCATCAGATGCAGAAATCCGAAGACTCTGGTATTCAGGCCGGCTGAGGGCTACCTGCAGGCAGATAACCCAAATGTGATCACTGCAACAGTGAAACACAAAGAACATCTGTATAATACAAAAAAATAAGAAGACAAAGAGAAAAAGTAGAAAAGGAGATCAGTAATGGAGAAGTTAAAGAAACAGAAATTGAGGTTATGGAGCACCTGCAAAGTGAAGGATTCAGTGTAGAAAATCTAATGCAGAAAGCTCCACAACAGGATAAAGCAATGGATATTCAAATTAAGGGGAAACCAGTGGAACAGGAAGCAATTGGTCAGGTGTTATATCAAGATATTTTGGAGACTTCCACAGGAAACCAGTATAAATGTTCACTCAAAGCTAGACAGCAAGTGAAGAAAAGTACAGTTTTGTACCTACCATAAATGTAGATGTCTGATAGGTATGCATCTGCAGTCATAACATATGGGTTGTCCTGCCTCAGGCAGCCCTTCGGTCGGCCGGATTCCAAAGTCTGGGTCTGGCCTTGGCTGATGTCGCACTTCACCCGACGTCATAGCTCCTGGGGTATAAAGGCATCAGCCAATGCCATTTTCCTCAGTGTTTCTTGCCCCAGCTGCCAGGTGCCCTCTAGGAAGGCTAAATTTGTATAAAAGTAGAAAATTCCAAACAGTAGAAATCAAAAAGTATATATACATATAAACATACAAACAAATACACCATAATAGATTCCCCCAGCTAGCTAAGAGAGGGGTAAGTACCCTAGGAATACCACGGAGGGGAAGGAGGGTGGGTAATCCTGACTGCAGATGCATACCTATCGGACATCTACATTTATGGTAGGTACAAAACTGTACTATGTCCTTCAAGGATGCATCTGCAGTCATAACATATGGGTAGAATACCATAGCCAAACTGGGGGAGGAGGCACTAAGATAATGATGGTGTAGTTAAGATCCCTTGTAAAACTGCAGTTGCAAAACCTGCTCGGGATCTGGAGTATAAAGGAAGATTGTAATGCTTGGCAAATGTATGCACGGAGCTCCAAGTAGCAGTTTCTAAAATGTCTTTGGTAGCCACTCCTCGTAGGAAAGCTGTAGTGGTGGCTGTAGCTCTTGTGGAGTGAGGCCTGATATTTTCAGGAGTTGTCTTTCCATGAAATGTGTAGCAGAATCGAATGCAATTTCCTATCCATTTTGAGTCTGTCTGTTTTGAAATTGCTTTTCCTTGCACCCCTGTTGCATATGCTACCAGAAGCTGGTCAGTTTTTCTGCTGGCCTTAGTTCTGTCCAGATAGTAGCGCAGTTGTCTGTGTACATCCAAGGTGTGTAGTAGTTTTTCCCCCCTGTTCTGTGGGTTAGGGAAGAATGTAGGTAAATGAATAGCTTGGTTCAAGGATACCCTGGATACCACCTTTGGCATAAAAGTAGGATTGGTTCTCAGAGACACTCTATCCTGGTGAAAGATAAGGAAAGGCTGCACTGCCATTAATGCCTGTAACTCGGATACCCTTCTTGCTGAAGTGATTGCTAGCAGGAAGGCAGTTTTCCAAGATAAGAACTGTAAGTCTGCTGTTGCTGCTGGTTCAAAAGGGGGAAGTGTTAATTTTTCTAGCACAAAATTGAGATCCCATGTAGGCAGAGGTGGTTTCCTTGGAGGTTTTACATTTTTGATCCCTCTCAAAAATTGTCTGAGGAGGGGATGAGAGAAGACCGGAGGATCCATGTTGCACTCTGCTGAAATTGCTGATGCATGAATCTTAATGGAAGAATAGGACAGGCCATTGTGGAACAGTTCTGCTAAGTATTCTAGGATGTGTGCTAGGTTTGCCAGTATGACATTTGTTCCCTTTGCTGCACTCCAAATGAGGAATCTCTTCCATTTGGCTGAATATGTTTTCCTTCTGGAGGGTCTGTGAGCCTCCAGGATAATGTCCTTAGCCCTCTGAGATAAAACAGGTTGGTTTTGTTTTATGCAATTTTCCAAGCAGTTAGCTGCAGGGTTTTTAAGTTTGGATGCAGGGTCTTGTAGTTGTTCTGCGTTAGAAGTAAAGGACATAGAGGTAGAGGCCATGAGTTCGTTCGAGACATGCTTCTCAGTAGCGGGTACCAATGCTGCCTTGGCCAGTCTGGAGCTATCAGAATTACCTTTGGCTGTTCCTCTCTGATCTTCAGTAGAACTTTGTACATCAATGGGAGAGGTGGAAAGGCATATACTGTCAGGGCCTTCCAGCTGAAAGAAAGGGAGTCCACCCTCCAGGCTTGTGGGTGGTATACTCTTGAGCAGAATTTCTTCAGTTGGTGATTGAGTGGGGAGGCGAACAGGTCTATCTCTGGCATTCCCCATTTCTTTGTTATGGTTTTGAAGATGTCTGGATGCAGCATCCATTCGTGAGCATCCGTGGTAGTTCTGCTTAAGCTGTCTGCTAGTGAATTCTCTTTTCCTGGTACGAATCTGGCCTGCAGTTGGATGTTGAGATTCAGGCCTAAGTTCCACAGGACCATTGCCATCCGGCATAGAGGGTATGAATGTGTGCCTCCCTGTTTGTTGATGTACTACATGACTGTGGTATTGTCCGTCCTTATCAGCAGGTGTCCTTGCTGGAGGAATGATTTGAATGCCTCGATTGCATGCTTCACTGCCAGCATCTCCTTTAGATTTATGTGTAGATTCGGCTGGTCTTGGAACCATAGGCCTTGGATACACTTGTCTTCCATGTGTGCTCCCCAGCCTAGGTCTGAGGCGTCCGTGGTGATGGTCTGCCTTGAATGTGGTTTGTGGAAAGGCAATCCTCTGTTGATCTGGCAGGCCTGAGCCCACCACAGGAATTCTTTTTTCAGGCATGGAATGATTGGTATCAGGGCTTCTAGACTGTGTCTGTGCTGAGACCATACATTCCTTAGGTACCATTGTAATTTTCTCATATGCAGCCTGGCATGTGGGATCAAGATTATGCAGGATGCCATGTAACCCAGGGCCTGCAGGACTTTCCTTGCAGTAAGCTGAGTTTGTCTTGTTAATGCCATGAAGTAGACTGGTAGTTGCTTTTGTTTTTCTTCTGTGAGAAAAGCCATCTGAGTTATTGTGTCCAGTTCTGCACCCAAAAAAGTTAACCTTTGGGATGGCAATAGTCTTGACTTTTGTATGTTGACTGTGTATCCCAAGGCTTGCAGCAGTTGTATGACATAGGCCAAATCCTTTATTATTTTTGTCTTGTTGTCCGCTTGTATTAGGCAGTCGTCCAGGTATGGGTAGATTTGAATTCCCTGAAGCCTGCAATGTGTAATTACTGATGCCAGGCATTTCGTGAATACTCTGGGCGCAGTAGATAAACCAAAGGGCAATGCTGAGAATTGATAATGTTCTGATCCTGCAAGAAATCTGAGGTGTCTTCTGCAATCTGGTTGTATAGGGACATGCAGGTATGCCTCCTTGAGATCTAGAGTCACCAGCCAAGACTCCTTGCCCAACATGGGAAGAAGTTGCTGTAGGGTCAGCATCTTGAAATTTGGCACAATGAGATATGTGTTCAGTGCGGACAAGTCAAGAATAGGCCTCCATTGATTTTCTTTTCTTGGTACAAGGAATAGTCTGGAGTAAAATCCTTGGCCTTGTTCCATAGATGGTACCTTTTCTATTGCTCTCATCCTTAGTAAGCTGATGATTTGTTTTAGAGCCTCTGATTTCTGGCTTGGTGGAAGGTTTGGCATTCCTCTCTTTTTTGGTAGAGTGTGGAAGTGAAACCTGTAGCCTTTGTCTATTGTTTGCAAAGTCCATTTGTCTCCTGTAATGCAATGCCAGTTTTTTGAAAATAAAGCTAGCTTTCCGCCCAAGGGTGCTTCCAGTTGTTCCCTGGTAGTCGGAATCAGAGCCAAGTCATTGTGTCTGTCCTGTGGAAGTGGTTGCAGTAGCAGCTGTGGCGGCACTTCTCTGGTTGGCAGGTTGCCACTGACGACCCCTGTAGGCACCCCTTGATTGACCTCTGCCTCTTGGCGCCTATTTCTGCCTCTCTGTGCTCTGGAGGTGTCTGGAAAGGACCAATTCTTTGAAGGCCAATTTCTGCTGAACCTCGGAGGTTGGACCTGCAGAAAATCCTTGACTGTTTGGACAGATTTTGCTTTTTCTTCCACTTTCTTTAGAACCTCCTGTGCAGGGGAGCCAAATAAACTTTGTTTCTCCATAGGGGCATCTAGGAGTTTAGACTTAACATGGTCTGGCAAGGATTGTTCTTTTAGCCAGGCATGCCTTCGAATCACTGCTCCAGTCATAGCTGATCTAAATGAAGCCTCCAGTGCATCATAGCCACATTTTAAGAAATGATTACTGACCTGCTGAGAGTTGTGTACCAAATCCTGAAGGGACTTACGGTCTAAAGGTTCAGGAGAGGACAGCTTTTTATTCAGCTGATCTAACAAAAATTCCTGGTACTGTATCATGTGAAATTGACAGTTTAAAGCCCTGGCAGAAAGAGTAGCAGAAGTATAAACCTTTTTACCCCATCTCTCTAATGCTCTTGATTCTCTTTCAGAGGGGAGGGGGGTTTTGGCAGAGGCAGCTGCAACACCTTTAGGGCCCTGAGAAATGGTTTCTGGGTCTGCAGCATGGGCCTTATACAAGTGGAAGTGAGAATCCGGGACCCTGTAGTATCTGTCAGGTTTGGCAGGGACCGGGGGAAGAGAATCAGGGGCAGTACTGGCATCATTGTATGCATCATCAACAAATGATAGTACAGGTGGTATGGCTAAAGGCCTATGCTGTGGTAAGTGTAAAAAAGTCCTTAGCCTTTTCCTAGAATCAGAAAAACCCTGACCCTGCCATTGGAAGTGTTCCTTCATTGAGTGTAGAGTTTCCCCAAATGAAAATTCTTCTGGAGGGGAGGCAGAAGGAATGGAGTCTTCTGCATCAGAATCCTCATAAGGTGAGTATGGTCCTTCTTGATGGTCAGATAAATCTGAACCATCCGAGGAATAGTCAGAGGAGAGAGGTTCAGGGGGTTCAGACCTAGGCCTCTTTTCAGGAGGGGGTTGTGAGGCCCTGTCTGGATGAGGTTGGGATCCCCTGATCAGAGAAATAAGGTCCTCAGCAAGGCTGAGAATCTGAGAACTTGAGGTAGGTCTGTGAGAGGGAGCTTTTGTAGGTAAGGCCTTGGAAAGTTTAGCTGCTTTAACCCTGGAGAAGGCCTTGATAGACATAGAAGCGGGGGGTCTAGCTGCCCCACGTGCAGGAGTAGAGATGTCCAACGGAATGGTGTCGGACAAATCTTGTGTGCCTGCTTCTTCAGTAGGAATTTCTGTAGCCGACTCAGCCGGGGCCTGTGTGGCCTCGGTTGTCGGAGGCATGCTTTCGGCCGAAGGGAGAACCGAGGTCTCGGTTTCAGCTGAAACCGAGACACTCGCGGTAGGCCTAACCGTGGTTTCAGCCGAAACCGCACGCCGCGAGTGTCGGTCCTTTTCCTTGCATTTTTTAGCTAAATGTGTAGTCGGAGTCTCCGACGGCATTTTATATGCAAAAGCGGAGCCAAAAAACTCTTCAGCAAACTCCGACCGACGTCTAAGTGTCCGTCGGTTGAAGGAAGCACAGGCTAAACAAGCTGATATGTCGTGGTCTGGGCCTAAGCAAGGAAGGCAGTAAGAGTGGAAATCCTTATGAGGTATTTGTTTCCCACAAGTTAAACAATTATTTACTTTGTCTGACATTGGCTGAGGCAAGAAAGAGTTCCCAACGGGGTACTTAGCTTTTTTAGAAGTCTTCGGTAGCTGAAATCTCTGGATCTGACCGACCGGCACTTGTGAACAGCTTCTGCTTCGGGCACCGCGCGGCAAGAAAGACTGAGTAAAATGGCGTCGGCTGATGCCTTTATACCCCAGGAGCTATGACGTCGGGTGAAGTGCGACATCAGCCGAGGCCAGACCCAGACTTTGGAATCCGGCCGACCGAAGGGCTGCCTGAGGCAGGACAACCCATATGTTATGACTGCAGATGCATCCTTGAAGGACATCAGGAGACTGTAGAAACTCTGATGCTGAAATGCAGTTAATATTGATGAGTGATAGGCCGGTGAGCTCCTATATGACAGAGCAGGGTATGGCTCATGATGAAATTGAAGAGAAGGTGCCACAGGAAGATGCTATAGAACTTTCTATAGAATGCCCACAGGAAGTGGAAAACAAAGGATGTGCCTTCAGTCTGGAAGAAAATGAACTAAGGGAAGAGTTGCTTGATTTAATGGCTATAGATATTTTAAAATCAATGAAAGAAATAGACTGCAGAAGGTCAATAAAACCCCAGAAGTCTGATAAAACAAATGAACACAGTAATTAGGACTGTCCATAGAGAGCCATATGATATAACAGAAGTAAACAGGATATACTACTGTGCAGCTAAATTAATAACTGATAAAGTTCTACGCCAAGAGAACAGGGTAGTGAGATAAATGAAGGGGAGAAATTGAATACCATCATGAAAGTATCAAGAGAAAAATATAAAGTAATTAAGACAAGAAGTGTCATTATTAGAAGACTATTGAAGAGGGAATAGATCAACAAAAATACTAAGAAAGAGAGATGTGATAAAAGCAGTGTGCAGTATTAGAAAATACCAGGAGCTGTCATGTACTATCGCAAATAATAAGTTAAAAACTTCAGCACAGGCGGAAAAACTTAGAAAATACACAGATAAATATAAAGGAAAAGTACAAAATAGGCAATTTAGTGATGACCCAAAAAAGTTTTATAAAGAATTGGGAAACTAGGTAAAAGGAATTGAAAGACCGCCAAAAAAAGAAGAAATAGATGCATTTTGGAGAAGTATCTATGAAGATCCTGTGGAACAAGACGCTAAATGGATAAAAGAACTAAAAGAAAGAAAAAGAAGTTTAAAGGTAGAGGATATGAAATGGGAAGAAATAATACCCAGAGAGATTGAAACAAAGTTAAGAAAAGCCTCTAACTGGAAACCCCAGGCCCAGATGCAGTCCCTAACTTCTGGTTAAAAAGTATTAACATCTTTGTGTGATGACCTAGCTATGATTAAGAATTATTTATAAGCACACCCCGAACAGACACCAATCTGGCTAACAGGTAAAACAAAGCTCCTACTTAAGAGTGATTCTGCAAGCTACCCCAAAAATTATAGACCAATAACTTGCCTCCCGACGACGTATAAACTATACACAAGAACTGATGCCGATAGAATTTATAGCCATTCAAAAGAACACTCAATTATGGCAGTAGAACAAAATGGCAATAAAAGAAAGTCATATGGAACAAAGGATCATTTGTTGTTAAATAAAGTCACAGTGGAAAGCTGTAAAAAGGGGAAGATTCTAAGTATGGCATGGATTGACCACATAAAAGCATTTGATAGTATCCCACACATTCATGGATAAAAGAGTACTTAAAATGTATAAGATACACCCTACACTGATTGACTATGTTACAGTGACCATGAAACAATGGCAGAACACCTTGCAATTAAACCATGATAAAGGACAAATTACTATCGCAGGGATAAACATTCAAAGGGGGATACTCCAGGGTGATACTCTATCACCATTGCTATTTTCCCTTGCCCTTAACCCATTAAGCTGTCTACTTACCAGCTTAGGTCATGGCTACAATTTGGCTCCTAGAAAACAACAAAGTCTAAACACTTCTTAACTTCTATTTGTCAATGATTTAAAACTGTATAGCTCATCAGATGAGGAACTAAAAGCACAGCTGCAGGTTGTTAAAACTTTTTCAGATGATATTAGAATGTCATTTGCTCTTGATAAATGTGCAAAAGCAACCTTTAAAGCAGGAAAACTGCAGCACCAGGAAAACATCAGTTTGGGACAAGAATGTGATACAAAAGAACTTGAGCAAGAGGGAATGTATAAATACTTGGGAACTGATGAAGGGTCAGCAATAAAACATGAACAAATGTGAATAAAACTTCGGAAGGAATACTTCAGAAGACTTAAATTAATCCTGAAAACAGCAGTGATGTCTTGGAACAAAATCCAAGTGATAAACCAATTTGCTCTTCCTGTCCTAACTTACAATTTTGGAGTGATTGATTGGCCCCAAAATGTGTTGGATAAATTAGGTATTAAAACAAGAAGGATGCTTCATGGTCACCAAATGATCTATAAAAATCAGTGCATACCAAGATTATATATTCCCTGCTCCGAAGGAGGCATGGGCCTCCTTGAAACTGACTACATGTACAGACCTGCAATCGTGGGACTTCACACATATCTGCTGACCTCACAAGACCCAAACGTAGTGAAAGTTTTGAAACATGAGGAGAATAAATCTAAGATGACTTCTCTGCTTAACCTAGCAGAAGCATATCGCCGTCAATCAGGAATGGAAATCAGACCAGAAGAGGATAAAAATCAGGCAGTAACTGAATGTGCCAAAAAACAAAAGAAAGAATATAAGGTGAAGGATCAGATAAAAAGGCAAGAAATGTGGAAAATGCATAAATATAGTTGCAAGTATAGAAAACCTCTGGAAGAACCTCATGCTGATTAGGAACTAACACAGGAATGGTTAAGGAGAGGTGATTTCAAATCAAGAGATGAAAGGTTAATATTGGTGGCTCACGATAGTGGGCAACATACACGCTGATTTACAAAGTCCACTGAATATGTGGTAGAAAAAGACAAATGTAGGTTTTGTAAAACCGAAATGGAAACAGTCATACACCTTGTTGCTGGTTGTGACATACTAATGGCAGAAGAACTGTATACTAAAAGGCACAATAATGTGGCGAGACTGTTGCACTGGGGATTGTGCAAACATTATGGTTTTGAAGTGGCTGAAAAGCACTAGAAACATGAGCCATAAAGCATCATAGAAAATGATGAGGTCTACATCACATGGGATCATCCATTACCAACAATTCAAAAGCTAGATGCTAGAAAACCAGAAAAAGTGGTCCAGGAAAAGAAGAAAAAGTAGCACTGATCAGTGAAATCACCACACCCAGTGACTACAGTATCCTGCGCACAGAGAGACACACAGTTACAAAATATCAGGATCTGCAAGCAGAAATGAGAGCAATGTGGAAGAGAGATACCCAAATAGTTCCAATAGTAGTAGGAGCAACAGGTCTGATAAAAAAAAAAAAAAAAAAAAGAGTCTAAAATCTTACTCAGATACGCTACCAATACATGTAACTCCTTACCACCTGCAGAAGGAGTCATTACTGGGCACATTGCGGGTGCTGCGAAGAACACTTTTGGCTGACACCAAAGAGTGAAACAATACTAATTTCATGAACTTTAATTGTACTTTGACTTAGGGATGGAGTCCATTTCTGTCATGGTATTAGAAACCCAAAAGAATTGGAGAAATTAAGGATAAAATTTAGGCAACTGAATAATATTCTGATTAAGTTCAATGTCAGACACTGGCAAAACACAAAAAAGTATTGACAGTGAAATTGTCTTTAGAGAAGACCAGAAACTCATCTAGCCAATGTTACTGCATGCATAAGAATGATTTCCCAAGTCCAGAATTTCAAATAAATGACAAAAATGGTACAAAATTGAAGCTTTATGAGGGCTTTCAAACATTCAAATATAAAGCCAGAGACAAAATCTTCCAATTCCTTTCAGAAACAATTTAGCAATGGGAATAGAAGAAAGTTGTGACATACCCAAATAAGATGAACTGACAAAGCAGAGCAATGTAATTTCTTAAAGTAATAAAGAAACTGACTTATGACACTGTTACAAAGATTTATGTCCAAATCACAGAGTTCATACAAAAAGTAAATCCGAAACTGAAAAATGGACAAAAAAATTGTGCTAACTGTAGATGATTTTACAATGCATTATGTATGTTTCCTCTTTTAGTTTAAATGCTGTTTTTTTAATTTTTACCTTTAAAATTATCTATGACTTACCTCACTTGTTCTAAAGATAATTCTGTACTGGTACTGTGGTCCATAATCTTTATGGTCATCCAGTTTTTCCCTCCTAATGCTAACAGCCACTGGTCCAAGCTTTTCATCTATGCCAAAGTAGCTGGAATGTTCTGAAACATAAAATGATCAGTCATTGTCCTGAGTGGGCATACATAGTATCTGTTAACATAACTTCTCAAATACAACATATTACCATGATTCCAAATATACATTGCAATTTATTCCATAACACATTATACTGTAAACAGTCCGCTAAATATCAGTTAAGCTAGACAATTCGTAGACACTGATGATTTCAAAGTAAAGGAAAAAATGCAGAGAGGGCTGCCAGTACTGGAGGAACAGCAAAAGATTTAGTAGGGTCCATCTGGAGGAGCTCATAATACCTTTTTCTGGATATCATAGACTTGAGAGCAATGTCACCTAAAGAATTCTATTCTACAGGTAACACAGTCAAAAGGAGAGTTTCTTGAAAATGGTATCTGGACTAATACAATTATCTTCCTCTAAACCACAATCCAAAGGTGAAGGAATGTGAGAAGAGTAAGCTAAGGACTCTTCTCTTGACTCTTGATCCTGATCCGAGAAGTCCAGTTCCCTGGGTCTTTTAAGAGGAGCAGGAGACCAAGGAGGGGCAGGCACAGACACCACTGAGGAGGTTTTAAACCCATTAAAGCATTAAACAACCCCTGTGTAAACCCTGTAATTCACACTGTGGGTCCCTAACTACAGGGGGAATATGCTTGGTTTTCCGTTTCTTTTTTTGCAGGAGATCCACAAAAAACACATTTGAAGGGTCAGACCCTTGGCAACACTCAATAAGAGTAGTAGAAATTTCCTCCCTCACTAAGATCAGTGGGATCCCCCTCGGTCAATCGGATATTATCAGCTGATGTTCCCCCTCAACATCTGGAGCAGATGTTTGTATAGCCTCCAAGGACATGCAAGATGTCAGTTCCATGCCAGTCTCTGACAGGGTCATGGCAAAGGAATCGAAAGCAACCACCGGACGATCCTCTGGGCTTTCACTAGCCTTGAGAGACATGTCCAGGGAGGCTGCACAGTAGCCATATCAGACCCAAGTTTCTGGCCCTTTTTCCTTGCTGACAGCTGTCCATCAAGAAGGGAGAACTCCTCCATTGTACCTTGAGACAATATACCAGATTATTGACATATTGTCCTTCTGAATCACAATCGTTCCTGAAAAGGGAAAGTCTTGGAATGCTTGCAATGCTAACAGCATAAGAGCACTGCTCTTATCTCTAGGACGCTGATATGCATGTTGATCTCTTCACGGGACCAAGTGCCTTGGATTATTTTCCACAGAAAGCGCCCCCCACCCAATCTGAGATGCGTCCGTAGTCACAATGGCCTTAGGCTAAGGGAGAATGAAAGGATGGCCTTGAAGAACTTGATCTGATCAAATCCACCACCATGCTTGAGTGATTTTTATTTGGACTGACTTGTTGAAATATAATCGATCACTGAGTTGCTACCATCCACTGAAGAATCCTCATGTGGAATCTCACTACAGGAACTAAAATTATGGCCACTGACATTGACCCTAGGGCTTGTAGAATCAATTGTACTGTGAATTATCTTCCTGACATGGAATCAGAGTCTGTACTCTTGCAACAGGAAGAGAAGCTGTTACCGACACTGTGTTGAAAACTGTTACTATAAACTCCAGTATCTGAGAAGGTTGTAAAAGAAATTTGCTGTAATTTATAGTAATTCCTAGAGAGGAGCAAGTTTGGAGCACCCGTTCTCTCTCACGAGTAGATGCCTAGTCAGTGTGGTAAAGAGCCAGTCAAGCTAGATACAGAAATACCTGGAATCCCTGCAATCTCAAGTGAGCTGCTACCACTGCCATGCATTTGGTGAACACTCTGGGGATTGTGGTGAGACCAAAGGGCAGGGCTCTGAACTGATAATAACTGGCTCCCAGCAGAAAGTATAAAGTACAGTTATGTACACTTACCATAAATGTAGATGTTCAAGTGTATTCACTGTTGCAGTCATTACATTTGGATTATCTGCTTGCAGTAGCCCTCAGTCGGCCTGATTAACAAAGTCTTGGGTCCTGTGTCGGTTCCTGTCCCTTCTTCCATGACGTCAGGGGTATAAAACATGTAGCCGACACCATTACTTCAGTTTTTCTTGCCCCAGATGTCAGGTGCCCCCCTAATGGAAAGCAATTAAATCTATAAATACAAGGATATACCTCCAATAAAAAAGCAAATACACCAAAAAGCTTTTAGAGCATAGTAAGTGAGAGTAGAGGTATAGCCAAAAGAAGAAAGGGGGCTGGAGGGAGGATAACCAGGAATACAGGTGGGTCAGCATGCCCTGCAGTACTGCAGGGGCAAACCCTGCCCTAACCTTAGAGAAAAGAGGTAGTTGGTAATGCTTTGTAAAGGTGTGGACAGAGGTCCAGGTGGCAGCTTCCAAGATGTCCCTGGTGGGAACTCCTCTCAGGAATGCTGTGGAAGTGGAGGCTGCCCTAGTGGAATGGGTACGAACAGACTTAGGGGGTGGTTTCCCAAGTAGTCTGTAGCAGAAATGGATACAGTGTGATATCCACTTGGAAATGGTTTGCTTGGAAATGGGCTTCCCCTCTGTCCATGGGGCAAAGCTGACAAGAAGCTGGTCTGTTTCTCTGAAGGGTTTAGTACAGTCCAGGTAGTATCTGAGCTGTGTGTGCACGTCTAGTGAGTGCAGAATTCTTTCCCCCCTTGTTTTGAGGGTTAGGAAAGAAGGTGGGTAGATGTATGGCCTGGTTGAGGGTCACAGCAGATACCAACTTGAGCAGAAAGGAGGGGTTAGTCCTCAGGGAGACCCTGTCTGCATGAAAAATAATGAAGGGCTCAACAGCTATCAGTGCCTGAAGTTCTGAAACCCTTCTGGCTGAGGTGATAGTAGGAAAGCAGTCTTCCAGGAGAGGTACCGCAATTCTGCTGAAGCAGCAGGTTCGAAGGGTGGTAAGGTTAGTTTTTCCCAAAACATAATTGAGGTCCCAGGCTGGCGTGGGTGGCCTTCTGTGAGGTCTGACATTAGAATCCCCTCTGAGGAATTGTTTAATCAAAGGATGAGAGAAGAGGGACTGGTCTGTATCGGAATGAGCTGAGGAGTGGATTTTAATAGAAGAGAAGGCGAGGCCACTATTGAGTAACTCCGACAGAGACCCCAACTGGATCAAGAGGTCTGAGATCAGGGGAAGCTGCCTGGGAGGTGATAATGTCAGGCTGCACAGTAAGGGGTACCAATGCTGTCTGGGCCAATCTGGAGCAATGAGGATGGCCTTTGACCTCTCCTCCCTTATCTTGATCAGTACCTTGGGAATAAAGAGGCAGAGGAGGGAATGCGTACACAAAGAGGGAGATCCAGGGGAAAGTCAAGGCATCCACCTTCCGCGTTAGGTGGTGATAACTCTCTGGTACAGAATTTTTTCAGCTGGTGTTTGAGGTGCGAAGCAAGGAGATCCACCTCCAGAGTTCCCTACTCCTGAGTGACTTGCAAAAATATTTTTCTGTGGAGCTGCCTTTCGTGGGGGTCCAGTAAGTTTCTGCTTAGGTAGTCTGACAGGGTGCTGTTTATCCCTCGTAAGTATTGAGCAATTAGGTGTAATCCCATGGAGGAGGCTGTCAGCCAGAGGTTCATGGCTAACCTGCACAGAGGGTACGAATGGGTCCCTCCCTGTTTGTTGATGTACCACATTACTATGGTGTTGTCTGTTTTGCTAAGGAGGACCCCTGGCCTGAGATGGAGGATGTCAGAGCCTTTGTACTGCCATCATTTCCTTCTCACTGATATGTAAGGGAAGGTGCTGGGCATCCCAAAAACCTCGGGTGCACCTGCCTGCTAGGTGAGCGCCCCAAGCAATGTCTGAGACGTCACTGTTGATGGTCTGCCCGGTAGGGAGGAGGATGAAGGGAAGACCCTTGTTCTTGGCACAGCCCCCTGTCCACCACAGGAACTCGGCCCTTATACAGAGGATCAGAGAGAGAGGTCTCTAGAGGCTGAGAGTGCTGACACCAAAGGTTCTTTAGATAACACTGAAGTTTCCTCATGTGAAGCCTGGCCAGAGGAATTAGAAGGATGCAAGATGCCATGTACCCCAAGGCTTGTAGGAACTTCTTTGCAGTGAGGTGACTTCTGGAAGCCAGCTTGGTAAAGTAGAGAGGCAGGAAGTTCTGCTTTTCTATGTATAGGAAGGCCATTTGGGATGCTGTGTCCAGCAGTGCTCCCAAGAAAATGATCTTCCTGGTGGGTGTTTGCTTTGATTTCTTCTCGTTGATGGTGAACACTAGGGAAGTTAGGAGGGTGCCTGAATGAGGCAGTCGTCCAGATAAGGGTAAATCTATATATTCCTCTGTCTGCAAAATGCTATGGTCAGGGCTAAGCATTTGGTGAATACTCTGGGAACAGTAGATAAGCCAAAGGGTACAGCAGAGAACTGAAAGTGCTGTGCACCTGCTCTGAAGCTCAGGAATTTCCAGCAGGATTCTCCTATGGGGATGTGGAGGTAGGCATCTTTTAGGTCTAGGGTCACTGACCAGGCATTGTTTTGTCAGCATAGACAGCAACTAATGCAAAGTTAGCATTCTGAATTTGGGGACCACCAGAGAGGTGTTCTGAAAAGATAGATCCAGGATGGTGCACCAAGTGCTCTATTTTCTGGGAACAAGGAATAGTCTGGAATATAAGACTTTGCCTGTTTGATCTGAGGGGACAGGTTCTACTGCCCCCTGGGATATGACAGTTTGGACCTGTTTCAATGCCTCTGCCCAAAGATTTGGAGGTAAGTTTGGGTACCCTCTTGGAATTGAGAGTTCATTGAAAGAGAATTTGTATCCCTGAAAAATTATCTTTAAGACCGATTGGTCCTTTGTTATAGAAAGCAAATTGTCTTTGCAGGAGAGCCTTCCTCCTAGCTTTTGATGAGTAAAAGGACGGTGGGGGGGGTCACAGAGTTTTTGACATAGAAGGATGGCTTAGAACTCCCTGCCTTTGTGGCAGAAGTGGTCCACTGTTTGGTTCTCTGCTGTCCCTGGGATAGGGGCCTGTGTGGCCTGTCCCTGCGGGGCTTACCTTGCCCCTGTCTGCTAGCTGCTGAGAAGGACTAGTATTTAGAGGGGAAAGTTCCTGCTGAAACTAGGAGGTTGAACCTGAAATAAATCTTTTACTGTGTGAATAGACTTTGCTTTGTCTTCCATCTTTTTAAGCAACTCTTCTGCTTTTACTCCAAACAAGCGGCCCTTATCCAGGTATGCATCAATTAATTTAGACTTGACATGTTCAGGAAGAGGTTCCTTTAACCATGCAGGTCTTCTAATGACAGATCCTGACACTGCTGCCCTGCTTGAGGCTTCTAGGGCGTCATATCCACAGTGTAATGCATGTGTGGCCACTTGACAAGTAGAGTGCAGTAAATCTGCAAACTCTTTCGAATTGGCACAATCAGGAAACGTTGAAATCTTTTGCTTTAATAGTTCCAAAGTATGTTATTGATGTTTTAAGATATGGAACTGGCAATGCTCTGATAGCTACGGCTGCAGAAGTGTATACTTTTTTACCCCATCTGTCCAGAGCTCTGGAATCCTTGTCAGAAGAAATAGGATTCTTGGCAGAACTAGTCTTAGCTCCTTTAGGATTTCTGTACAGGTATTTGTGAGAATCCGGTACTCTGTAATACCTGTCCGGTTTATTGGGAGCAGGTGGGAAGGCGTCAAGGGCTAGGCTAGATTTATGGAAAACATCATGCACCACTTCTAAGAAGGGGGGTGGTCAGGGGTCTGTGTTGGGGCAGGTACAGAAACTCTTAGTCTTTTCTTAGACTGGGGAAGTCCAGAGAATGCCACAGGAAATGTTCTCTGAGGGTGTGAAAGGTTTCCCCAAAGGAAAGGTCTTCTTGTGGGGAGGCAGCAGGAATTGATTCTCCTGCATCTGAATCCTCATAAGCAGTCAGAGGTTGCTATTCCTCTTCAAAATCTGAATAATCAGATTCTTCAGAATACCGTTCTGTCATAATTTAAGGAGAAGGCTGTCTTCCTTTAAGAAGTTTTGGCCTGACTAACCCTCATAAGGGAGA
Source organism: Protopterus annectens (assembly GCF_019279795.1). Taxonomy (NCBI): domain Eukaryota; kingdom Metazoa; phylum Chordata; order Ceratodontiformes; family Protopteridae; genus Protopterus; species Protopterus annectens. Next base: position 697,577,877 of record NC_056725.1, on the reverse strand, counting down.
TAAGATCCTCTGCCATTTTAAGCATTTGGGTTTGGGGTGGTGGAGCATGAGCAAGATGGTGGCTAGAAACAGATTTTCTAGGAGTGGCCTGGATTCTAGGCCTAAGGATATCCATCGGTCTGAGAGAAACGGTAGGCGGATGAGAAGATGTCATTTTTTGCCTAGATTCGGCAGTGCGAGAAGCCTCCTCGGAAACTGGTGCCTGTCTCGCGGCTCTGGACCCAACCGAGGCAGAGACAGCCAAAAGCTCGGAAGACTAGAAAGACTAAGAAGATTTCTGCGACATACTGGACTCTGAAAGGGTCTCAGTAGAGGCCTGCATTGATATCGTATCAGGCATCAGGGGGTGCGAAAGCACCTCACTGTGTAATCAGAAGGCTTAGCCTTGTGTGGTCTGTCTCTATCTTTATTTCTACGGTTTTTTTGGAATGTCTACAGATTGTTGGCTGACGGACGCCATTTCGGAATGCAAAGATGGAAGACAAAATACCCGTCTACAATAACAGCTCTATGGTGAATGGTTCTCGGGTTAAAGAGGGCACAGAACCAGCAATGGGGGATGTCATGGTCTGGGCCTAAACAAGTGATGCAGTACCAATGGAAGTCTTGGTCTGGGATCTGCTTTCCACAGACGAGACAATTGTTAACTTTTTCGGACATCGGTTAGTGCAGGAAAAAAGGATCCCCAATGGGGTACTTAGCTTTAGACGTTTTCGGCTGTAATTCAAACTCTGGTAGTGAACAAATGGCACACTTGCGAACTGCTTCTGCTACGAGCTCCTCAGCAAGAACGACTGGCGTAATGGTGTTGGCTGCCTTGCTTTATAGCACTAACGACCTGACGTCAGTCTACAAGCGACAACAGCCGATAAAGAAAAACATTGACTCTGGTATTCAGGCAGACCAAGGGCTACCACAGCAGGGATAACCCACAGGTGAAGACTGCAACAGTAAAACACTAAAAGTACAGTTGTGCACACTTACTATAAATGTAGATGTTTGAGTGTATTCACTCATCACACTTGGGTTATCTGCCTGCAGGTAGCCCCTCAGTCAGCCCGAATACCAGAGCCTTGGGATTTCTGCATCAGATGCTGTCGCCTCTTCCATGACGTCAGGTCGTCAGGGGTATAAAAGATGCAGCCGACACCATTACTTCAGTTTTTCTTGCCCCAGATGTCAGGAGCCCCCAAAATAGGAAGCAATTATACGGGGAGGAACACCTCCAGTAAAAAGTAAATACCATAGCCATAAGATATGGCCAAAAAGAGGATAGGTAGAAAGCATAGAAAAGTCAGGGGGCTAGAGGGAGGGTAAGGGGGCTAGAGGGAGGGTAACCAGGGCTGCAACAGTGAATACACTCAAACATCTACGTTTATGGTAACTGTACACAACTGTACTATGTTCTTCGTGTTTCATTGTTGCAGTCATCACACGAGTTGATTCCCAAACTGAGGAAAAGTGGAGGCAGTCAATGAGTATTAGGGCTGGTTAGCAGGCCTTGTAAGACTGCTGTGGCAAATCCAGCTCTGGATTTAGAAAAAATAGGGAAGTGGTAATGCTTGGTGAAGGTGTGTACAGAACTCCTGGTTGCAGTTTCCGGGATGTCCCTGGTAGGGACTCCCCTGAGAAATGCTGCAAAGGTTGAGGTAGCCCTAGTGGAATGAGTTCTGGTCCCCTGTGAAGTAGGTTTTCCATGGTGCTTGTAGCAGAAATGGATGCAGTGTACTATCCATTTGGAAATGGTTTGCTTTGAAATGGCCTTGCCCTCTGCCCCTGTAGCAAAGCTGACTAGCAACTGGTCAGATTTTCTAAAAGGCTTAGTCCTGTCAAGGTAGAACCTGAGCTGTCTGTGCATGTCCAAGGAGTGCAGGATCCTTTCCTTTATTCTGAGGATTAGGGAAAAGGTTGGTAAATGGATGGATTGGTTTAAAGACACACTGAATACCACCTTGGGCATAAATGATGGGTTAGTCCTGAGGGAAACCCTGTCAGCATGGAAAAAGTACAGTTTTGTACCTACCATAAATGTAGATGTCCGAACTGGATAGCATCTGCAGTCATAACAAGTGGGTTGTCCTGTCGTCAGGCAGCCCTGCAGTCGGCCGGATTCCAAAGTCCGGGTCCGGCTTCGGCTGATGTCGCACTCCACCCGACGTCATCTCTGTTGGTCTTCGGGTATAAAAGCATCAGCCGACGCCATTTTCCTCAGTGTTTCTTGCCCCAGATGCCAGTAGCCCTCTTGCAGGCTAAAATTTGGATAGATGCCAATGTTTCCAAATAGATAGAGGTAAACACAACAATAAGCATATATGTACATATATACAAACAAATACACCATAAAAGACCCCCCCCCCAACAGCTAGCTATTAGGAGGGTAAACACCCTAGGAGTACCACAGAGGGGAAGGAGGGAGGGTAATCCTGACTGCAGATGCTATCCAGTTCGACATCTACATTTATGGTAGGTACAAAACTGTACTATGTCCTTCATGGATGCATCTGCAGTCATAACAAGTGGGTAGAATACCATAGCCAACGAGGGGAGGAGGATAAAAGTAGATTATGGTGTGTTTAGGATCCCTTGCAGTACAGCAGTGGCAAACCCTGCTCAGGATCTGGAATATAGAGGCAAATTATAATGCTTGGCAAATGTATGCACGGAGGTCCAAGTAGCCGCCTCAATAATGTCTTTGGTTGCCACTCCTCGTAAGAAGGCTGTGGTAGTGGCTGTTGCCCTTGTAGAATGAGGTCTTATGTTCTGTGGAATTGGTTTTCCATGGAAGGAGTAACAGTATCGTATGCAATTTCCTATCCATTTGGAGATTGTCTGTTTGGAAATAGCTTTTCCTTCCCTTCCTGTTGCATAGGCTACAAAAAGTTGGTCAGTCTTTCTGCTATTTTTGTTCTGTCCAAGTAGTAGCGTAGCTGTCTATGTACATCCAAGGTATACAGTATTCTTTCCCTCTGTTTTGTGGGTTGGGAAAGAAGGTAGGTAGGTGGATTGCCTGGTTTAAAGATACTCTGGATACCACCTTGGGCATAAATGTAGGATTAGTTCTCATGGACACTCTATCTTGGTGGAAGATTAGGAAGGGTTGCACTGCCATTAAGGCCTGTAGTTCTGAAACCCTCCTTGCTGAAGTAATTGCCAGTAGGAAAGCAGTTTTCCATGACAGGTGTTGTAGGTCTGCTGTTGCTGCTGGTTCAAAGGGTGATAGTGTCAACTTTTCTAGCACAAAGTTTAAATCCCAGGCTGGTAATGGTGGTTTCCTTGGAGGTTTTACATTCTTGATTCCTCTGAGGAACTGCCTGAGCAAAGGGTGCGAAAAACAGGTGGATCAAAGCTGTATTCTGCTGAAATAGCTGATGCATGTATCCTGATGGAGGAGTAGGACAGGCCAGAATGAAGAAGTTCGCCAGATACTCCAGAATGTTAGGCATATCTATGTTTGACACATCTTTTCCTCTTCGGTACTCCAAATGACAAACCTTTTCCATTTTCCAGCATAGTTCCTTCTTGTTGAAGGTCTGCGTGCTTCAAGAATAATGTCTTTAACTCTTTGGGAAAGTTCTGGATTAGCTGCTGCTATGTGATGTTCCATGCAGTCAGTTGCAGCGTTTTAGGTTTGGATGTATGATGCTGTAGTTGTTCTGAGTTAACATCAAAGGCATCAGGGTATTGGCCACATATTGTTCGAGACATGCTCTTCAGTAGTGGGTACCAGTGTTGTCTTGGCCAGTTTGGGGCTATCAGGATTATCCTTGGACGTTCTTCCTTGATTTTTAGTAGTACCTTGTGTATCAAAGGAAGAGGTGGGAATGCATATGCTGTTAGGCCTTTCCAGTTGAAGGAGAGTGAGTCCACTTTCCATGCTAGTGGGTGGAACGTCCTTGTGCAGAATTTTTTGAGCTGGTGATTGAGAGGTGATGCGAATAGGTCTATCTGTGTCATTCCCCATTTCTTTGAGATGGTCTTGAAGATGTCCGGTGCAGCTTCCATTCGTGGGCATCCAGTGGTTCTGCTTAATATGTCTGCTAGAGTATTGTCTTTCCCCGGTACAAACATTGCCTGTAACTGAATGTTGTAGCTGAGTGCCAGGGTCCACAGCTCCAAGGTCATTCTGCATAGGGGGTATGAATGAGTGCCTCCCTGTTTGTTGATGTACCACATGACTGTGGTGTTGTCTGTCCTTATCATCAACTGGCCCACTTTGAGGAATGGTTTGAACTTTTGGATTGCCAGTTTTACTGCCAGCATTTCTTTTAGATTGATGTGCAGGTGAAGTTGATCCTGTGTCCACAATCCTTGCACGCATTTGTCCAGCATGTGGGCCCCCCATCCTAGGTCTGAAGCGTCTGTTGTGATGGTCTGGCTTGGTTGACATCTGCGAAAGGGTAGGCCTGGGTTTGACTGGCATGCCTGAGCCCACCATAGGAACTCCTGTTTTAAGCATGGAATTAGTGGGATTTCTGTTTCTAGACTGTGTCTGTGTTGGGACCATAAATTCTTTAGGTACCACTGTAGTTTCCTCATATGTAGTCTGGCAAATGGGACCAAGATTATGCATGATGCCATGAAGCCCAAGGCCTGCAGAAATTTTCTTGCTGTTAACTCGTTCAGTTTTGTTAGTGCCAAGAAGTAAAGAGGAAGTTCTTGTTTTTCTGTAGTCAGGAATGCCATTTGTTGTACTGTGTCCAATTCCGCGCCCAAGAATGTCCTTGTTTGGGATGGTATCAGCCTTGACTTTTGTAAATTGACTGTGTATCCCAGTCCTTGTAGCAAGTAAATGACCCTTTGTAAATCTGTTGTCAGCTTGCTTTTGTTGTCCCCTTGTAGTAGGCAGTCGTCCAGGTATGGGTAAATCTGAATTCCCTGTAGTCTGCAATGGCTGGAGCCAGGCATTTTGTGAATACTCTGGGCAGTAGATAAGCCAAAGGGCAATGCTGAGAATTGATAGTGCTCTGATCCTGCAAGAAATCTGAGGTATCTTCTGCATATTGGTCGAATGGGGACGTGCAGGTATGCCTCCTTGAGATCTAGAGTTACCAGCCAAGACTCCTTGCCCAGCATGGGAAGAAGTTGCTGTAGGGTCAGCATTTTGAATTTTGGGACAATGATGTATGTATTTAAGGTGGACAGGTCGAGAATTGGTCTCCAACTTTTTTCCTTTCTTGGAACTAGGAATAGTCTGGAATAGAACCCCTTTCCTTGTTCTGCTGTTGGCACTCTTTCCACAGCTCTCATGTTTGCTAACTCCATTATCTGGTGTAGAGCCTCTGTTTTTTGATTTGGAGGTAGATTTGGCATTCCTGTTTTGACTGGTAAAGTGTGGAAGTGAAACCGGTAACCTTGATCTATGGTTTGTAAAATCCACTTGTCTTTTGTTATGTAGTGCCAGTTCTTTGAAAATAAGGTTAACTTTCCGCCTAGAGGAGCTGCTATTTGTTCCCTGGTAGGCGGAGTTAGGATTAAGTCACTTTGGTTGTGCTGATGTAGTGGCAGTGGCTGCGTCTGTGCCTCTGTTGTTACCTTGCCACTGTCGTCCTCTGTAGGCACCTCCTCTGGATTGGTTTCTGCCTCTGGAATGTCTATTCCTGCCCCTTTGAAATTTTGTGGAGTCAGGAAAGGACCAATTTTTGGCAGGCCAGTTCCTGCTAAACCTTGGGGGTTGAACCTGCAAGAAATCTTTAACAGTTTGAACAGATTTTGCCTTTTCTTCCATTTTCTTCATAACCTGCTGGGCAGGTGTACCAAACAAACTTGTCTTGTCCATAGGAGCATCTAGCAACTTAGCTTTAACATGATCCGGTAAAGCTTGTTCCTTTAGCCATGCATGCCTTCTTATCACTGTGCCTGTCATGGCTGATCTAAATGAAGCCTCCAGTGCATCATAGCCACATTTTAAGGAATGGTTGCTAACCTGTTGTATGTTATTTACCATCTCTAATACATATTTCTTATCAAGAGATTCATCAGTGGTTAGTTTTTAAGTTAACTGATCAAGCATAAACTCTTGGTATTGTATCATGTGAAACTGACAGTTTAAAGCTCTAGCTGAGAGAGTAGCTGAAGTGTAGACCTTTTACCCCATCTGTCTAATGACCTTGCTTCCCTTTCAGAAGGAATAGGGTTTTAGCTGTGGTCAGGCTACTGCCTTGGGACCCTGGGATATAGTTTCTGGGTCTGCAAGTGGGGCCTTGTAAAGGTGGTGATGAGTATCTGGCACCCTGTAAAATCTGTCTGGTTTGGCAGGGGCTGGGGTAAAGAATCTGGAGCGGAGCAAACATCATTGAAAGCATCATCCACCACAGAGAGAACAGGAGGTATAGCTAAGGGCCTGTGCTGTGGGAGGTGCAGAAAGGTCCTAAGTCTTTTCTGGAGTCTGAAAAATCCTGTTGCTGCCATTGGAACTGTTCTCGCATGGCATGCAAGGTTTCCCCAAAGGAGAATTCTTCTGGTGGGGAAGCAGCTGGAATGGATTCTTCAGCATCAGAATCTTCAAAATTGGAGAAGGGAGCCTCTGGCTGGTCAGTAATGTCTGATTCATCAGCAGAATCATCAGAAGACACTGGCTCAGGGGGCTCTGCCCTAGGTCTCTTCTCTGGGGGCTGAGAGGCCCTGTCTGGGTGAGATTGAGATCCTCTAATTAAAGAAATTAAATCTTCTGCCAAAGAAAGCATTTGAGAACTAGAAGAGGGCCTGGATGTGGGGCTTTAACAGGCACTGATTTAGTAGTCTTGGCTGCTTTAGCCCTGGCGAAGGCCTTAATGGACATGGCTGCTGGAGGCCTAGCAGCACCACGTGCTGGGGTAGAGACATCCAAGGGGATGGTGTCTGATAAGTCAACCACCGTAGTGGGTAAAATTTCTGAGGTCGATTCAAGAGTTGTAGCAGGGGCCTCAGTTGTAAGAATAGGTTCAGCTGTACTTTGATCAGTTTTCGGTTTCGGCGAAACAGAGACACTCATGTTTGCTTTACCGTGGTTTCGGCCGAAACCGCGGACCGCGAGTGTCGGTCTTATCTTTGCGTTTTGGAAGATTGGGTAGTCGGAGGATCCGACGGCATAATGTACGCAAAATCAGTACCGAAAAACTGTTCTGCAAACTCCGACGCCTAAGCGTTCGTCGGTTGAAGGAGGCACAGGCCGAACAGGCTGCTACGTCGTGGGCTGGGCCTAAACAAGGCAGACAGTAAGAGTGGAAATCTTTATGAGGTATTTGTTTCCCACAGGTTAAACAATTGTTAACTTTTTCTGACATCGGCTGAGGCAAGAAAGAGTCCCCAACGGGGTACTTAGCTTTAGAAGTCTTCGAAGTAGTATTCGGTAGAAGTAATCTCTGGATCCGACCGACCGGCACTTGCGAACAGCTTCTGCTTCGGGCGCCACGCGGCAAGAAAGACTGAGGAAAATGGCGTCGGCTGATGCTTTTATACCCGAAGACCAACAGAGATGACGTCGGGTGGAGTGCGACATCAGCCGAAGCCGGACCCGGACTTTGGAATCCGGCCGACTGCAGGGCTGCCTGACGACAGGATAACCCACTTGTTATGACTGCAGATGCATCCATGAAGGACATTGAAGGGTTCCACAGCCTGTAACTCAGACACACTTCTTGCTGAAGTGATGGCTAGAAGTAATGCTGTTTTCCAAAAGAGGAATTTTAACTCTGCTGTAACAGCAGGCTCAAAAGGGGGGAGTGTGAGCTTCTCTAGTACAAAGTTAAGGTCCCAGGCAGGGGTGGGAGCTCTCCTCGGGGGTCTTAAATAGTTAGCTCCTCTCAGGATCTGTTTGATCAGAGGGTGAGAGAAAAGAGAGGTGGCTCAGTGTTGTAATGAGCTAAGATGGCCGAGGCATGAATCTTAATTGAAGAGAAGAATAGGTCTTAGTGGAGCAGCTCTGCTAGGTAATCTAGGATTTGAGGTAAAGTGGGCCGTGTCCTTCCCTTAAGACTGGCTCCAAAAACAGTATATTTTTCACTTTTCTGAAAAGGATTTCCTAGTACTAGGCCTTCTGGCCTCAAGGATGACATCCAGCACCTGTTTGCTGAGGGTTGCTGGGGGTGTATTCAGGGAATAAGCCAGGCTGCAAGGTTCAGGGGTTGCAGCTGAGGATGCAAAATCTGTCCCTTCTGCTGGGACAGCAGGGAGTGGGGGTCTGATGTAGGTGCCAGGGTGGCACTGCTGTCAGACTGCGTAGGAGTGGGTACCAGTGCTGGCATGGCGAGCCTGGTGCAATAAGGATTGTCTTTGGTCTGTCCTGTTTGATCTTGAGTAGTACCTTTGAGAGGAGAGGCAGACGGGGAAAGGCATAAATGGAGAGGTTTTCCCATGTAAAGGATAGGGCATCCACTTTCCATGCTTGGCTGTGGGGATTTCAGGTGCAAAAGTTGCTCAATTGATGGTTTTGGGGGGAGGCAAAGAGGTCCACCTCTGGTGTCCCCCACCTGTGGGTTAGTAGTCTGAATGAGTTGGGTTCCAGTTTTCACTCACGTGGGTCAAGTAGATTTCTGCTTAAGTCATCTGCCAGGGAATTTTGTTTGCCTGGCAGGAATTGAGCTTGCAGGTGCACTTGGTTGCTCAAGGCTGTGTTCCACAGGGCCATGGCTAACCTGCAGAGTGGGTAGGAATGGGTTCCCCCCTGCTTGTTTATGTACCACATAACTTTGGTATTGTCTGTCTTTACCAAACGTTGTTCTGGAAGAATAAGGTCTTTGAAGGCTGTCAGAACATCCTGTACAGCTAACATTTCTTTTTGATTGCTATGCAGGTGCATCTGTTTTGGGGTACATTTGCCCTGAATGCACTGCCCTCCCATGTGCACCCCCATACATAGTCTGATGCGTATGTTGGGGTTTGGGCAGCAGGGGATATAGAGAAACGGAGTCCCTTGCTGTGGTAGCAGGCCTCTGCCCACCAAAGGAACTCTGTCCTTAGACAATGAATGATGGGGATCATTGTTTCCAGGTCCTGAGAATGTTGACACCACAGACGTTTTAGATACCACTGAAGTTTCCTCATATGCAGTCTTGCATATGGAATTAACAGAATGCAAGAGACCATGAACTCCAGGGCTTGCAGGATTTTCTTTGCAGATAGCTGGGTATTTGTGGCCAGTAGTTTGAAGTAGGTTGTCAAATAAACTTGTTTCTCCGGAGTGAGGAATGCCATCTGGGAAGTTGTGTTCAAGCTTGCTCCCAGGAATACAATCTGTTGACAGGGTACTAGGTGTGATTTCTTCTCATTGATGGTGTACCCCAGTCAGATTAGAAGTCTCTTAACAAATGTCAGGTGTTGTAATAACAACTCCTGACCTTCTGCCTGAATCAGGCAGTCGTCCAAGTATGGGTAAAGCTGAACATTTCTCTGCCTGTAAAAGCCAGGCACTTTGTGAATACCCTGGGCGCAGTAGATAAGCCAAAGGGAAGTGCAGAGAACTGATAGTGCATGGAGCCCGCCCTGAAATGTAGATATGGTCTGCAAGATTCCCTTATTGGGATGTGAAGGTAAGCTTCTTTTAATTCTAGGGTTGCCAGCCAGGCATCCTTGGCTAGCATAGGAAGAAGCTGTTGAAGAGTTACCATTTTGAATTTTGGAACCACCAGAAAGGTGTTGAGAATAGACAGGTCCAGGATAGGACGCCAGGAGTTTTCTTTTCTGGGAACCAGGAACAGTCTTGAATAAAAATCTTGTCCCCTTTTTTCTGCTGGGACAGGTTGAATAGCCCTGATAATGAGGAGACAGAGAACTTGTTTTTGGGTCTCCGCCCACTGATTTGGATGGAGGTCTGGCCATCCACTTGTGTTTGGGAGTGAGTGGAAGTGGAATCTGTATCCTAGGGAAACTATGTTTAAAACCCATTTGTCCTGGGTAATGAGTTCCCTGTTTTTTGCATGCAGGGTGAGCTTTCCTCCTAAGGGAGCAAGTAGTTGAGCAGGGCTTGAAAGAGTTAAGGATAAGTCATTGTGCCAATTTTCCACAGGGGGGTGGCTTACTACTCCTTGCTTTGAAAGTGGGAGCCCCCCACTGATAGATATGTGCATAGCCTGAGACTGAAGTCTTGGTGGTCTACTGCTCCTGGGTTTGGACTGAGAAGGCCTGGAAGGGACTGGAAAATTCCATTTCTTTGAAGGCCAATGCCTACTAAATCTAGGAGGCTGCACTTGTAAGAAAATCTTTAACAGTTTGCATAGATTTAGCTATTTTCTCTATCCATTTGAGGACTTCTTCTGCTTTGTTGCCAAAAAGGCGGTCTTGGTTTAAGGGTGCATCCAGTAATTTAGCTTTAACAACCCTCTCCTCCTCCCACATAACACAAATACTTGCGAGAGATGCAGCTATTTAGCCAAACTGGAGGCTGAGCTCTCTCAACTCAGGACTGGCAAGACCAGACAGGAGGAGAAGGCAACTACACACACCACAAAACCAGCCTCACATAATGCTACCACTCCACTGAATCAAACACATAAACACACAAAGACATACTCGGAGGCTCTGAGTAAAAATTTACCTAAACAGCAAAGGCCTCCAAAGCAGACACCCAAACAACTGCTACCTCAAGACACCCCACAAGCAACACATAAACCACAAAAGCAGTGTGCAAAGCAGTCACAGCCCTTAAGGCCAAATACAACACCAAACATACTTGTCATAGGTGACTCCATAGTCAGACACACTGACGTCCCACTCACCAGGCTGAACAAGGAGAGGGTCACAGTAAGCTGCCTATCGGGCGCTAGAATCCGCCACATAACACAAGCACTGGGTCACTCCACAGCAAGTACAAATATGACACAGTCATTGTCCATGCTGGTGTGAACGACCTGAGACGTACCTCCCTGGACTGCATGAAAAGAGACATAGAGGAGCTCTCTGATTATGTAGCCCAGGCAGGTATGACCCTAACCCTGAGCAGTATCCTTCCTTCACCAAGAATGATGCCACAATATAGAGACAAGATGATCAGCTTTAACAATTGGCTTAATGTCTGGTGTCATTCAAAGGGGATCCAGTGTCTGTCTGCCTGGGATGACATGCTTGACAAGCCACGCTGCTTCATGAGGGACGGCTTGCACCTGTCACCCTGGGATTCCGGATATTGGCTAAGGCTCTTGCCACCCCATAGTGCCTTTTTAGGCAAGGCTCAAATTCTAAACCTACCACCCTAGAAAACAAAAATGGGAAGAAATTGAGGGTAATGCTGCTCAATGCCAGAAGTCTAAATCTCAAAATGCACGCACTCGAGGCCCTTCTCAGTATGGAGAACATCGATGTCTGTGCTGTAACTGAAACCTGGTTCAAGGCTCCTGAGAGCACCCCGGCACTATTAGGTTTTACCTCATATCATGCGTTCCGGCCCCAAAACCCGGACCACTCCACAAAAGGTGGGGGTGTATCCATATTCATAAAGGATACTCACACCTCCAGGTTGGTGGCAACGCATGAAGCTTCGGAAACCATCCAGGTGCAACTAACAATAGGCAAAACTGCTCTACAAATTGTAGCATGCTACAGGCCACCCTCTCAAACTCAGGAACCCCACACAGCCTTCCTGAAGACACTGGAGGGTATAAATGTATCTCCAAACACCATCATATTGGGTGACTTCAACTACCCGAATATAGACTGGGAACATTACTCAAGCCCTAACTTTCTAGCCCAACGGTTCCTGGAGTTCATAAATTCAAATGCCATGGAACAGCTAGTCACTGTTCCCACGAGAGGAGAAAATATACTAGATCTCATTGTCACAAACATGGGGACAAAATGCTCCACACGAAGTATATCCCTCATTGGTGAGATCTGATCATAAACTAATCTCACTGGAAATCCACATCCGCCCCACCCCAAACAAAAAGACCATAGTGAAGAACTTCTCTAAAGCAAACTTCACACTACTCAAGACTGGTGTGGTATCCTTCAAGGCCCCTGAGTCAGAGGAAACCACAACCCAAGCTGCGGAAGCCCTTACAAATGCCTTCTATGAACACCTCCAGGACTGCATGGATCAGGCAATCCCAAATAAAACCAAGACTCTTTCCACAAAGGGCAAACGTCCAGTCTGGTGGACCCCAGCCATTAACAAACTTTACAATAAGAGGAGAAAGCTATTACATGATAGAACAAAATCCATAAAGGGAAGTCACCCCTGATCATTATTAGTAAAAAATACGAGCACTCATAAAATCAACTAAGGCCAATTTTGAGAGAAAAATTGCCATGGATTCAAAGGACAATCATAAGGCCTTTTTCAGCTATGTTAGGAACCTGGGTGGAAACTCACAGATATGCTCAGAATTAGTCCAAAATGATACAAAAATCACTGAACCCACAGACATTGCCAACATACTGGCAGACAGGTTCAGTGCAAACTTCACCCTCTCCCCTAAAGGAGAGATAACTATCCCAGCCGAGTGTAGCCTCCCGGACATCTCAAATGCGCAGGTGAAAGCTGCTCTCTCTAAAGCTAAAAACACAGCATCAATGGGACCGGATGGTGTCCCCGGCTGTGTGCTACGAGCTAAATGAGGAATTAAACCCGCACATAAGGCAGCTGTTTAATCTCAGCCTTACCACAGGATACGTGCCCAAGGAGTGGCGACGGCAACTGTGGTCCCACTCCACAAAGGTGGCGCCTCACGGACCCTGGTAATTACCGCCCCATAAGCTTAACAAGTCTAGTCTGCAAAGCTATGGAGAGGATCATAATGGAGCTCATAAACAAAGATATAGGGGACTTGCAGACATTGGACCCGACCCAGTTTGGCTTTGTCAAGGGAAGATCATGCCTTTTGAACTTGGTCGACTTCTTCGAAATAGTCACCAAGGCCATTGATGAGGGAAAGGCAGTCCATACAGCCTACCTTGACCTTGCAAAGGCTTTTGACACAATACCCCACTCGGGTACTGTAGAAAAACTTACCAGCTTAAATGTAAACCCATATGTCACAAGATGGGTTGCAAACTGGCTTAAGGACAGAACCCACAGGGTTAGAGTTGCTGGCGCTGTGTCAGACTCCAAGCCGGTCACAAGTGGTGTCCCACAGGGCTCGGTCCTTGGCCCCTATTGTTTGGCATCTACTTCTCAGAAGTACAGGCCAACATGGGAGGACTTTGGCTGACAAAGTTTGCAGATGACTGCAAACTGGGCGCCATAGTGGAAAGTGCATCGGACACTGATATCCTTCAGAAGGGACTCACGGAAACAGATAGCTGGTGCCAGAGCCATGGCCTGAAGTTAAACGCCAAAAATGTATAGTCATACCCTTCGGGAAAAACAAGGTAACCCCAAGCTACCATATAGGTGGCAATCCACTAAGCACAGAAGAGGTTATCAGGGACCTGGGGACCCAGGTTGACAGTGGCCTTTCTTTTGACACTCACATTGCTAAAGTGGTTAGAAAGACCTTCTACATTGCCCACCTGATCATGAAGGGATTCACATCCAGATCTAGTGAGGTCATTGTTCCCTGTACTCTTCACTTATCAGACCAATGATCGAGTACAATGCCCCATTCGGGATGTATCTCACCCGACATCTGCAGCAATTGGAGAGACCCCAAAAGTTCCTCACCAAAAGGATAAAGGGACTCCAAAATCTGTCATATGCTGCCAGATTGAAGAAACTCCAGCTCTATTCAGTCGCATACCGTCTGCTCAGAGGTGACATGTGCCTGACATACAAGGCCATGTCCAACCTGGAATTAATGGACATGCTCCACCTCAAAAATCCAAATCCACCAAAACCACTAGAGCAAGCAACTTAAACCTTAGCACGGATATAAATAGGACGTGCTGGAGGGATAGATTTATCACTCAGAGACTCCCTATGCTGTGGAATAAAATCCCGGTCCATGTGAGGCAGAGCACCTCGCTGACTCTGTTCAAGAGAAATCTAGACCTGTGGATGGGAGATCGTAGGTTTACCCCGGGAATCATCTCTGGGTCACTGCTGGACAGAGGCACAACAAACTAATGGGCACAGTATTTTTTCATATAAGGGGTGGCGTAAGCCACAATAATTTGGGCTAGGCTTATAAATGCCTTAGGGCAGATAGCCTAGTATATACCTATGAACCTATGAACCTATGAACATGATCTGGCAAGTTTTGTTTTTTAAGCCAAGCAAGCCTTCTAAGTACAGACCCAGTGACAACAGCCCTGCAAGATGCTTCTAAAGCATCAAAACCACATTGCAAAGTATGTTTACCAACTTGTTCAGCAGAATGCATTAACTCTTGCAAATCTTTGTGTTCAGCACAGTCAGGAATCAACATCAATTTCTGTTTAAGTAGTCCCATAATATGCTGTTGATACTTTAACATATGAAACTGGCAAATTAAAGCCCTAATGGCCAAAGCAGCAGAAGTGTATACCTTCTTACCCCATCTGTCTAAAGCTCTAGAGTCCGTATCAGAAGGGGTAGGATTTTTGGCAGTAGTAGCCTTAATGCGTTTTGGTGCTTGGGAAATGGTATCTGGATCCGCAGTAGGATTCTTGAAGACGAATTTGTGAGAGTCAGGTACTCTGTAATACCAGTCAGGTTTCCTGGGAGCTGGAGGCAAAGCATGTGGGGAAAGGCTGGATTCCAAGAAAAAACATCTACAATCTCCAGAACAAAAGGGATAGCTACAGGCTTGTGCAGAGGCAGGAGTAAGAATTCCCTAAGTCTCTTTTTGGACTCAGAGTAGCCCTGGCTTTCCCAGCAGAAATGCTCCTTAAGGGTATGCAAGGTTTTACCAAAAGAAAAATCCTCTGTAGGAGAAGCAGCAGAAATGGAATCCTCTGCATCACAATCCTCATAAGTAGATAAGGGTAAATCCTGGTAGTCAGAAGGAACAGAGATATCAGATTCCTGATCATAAGAATCAGAAAGAAAATCAGTTCTAGGTCTCTTAGAGAGGGAAGGCTAGCTTCCTCTAATTAAGGTAATAAGGTCTTCAGCCATTCTAATCATTTGTTTTTGAGGCATAAGGGCCTGAGAATGCGGTTTGGTCATTGGTTTTCTAGGCATAGTGCGAGCTTCAGGTCTGAGGAATTCGGTATTCTTTGCTTGAAACCAAGTTGTCGGTTTAATATGAAAATTGGTAGGCCTGAATACACCCTCAGGAGCCGGTGCCTGCACAGCAGCTCCGGACCCATCCAAGGTAGAGAAATCTGCAGGTTCCATAGTCGAAGCATCTCGCGGCATACATGACTCCGAATGGGTCTCAGTAGAGGTCTGCGAATCTGTAGTAGCGGGTATCAGGGGCTGCGAAAGTGCTTCACTGAGTACCGGCGGACTGGTGACTAGCTTAACGGAAGTGTCGTCAGCAGTTTTGGATCTATGCAGTCTGTCTCTATTTTTACATTTTTTTCGGAAGATCGGTAGTCGGACGGCTTAACAAAGCCATTTCAGAGTATGGAGATCGAGAACGAAAGTATTTAGCTACAAAAATAGCCTGACGATGAATAGTTCGGGCATTGAACAAGGCACAAAACCGACAGCAAGGGACGGCATGGTCTGGGCCTAAACAGGTGACGCAGTAAGAATGAAAATCTCTATGAGGTATTTGCTTTCCACAGGCAAGACAATTTTTTCTGACATTGGTTAGAACAAGAAAAAAGGATCCCCAATAGGGTACTTATCTTTTTGAAGACTTTAGGTCTGAAACTCGAAAACAAAAATTTCAATCTATATAAATATGCACACACAAATTTTACATATATATATATATATATATATATATATATATATATATATATATATATAAAACTATTTAGAAATACGTAGATATATATATATATACACACACACACACACACACACACACACACACACATAGCTGCGGTGCTGCTGCGGTAGCGTTGTTGCCTCACAGCAAGAGGTTCTTCCGTTCGATTATCGGCTGGAGCACCTTCTGTGTGGAGTCTGCATGTCCTCCCCGCGGTTGAGTGGCGTTCAAAAGACATGGGTAGAATGGGCGTGCCTTAACTGCAGGTTGGGCGTTGAGCTGGCCGCTCTGCACCTGTAAAAAAAATTTACTGCTAATCATTAGTGGACCGGAGTTCCGCTGCTGCAACCCCTAACAAAAAATATACACACACATTATATATATATATATATATATATATATATATATATATATATATATATATATATATATATATATATATATATATATATATATATATATATATATATATATATAAAAATATTTTATTTATTTATTTTATTTTACATTTGTTGACTGGGCTAGTCTAGCTGGATATACGTCCATTTTCAGTAGAGGCCCTGGGAGAAAAGCTCCACATAGAAGACATACACAAACAGAACATTAAACATTTATTACAGGAAGCTTGTTAGACAATAACATGTGTTCCATGGTAACATTTTTTTTTTCCTATGACAAGAAAGAAAAGGATTTAGAAGTATGTGGTAGACAACCAAAGCAAAGTAATGAGCAGGAACAAGAGAACAAGCTACTTAAAAATGGGACTGGAAGAATTAGTTTAAGGGTAGTAAATTGTTGGTAAGACAGTAAGATGGCCAATTCTGTTGTTCATAGGTACAATAAGTCAGCTTAGAAGGTTGTGGCCTTAAAGTTGAAGAAAGAGAGATGTAAAATGATGATGGGCAAGACTAAAAGTGAGAGATACTCTAGTCAGGGTTAGTACAGGGATATAGCCAGTGGGTTGTAAGGTATGATTTGAGTTTCTTTTTAAATAGTGAAGTTGAAGAAAGAGATGTAAGTTCACTAGGAAGTAGGTTCCAGCTTTTGCCTACAGTGTTAGCGAAAAGGGATTCTCCTGCTTTATTCTTAGGTTTTTGAGTAGTAATGAGTAGTTTGTTTGCAGAGCATAGCTTTGTAAGATTTTTATATGGGCAGATTAGACTTGTGAGAATTGGTGTGTTACTTGGATGATAAAGGGTTTTATGGGTAATAGTTAGTTGGTGAAGTAGAATTTGGTTCTGCAGTTCCAGCCAACCCAGTTGTTTCAGATTTTGGAAGTGGTGGGATCTAACAAGGGAGCCGGTAGCAAATCTGGCAATATTATTGTAGGAGATTGCCAGCTTGTTGAGGTTGCTTTTTGATAGATTTGTGTATATAGGGGAGGCATAAAAGAGTGTTGAGATGAGGTGGGTGTGGGCAATAGTAGTTCTAGCTATGGGAGTAAGGAAAGGTTTAATTCTATAGAGGGAGCCTAGTTTTTAGTTAACTGAGTTTACTGTGTTAAATATGAGTATCATAGTTAAGGTTGTGGTCAATTGTCACTCCTAAGAGTTTAGTGGTAGTGTCAGGGGATATAACTGTACTATTTTTAGATTTAATACTGAAGTAAAGTGGGGTGGACTTGAGTGTGGGAGTAAACAGCAGTAGTTCAGTCTTTTTGGGGTTAAGGAGGAGGCAACTCTGTAAAAACCAGTCCTCAACAAGCTCAAAGACATTTTGGGTGAGGGACTGCAGTTCAGACGGTTCAGTAGCTGAGGAGATTCCACACATATATAAATATAAAAAAAAAAAAATATATATATATATATATATACACACACACACACACACATATATATATACATATACATGCATACACACACACACACACACATTATATATATATATATATATATATATATATATATGTATATATAAACACAAACTGCATTTTCATGTTACGTGTGAGTGCATCATAAAATGTCTAAACTTCATCAGCTAAACAAACAAACAGTTACCTCTGCAAAAGCTAATCACAGAAGCTAGGCATTTTGTGAATACCTTTGGGGCAGTACAGAGGCCAAAGGGCAAAGAAGAGAACTAAAAATGAGAGGATGAAGCACAGAAATGCAAAGACTTCCTGAAAAGAAGGTGAAGAGGAATATGAAGGTAACCATCCTACAGATCCAAGGACACCAAAAAAGCCGTGGGTGGCAAATGAAGAAACAGGGTTTAAAGAGAAAGCTTCTGTAAAGAAAGAACCTTGAAGAAGGTGTACAGCAAGGAGAGATCCAAGAATAGGTTTCCAAGTGTCCTCCTTTCTAGGAACCAGAACATTCTCAAGTAAAATCCATTTCCTACTTGGGAAGGAGAGAGAGAGTGAATAGTTCCCTGGTCCACCAGGGAGCCAAGAACCTCTGAGATATAAGGAAGCTGCACTCAAGGAGGTTGAGGAATCCTGGAAAAAGGAGGGAGAGACTTCCACACCATGAAGTAAACCTAACAGATGATGGACAGAACCCAAGAATCTGAGGTGATGAGTTGCCAGTTTGGAAGACTTAGTGAGAGCTGAAGGAACAAAGAACCTGGCCGAGGGTTGGGAGGGGGGCAAAATGTCAAAAAGAAGCAGACTTGCCAGTTAAAGGAGGCTTCCGTGCCACAGAAGCCTGAGATGGCTTAGCACCCTTCCTGCCTTTAGTGGCCTGACAAGGTTGCCTGCAAACAAAAGCAGACCTAGTAGGATAGTTGTTCTGGAACTCAGACATAGGGGGATACAAAAATATGTTTAAGGTCCTGCAAAGTCTTACCTCTTTCTTGAACAGACAAACATAGCAGCAGCCCCAAAGATGTTTATTATCGAAAGGAGCATCCAGCAACTTGGCATTAATGTCTTCAAGTAATGACTGCAGACGAAGCCAAGAGTAATGCCTCATGACTGACCCAAAAACAGCAGCTCTGGAAGAGGCATCAGCAGGAATCACAGCAGCACATGATAAAGTGGTAAGTCACCTAAGAGGTAAAACCAAAAAGACAGAGAGCAGACTTTTTCATAACCAGAGACGTCAGAAATAACCTGGCAAGCCTAAGCAAGCAAGGTCACAGCATATCTAGTCATGTGAGTCTGGTAAATGATTGCCCTAACCACTAAAGTGGAAGCAATACAGACCCTTTTTCCAATCCTGTCTATGTCCCTACTAGCCTTATCTGAAGGCAGAAGCTTGGTAGAGGGCAAAAGGTTAGAAGGCTTGTCAGAGGAGACCGACATGACAGCAGGATCAGTAGAAACAAGCAAGAATTGACAATCCTCAGAAACCTTACAGAACCCATCATGTTTCTTTGGAGCAGGAGATGGAGAATTACGAGTCTTAAAGGCAACTATAAAAGTGTCTTAACAAAGGAGCCAATACAGGAGGTATTGAGTGTCCACCTAAAGCAACTCATAATACGTCTTCTACATATCAGACACCTGAGAAGAATTCCACTTAAAGTATTCCATCACTCTGGCTACTGTGTCCCCAAAAGACAACTCCTCCAAGGAGCTCAGTGCTAATGGATTCCTCTTCATCAGAGCCGTAAGCCAAAGGAGAAAACACCTAAGAAGAATAAGACAAGGATCCCGTAACAGATTCCGAAACATTTTTCTGAAGAATCAGGTTCTTTAGGCCTTTTAGAAGGAGCTGAGGTCCAAGGTGGAGTAGGCACAGAAACCCTTTGGGGAGGCTTCAGGTCATTAAGGCATTAAACAGACCCTACGTAAACTCCTAGCAATCCACATGAGGGTCCCTGGGATGTACAGAAGAATGCTCAGTCCTCTCTATTTTCTTAGCAAGGACATCAGTCCTAATGCACACCAGAGGTTCTGACCCCTGATGATATTTGGTAAGAATACCCGGAACCTCTTCCCTGACCAAAATCTGTGGAATTCCTCTAGGGCCCTCCAAGATAACCAACCCCAGCTCCCCCTTGATGTCTGGAACATATGCCTGCAAAGCTTAAGAAGACGTGTGAAAGGAAGGACTCATGCAGGCTTCTGATAGGGTCATGGCAGAGGGATCCAAAGTAAACACTGGACGGCCTACTTCGCTATCACCTGCTTCTACAGAAACATCTAGTGGGTGCTAGACAGCTAAAGAATCTAACAAAGAACCAACTGTTTAAGCTGCTGGTTCTCGAGATAGCTGGCCAAGGAAGACAACTGACTTCCAACAGTCTTAGGCACAAACATCTTACAAATACTACAGGAAGTAGGGTCTTGGGAAGCACCCAAACAAGACAGAGATTTGTTTGTGATATCCTCATGAGGAATCTGCATCCCACACTGACACGCTCCCTTCTTGGATGACATGAACTCTACATAACGAAAAGAAAACAAGACCCCAATGAGACATTTATCTGATGGCTAGGTATCAGCACAGCAAAAGGCATTCAGACTGATGATGGCATTCGACCTGGTGGCAAAGTAGTTCAGGGTAATTGTGTAAGTATTTCACCTTTTTGCCCTATATCCTATGCGTGGACCATAAGTGTGATGTACGGTACATACAAGATCTAAAAGGCTTTGATATAGCGACTGGAAGTTGGGCTATCCTTACCAGGACATCCCTGAGGTGAAAAATACTGCAACAGTGATACAGACATCAAATTATACACTCACTCACTATCTTATGCTCTTTGCAGGACTTAAACTCCATTACCAACCTATTCTCAAGGCACCCATCATACACAGTCACCCCCCTCCCCCCGAGCCATTTTCTTATGTCTGTCTTCTCTCTGACCTCCAGTCAGTCAGCCTTCACCTAACTCTCATCCCTTACCCTCCATTCCAACACAATTCTTCAGAAAAAAAAAAGTCTTTCTCAAGTTTCCTTAACTGCTTCAACAATATTTTTGAATATTTTTCAACAATATTTGTCAGTGAAAAACAATATGGTACCTGGAAACGTTTATGCAATGTGAAAATATGTACATGTCTATGGTATTATGTACTTCAACTACTGGCAAAGAAGTATGTGAAGCTTTTCTCCCCAGGTGTATACTGGAAAAATAGGTACTTTTGACTCGGTCAGATTTTCCCAGTAAACAAAAGTTAAACAAATAAATAAACTATCAACAGTATTCTCCAGTATGTTATCATTAACTCAGTGATCACCTAAACAATAAATCCATTTATCACTGAATGGGTAAGCCTGCTGGTTAAAACAGTGAAGGTGAAATGCTGCTTTTCTAACTGGGCATCTGTTACATTGAGAGTATCACAGGGTTCAGTATTAGGACCTGTTCCCTTCACTATTTCTTTGCACTAAATTGTTTGTCCAGAATTTATCGGCTGTCAAAATACACAGATGATATAAAAACTGGAGCATTTATTTCTAGTGTAAATGACTGTAAGTGTTTTAATAATTATTTACAATATTTATGAGTGTGGATAAAAAGGGTATACAAAACAATTTTTAAAAGACTGGAGCAATGATTTTCAGTCAAGTGCAGCAACAGCATAAAATTAGTCTGAATAGCTCTAATTTGTAGAAAGTTACAGAACATAAAAGCCTTATATAACTAATAATTTTAGGTTTACGGCTAATGAGCTGACAGTTAAGAATAAGGAATTATGTCTCATAGGGTTTATTCTTAAAAACGCATCCTCATTTACTTTTCATTCATGAAGTACAACTCATTACTTAGTGCTTGTAATAAAATCAACAGTGTTGCACTGGAATTTCTTTAACTACCAATACTAGAAGAATAACTGTAATGATTTAGCATCTGAAAGTAGGCTTGAATATCCTGGACTGTATTTGGTGAGTTACACATGGATTAGATGGAGACTGTGTTTGACTTTTAAGATCTTACAAGATGTTGAATTATGGACAGATTACAATTTAAATCATCTCCAGCCATCTCTCAATTCTAGGGAAGGGCAAGTAACATATAAATATGATAAATGTAGAACTAACATAAGAACCAAGTTCAATACTAAGTCAATGGTGAAACTGGAATAAACAGCCTATAAAATCAGACAAACTAACTCAATGTAGCAACTTAAAACTTTCGCTAAATACATGGATGGGACACTGGTTTATTCAATCGATCAGGAATGTGTGTTTTGAATAGCACATCTGCCTATTTGTAGTCTGCTGAAACTATGAAAATATGAAACATGAGCCAATGTACTGTTTAAAAACATAGGTTCAAAGGTAGCTACTAGGCTATAGACCCTGGGGCCTATATAAGCCTAGCTAAAAAAGTTATCTGGCTTTCGCCACCCAAGAAAGTTATTTTCCTGCTCCCCTGTCTAGCAGAGCCACAGAAGTGATCCCTGGGGTAAATTTCCTATTTCACATCTAATTGTCGAGATTTTTCTTAAAGAGGGCTAATGAGGAGCTTTGCTTGACATGAATGGGTAGTCTGTTCCAGAGCATGGAAAGTCTCTGGGACAGGAAACTATCCCTCCAGCATGTTTTGGTCCCTAGAGCATGTGGCTCGGAGGGATTGGGTGTAGCAAGTCCAAAAGATCTGGGTTTGACATGGCTTTGTATGTTAGGCAGAGGTCGCCTCTGAGTAAGCGATAAGCAACAGAGTAGAGCTGGAGTTTTTTAAGACGGTCTGCATATGGCATCCGTTTAAGGCCGGTAATCCTCTTAGTGAGGTATTTCTGTGGCTTTTCTAGTTGCTGTAGAGGTCGTGCGAGGTACATGCCAAACAGGCATTGTACTCTATAATGGGTCTGATGAGGGATGAGTAGAGAGGAACAATGGCCTCTTTTTTTCTGGAGGTGAACCCCTTTGTGATGAGGTGTGCCACATACTAGGATTTCATGACTACTGTGACAATGTGATTATCAAAGAAGAGATTACTGCCCACCTGTGTCCCAAGGTCTCTTATCACACTTTCGGTGTTTAGTAGGCTACAGCCTATGTGGTAGTTCATGGGTACAGTGTTTTTCCCAAAGTGGATGACAATGCACTTCTTGGCATTGAGCTTGAGGCCATAACTTTGACACCAAGCATCAGTCTCAGTGAGGCCCCTTTGTAGAATGTCCACATCATTAGGCGTTTCTATTATGGCACCTAGTTTGCAGTCGTCTATGAACTTCGTTAGCCAAAGACCTGCTGGTATTAGCCTGGACTTCTGAGAAGTAGATGCCAAACAGGAGAGGACCCAGGACTGAAGTCCTGTGTACTCCACTTGTCACTGGTCTGAAGTCGGATTTGGAGTCAGCTACTTTCACTGTGTGGGTTCTACCAGTAAGCCAATTGGCCACCCATCTTGTGACATAGGGATTTATGCCCAGTCTACTGAGTTTATCTATAATTCCAGAGTGGGGGATGGTGTCGAAAGCCTTGGCGAGGTCAAGACAGGCTGAGTGCACCATCTTATCCTCGTCCACAGCTCTGGTGACAGCTTCAAAGAAGTCAATCAGGTTTAGGAGACATGACCTACCTTTTACAAACCCAAACTGAGTGGGGTCCAGAGTTTGGAGATTACCTATGTCCTTGTTTATAAGCTCCAAGATGATACGTTCCATGGCCTTGCAGATCAGGCTCATCAGGCTAAAGGAGCAGTAGTTCCTGAGGTCCATGGTGGCACCCCCTTTGTGGAGTGGGATAACCGTCGCTGTGTGCCATTCAGTAGGCACAAAGCCTGAAGTGAGGCTATGACTGAACAAGGTACTTAGGTGTGGTGCCAGTTCGTTCTGTAGTTCATGAAGAAAGCAGCCTGGGATGTTGACAGGTCCCATGGATGCTGTGTTCTTGGCTTTGGAGTGTGCGGTCTTTACTTGTGCAGCCGTGATTACAGGGGCTTTGCATTCTTCCGGTATAGTGATGGGCCCTTTGGACGGTGAAGGGGGGTGAAGTTTGCACTGAACCAATCTGCCAGGATGATGGGAATATCAGTTGGTTCTGTATATCTAGTGCCATTGGACTGCAGCTCAGAGCAGATCTGAGTGTCACCATTGAGATTCTTGACATAGCTGTAGAATGCTTTGCAACTGTCTTTAGACTCACTGGCGATTATATTTTTGTAACTAGCTTTGGATAATTTTATGAGGGATCTCAGCTTCCTACTGAGGCTGACCAGGGAGTTCCTGCAATCAGGGGATTTTACTCTGTTTTGCAACAGCTTCTTCCTTTTGTTGTAGTTTGTTTATGGCAGGGGACCACCAGGTAGGCTTCATTTTTTGGAGGATAGTGTCTTCGTTCTGTTGGGGACGGCACGATCCATGCACTCGTGTATGTGTTTATACAGTGCATTTGTATAGGCTTCAGCAGTCATACCTCTATTTTCCGTCGGTATGGGTGCCGTGAAGCTTGCCACTTCTGTCTTAAGAAGCATGAAGTTGGCTTTGGAGAAGTTTTTTTACGATGGTTTCCTTAATGGGGGGGGGGGTACTGATGTCTAGGGTGATTAGCTTGTGGTCGGATCTGCCCATAGAGGAGTTGACCTCTGGCATGGAACATCAGTTGCCCATAATGGTAATGACCAGGTCCAGGATATTGCTGCCCTTGGTGGGGATATGGACAAGCTGATCCAAGGCATTGGAATTCATAAATTCCAGAAAGCGTTGAGCAAATGAGTAGTTTTCCCAGTTGATGGTGGGGTAGCTGAAATCGCCCATTATTAGGGTACTGGGCTGTACCTTAACATTACCCAGTATATCAAGAAAAGTACAGTTTTGTACCTACCATAAATGTAGATGCCCGATAGGTATGCATCTGCAGTCATCACATATGGGTTGTCCTGCCTCAGGCAGCCCTTCGGTCGGCCGGATTCCAAAGTCTGGGTCTGGCCTCGGCTGATGTCGCACTTTCCCCGACGTCAGAGCTTCTGGGGTATAAAGGCATCAGCCGACGCCATTTTCCTCAGTGTTTCTTGCCCCAGATGCCAGGTGCCCTCTAAGGAAGGCTAAATTTGGAGAGATGCATTTAAGAATCCAAACATGCACAGTAGTATAAAAACAAATACACCATCATAGATCCCCCCCAGCTAGCTAAAAGAGGGGTAAGCACCCAAGAAATACCACTATAAGAGGGGTAAGCACCCAAGAAATACCACAGAGGGGAAGGAGGGAGGGTAAACCTGACTGCAGATGCATACCTATCGGACATTTACATTTATGGTAGGTACAAAACTGTACTATGTCCTTCAAGGATGCATCTGCAGTCATCACATATGGGTAGAATACCATAGCCAATCTGGGGGTGGAGGAACTATGTAAGGGATGGTGTAGCTAAAATACCCTGCAGGACTGCCGTAGCAAAGCCTGCTCTGGATCTGGAATATAGAGGTAAATTGTAATGCTTGGCAAATGTATGCACGGAGCTCCATGCAGCAGCTTCTAAAATGTCCTTGGTAGCCACCCCTCTTAGGAAGGCTGTGGAGGTGGCTGTGGCTCTCGTAGAATGAGGTCTAATGTTAGCTGGCACAGTTTTTCCATGAAAGGAGTAACAAAAACGAATGCAATTCCCTATCCATTTTGAAATTGTCTGTTTGGAAATTGCTTTTCCTTGTGCACCAGCAGCATATGCTACAAACAGCTGGTCAGTCTTTCTGTAACTTTTAGTTCTGTCCAAGTAGTAGCGCAACTGTTTGTGTATGTCCAGGGTGTGCAGAAGTTTTTCCCCTTTGTTTTGAGGATTTGGAAAGAAGGTGGGCAAGTGAATAGCTTGGTTCAATGATACCCTGGATACCACCTTTGGCATAAATGTAGGATTGGTTCTCAATGAAACTCTGTCCTGATGAAAAATAAGAAATGGCTGCACTGCCATTAGGGCCTGTAACTCAGATACTCTTCTTGCTGAGGTTATGGCCAGAAGGAAGGCAGTCTTACAAGACAGAAACTGTAGATCTGCAGATGCTGCTGGTTCAAAGGGAGGTAGTGTTAATTTTTCCAACACGAAATTAAGGTCCCAAGTAGGTAGAGGTGGTTTCCTTGGAGGATTGATGTTTTTGATTCCTCTTAGAAACTGTCTCAGGAGAGGATGAGAGAAAACAGGTGGATCAATATTGTATTCTGATGAAATTGCTGAAGCATGAATCTTAATGGAAGAGTAAGACAGTCCATTGTGGAACATTTCTGCCAAATATTCCAGGATGTGAGCCATGTTCATCACTGTCGCATCTAGGCCCTTTGTTGTGTTCCAAATGTGAAATCTTTTCCACTTTGCTGAGTACGTCTTTCTTGTGGAAGGCCGGCGAGCTTCCATAATAATATCCTTCACTCTCTGGGATAGGAGTTAGGGTATTTTCCAGGCTGTTAGTTGCAAGGTTTTCAGGTTAGAATGCAGAGTTTTGAAATTGTGCTGTGTCAGTAGAAGTGGCCATAGAGGAAGAGGCCATGGTTTCATATGTGACATGCTCTTTAACAGTGGGTACCAGTGCTGTCTTGGCCAGTCCGGAGCTAATCAGAATCACTTTTGGCTGCTCTGTTCTGATCTTCAGTAAAACCTTTTCCATTAATGGGAGAGGTGGAAATGCATACACTGTTAGAGCTCTCCAGCTGAAAGAGAGAGCGTCCACTTTCCATGCTTGTGGGTGGTATGTCCTTGAGCAGAATTTCTTCAGTTGATGATTGTGGGGGGAGGTGAACAGATCTATTTCCGGCCTTCCCCATGATTGTGTTATGAGTAGGAAGATGTCTGGGTGCAGCATCCATTCGTGTGCATCCATGATTTTTCTGCTTAAGCTGTCCGCCAGTATACTGTCTTTCCCTGGCACAAACTGGGACTGCAGCTGTATATTGAGTTTCAAGGAAAGTTCCCATAGATTCATTGTCAGTCTGCAAAGAGGGTAGGAATGGGTGCCTCCTTGCTTGTTTATGTACCACATAACTGTGGTGTTGTCTGTCCTTATTAGTAGGTGGCCTTGTTGCAGAAAGAGTTTGAAGGCCTCGATTGCATGTATCACTGCCAGCATTTCCTTTTGGTTTATGTGCATGCGTAGCTCCCTTTGTGACCATAGTCCTTGGATACATCTGCCCTCCATGTGTGCTCCCCAACCATGGTCTGAAGCATCTGTAGTAATGGCTTGGCTGGCTCTTGGCTTGCTGAAGGGCAACCCCCTGTTCGACTGGCAGGCTTGAGCCCACCACAGAAATTCCTTTTGGAGGCATGGAATGAGTGGGATCAAAGTTTCTAAACTGTGACTGTGCTGAGTCCATAAACTCCTTAGGTACCATTGTAATTTTCTCATATGCAGCCTTGCTTGTGGAATCAGAAGAATGCAAGATGCCATGTAACCCAGGGCCTGCAGGATTTTCCTTGCAGTTAGCTGAGTTTGTCTTGTCAGATTCTTGAAGTAATCCAGTAGTTGTCTTTGTTTTTCTTCTGTGAGAAAGGCCATTTGGGTGGTTGTGTCTAGATCCGCACCCAGAAAAGTTATTCTTTGGGATGGAACAAGTCTTGATTTTTGGATGTTGACTGTATATCCCAAGGCCTGCAGTAGGTGGATGGCATAATCCAAACCCTTTAACAAAGTTTGTTGGCTGTCCGCTTGTATAAGGCAGTCGTCCAGATATGGGTAAATTTGAATCCCCTGAAGTCTGCAGTGTGCAATTACTGATGCCAGGCATTTCGTGAATACTCTGGGCGCAGTAGATAAGCCAAAGGGCAATGCTGAGAATTGATAATGCTCTGACCCTGCAAGAAATCTGAGGTGTCTTCTGCAACTTTGTCTGATAGGGACATGCAGGTATGCCTCCTTGAGGTCTAGAGTCACCAGCCAAGACCCCTTGCCCAGCATGGGAAGGAGTTGCTGTAGAGTCAGCATTTTGAATTTTGGCACAATGAGATAAGTATTCAGTGTGGACAAGTCGAGAATAGGCCTCCATTTTCTTTTCTTGGAACAAGGAATAGTCTGGAATAAAATCCTTGGCCTTGTTCTGGAAGAGGAACCATTTCTATAGCCTTCATTTGTATTAAGTTGGCGATTTGTTTCAAAGCCTCTGCCCTTTGATTTGGCGGCAGGTCTGGCATGCCTTTTCTTTTTGGCAATGTGTGGAAATGGAACCTGTATCCTTTGTCTAGTATTTGCAGTGTCCATGTGTCTGTCCCTTGTAATGCTGTGCCAATTTTTTGAAAATAAAGAAAGCTTTCCGCCCAAAGGTGCTTCTAACTGAGCCCTGGTTGGCGGAGTCAAAACAAAGTCATTGAGTCTGTCCTTGTGTAGCAGTTGTAAGTCCTGCAGTACCTCTCTGGTTGGGAGGCTGCCATTGACGGCCTCTGTAGGAGCCTCTAGCTTGCCCTCTACCTGTGGCACGTCTATTCCTGCCTCTCTGAAATCTTTCTGAGTCCGGAAAGCACCAATTCTTGGTAGGCCAATTCCTGCTGAATCTTGGTGGTTGTACTTGTAGAAAATCTTTGACTGTTTGCACAGATTTTGCCTTTTCTTCAAACTTCTTTAAGACCTCTTGAGCCGTGGAACCAAATAATTTTTGCTTTTCCAGTGGAGCATCCAGAAGCTTAGCTTTAACATGGTCTGGCAGAGATTGTTCCTTCAGCCAAGCATGCCTACGTATGACTGCGCCTGTCATAGCTGACCTACATGAAGCTTCCAATGCATCATAACCACACTTCAAGGAATGGTTACTAACCTGCTGAGAGTTATGTACCAGATCCTGAAGGGATTTGCGATCAAGGGGTTCAGATGAAGACAGTTTCTTATGCAATTCATCTAACAAATACTCTTGGTACTGTATCATATGAAATTGACAATTTAATGCCCTCATAGAAAGAGTTGCAGAAGTATACACTTTTTTACCCCATCGCTCTAAAGCTCTGGACTCCCTTTCAGAGGGTAGAGGATTTCTAGCAGCGGCAGCTGCAACCCCTTTAGGGCCCTGGGAAATAGTTTCTGGATCAGCAGAGTGGGCCTTGTACAGGTGAAGATGTGAGTCCGGGACCCTGTAATACCTATCAGGTTTGGCAGGAGCCGGAGGGAGAGAATCAGGGGTTGTACTAGAGTCAGAGTACACATCATCAATGACATTCAAAACAGGAGGTATAGCTAAAGGTCTATGCTGAGGCAAATGTAAAAAGGTCCTTAATCTTTTTCTAGAATCAGAGAATTCCTGACCCTGCCATTGAAAATGTTCTTTCATAGTGTGTAGTGTCTCCCCAAAGGAAAACTCTTCAGGAGGGGAGGCCGAGGGAATAGATTCTTCAGCATCAGAATCCTCGTAGGCCGAATAAGCCTCCTCCTGGTGGTCCGAGAGAGTAGAGCCATCAGAGGACTCATCTGAGGAGTGGGGATCAGAGGGCTCAGCCCTGGGCCTTTTTTTTCTGGAGGTGGTAGCGAGCCCCTGTTCGGATGAGGTTGAGAGCCCCTAATTAAGGAGATAAGATCCTCTGCTAAGCTTAGAATCTGTGAACCAGTAGAGGGTCTCTGAGGGGTAACCTTGGGAGGCAAAGCTTTAGAAAATTTAGCAGCTTTTGCCCTAGAGAAGGCTTTAATGGACATGGATGCAGGAGGTCTGGCTGCACCACGTGCAGGAGTAGATTTGTCTAAAGGAATGGTGTCAGAAGGTTCCAGGACACCAGTTTCAGTTGGTAATTCAATAACCGACTCGGCCGGGGCCTCCGGGGCCGAGGTAGTCGGTTGCGCGGTTTCGGTAATCGGAAGTACCAAGGACTCTGTTTCAGCCGAGACCGAGACACTCGCAGTAGGCCTGACCGTGGTTTCAGCCGAAACTGCAGCCCGCGTGTGTCGGTCCTTGTCCTTCCGTTTCTTAACTAAATGTGAAGTCGGAGTCTCCGACGGCATCTTGTAAGCAGAACTAGCCCCAAAGAATTCATCTGCAAACTCCGAACGACATCTAAGAGTTCGTCGGTTGAAGGAAGCACAGGCTGAACAGGCCGAGACGTCGTGGTCTGGGCCCAGGCAGGGGAGG
This sequence comes from Protopterus annectens, assembly GCF_019279795.1. Classification (NCBI taxonomy): domain Eukaryota; kingdom Metazoa; phylum Chordata; order Ceratodontiformes; family Protopteridae; genus Protopterus; species Protopterus annectens. Next base: position 697,548,300 of record NC_056725.1, on the reverse strand, counting down.
CAGTAAGAGTGGAAATCCTTATGAGGTATTTGTTTCCCACAGGTTAAACAATTATTAACTTTATCTGACATCGGCTGAGGCAAGAAAGAGTCCCCAATGGGGTACTTAGCTTTTTCGAAGTCTTCGGTAGCTGAATTTTAGGAGCGGGCCGACCGGCACTTGCGAACTGCTTCTGCTTCGGGCACCACGCGGCAAGAAAGACTGAGGAAGATGGCGTCGGCTGATGCTTTTATACCCCAGATGCTCTGACGCCGGGGAAAGTGCGACATTTTTATTTATTTTATTTTTATTTAACATTTGTTGACCGGGAATGTCCGACTAGGTTCCACAGAGCCTGTTTTCAGCGGAGGCCCGGGGAGAAATGCTCCAGATGCATGTCTTTGGACATCAGCCGACGCCGGACCCAGACTTTGGAATCCGGCCGACCGAAGGGCTGCCTGAGGCAGGACAACCCATATGTGATGACTGCAGATGCATCCTTGAAGGACATCATGGAGTGGACATCAGGAACAAAGAACAGCTTCCAAGTGGGTGGATCAGGAGCAATGTTTTTCTTAAGTAAGGACTTAAGTCTGTGGAGAATCAGCAGTACTACTTTCAGGAAATACACTACTTTCCCAGGTAGCAGATGAACTCTGAATATAGATTTTTGCACTATGTCTTCAGATAAAAATGTCCGCTAAAAGTCTGAAAAGTCCAGAAACAGGAGTACGCCACATTATTTTTAGCCTGTTATCATGAAATACAGAAATGAACAGCACATTGACTATGATATTTAAGTCACTGGTCCACCCACTTGGAAGCTTGAGGGGATCCACAGTGCAGATCATTCTGAGTTGACTGCTGGTACATTGGAAAAAATCTTTATGTTGTCTTAGTAAAACCTGATTTAAAAATACATCCCTGTACACTACTAGATTGTTGCTGGTATTTGTTGATCTAATTTTGTTCTGGGTAGTTAAAAAGCAACAATTTTTTTACATGCATGCCTTTTTTCACAGTAGCCTCTTTAAGGAAGTGTACTATCATGGTGAAAGTACATAATATACATGAGCAGCCTTATGGGCTAGTTTCCCCCAACATAAAGGATTTAGACACAAGTCTTTATGGTATCTCAATGTACAACACCCAATGAAGAAAAAATACTCTTCCAGTCTTTATTTAACTAGTCTGCTATACCGTTGGAAAAATCAACCTTTGTAAACTTAAAAATAATTGTCCATGACCTGAACACTATTAGCAGGATTATTAAATATCTGTGAAGGGCTTCCCCTTGATAAAAAGGCTAAGGAGTTGCAGCTTTCGTCATACCTTTGGCTGCACATGGCTAAGCAAGCAAAAGTGTCCAACAGGGTGTGTGTTACTGTGTAAATAATGTGCGCCCATGGGTATTCTGAGGTCCGCTGCCTCTCATGAAAGGGTGATATTTACACAGTAACACACACCCTGAATGGCATTACTGTGCTTAGACAACAGTCTGCAAAATTGTTATGTTTTATTTATTTATTTATTTTTCTTGATGCTTCTGATGGGAAATAGTTTCTCCGCCTAATGTTTCAAACTTGCTCTAGTATACGTAAATGGTGTTGGAGAAAGTATTTTACATCTAAATTATAACATCTTCAAAAAATATCCAGATATTTACTTCACTTTTTTGGTCCCTTACTCCTAAAATTTACGGTTTGTTAGCAATCACTGGGGATTGAAGTCACTACATAATGACATACATTTGAGTTTAAGATTATTTCCTTCACATAATACAAACTAAAACAAATGCTTTTATTCTAGCAACTTTCTAATTTTGGAACAATACTTAAAATCTGTTACTATTTCTGAGTATTTCCCACCTCTTGATTTTATGAGAATAACCTCTTTATTTTAGACTCTATCAGATTTCTTGAACTAAGAATTTGAGAGGTAACCATAATGCTGAACTGCTTCTACCACTGCTTGATCGGTCTCACTTCAGCTTTCATGTACTCTTATACACACACACACACACACACACACACACACACACAGAAAGAAGAGCACACACTTTCTTTCTTTTTTGTTATTGTTTCTTTTAATTTTATACTCATTAACAGCAAAGGTGCTGCTTTGCGAGTGTAAAATAATGGTTCGATTCAGCTCACTCTCGCTTTCATGCACTCATATATAAAAACACACATACAGGCTTGTGCGCACACGCGTGCACACTTTTCTATTTTATTTTTCTTATTTTTAATTTTTACACTCACTAAACAGCAAAAGTGCAAAATAATGACAACCTTTAGTTTTGTTACAGTCCGAGCTCCATGGTAGCATATTAAGTGGCAGCTGGTGGACATTCGTTCTCCAATCAGAGTGGCGAGGCACATGTCGCCCATTCTCTAAATGTAAATTAAAGTTGTATATATTTTAAATGCTTATCACTATTTTCCAGTGCTGGCACTACAGTGCACTATAACAGCAGCACTGCCCTTCAGGAAAAATGGAACTAGAAGGGAGACTACAGACAGCTAACAGGAAAACAGTAACTGGGCAAGGAAGGAGGCACGGATAAAACCTACTTTAACTGCCCTGGCATATTTTATAGCACAAAAAGGAATGCAAAAACTAGTGGACTGAAAGTACACTTTCCCCAAGATGCATCAAGGGAGGAGTGTGAGATAATGGAAGAGTAAATAAAGAAAGGGGGTAGAAAGGTAAGGGTAATACTCATGGGGGAGCATACAGAGGAAAGAAGGAGTTGATTGAGGTCCAGGACCATGAAGGGTTCAGCCATTTAGTGCAGGACTATATCACAAAGAACAGAATTCTGGATGCAAACCTAACAATTGCTTGGGTGGTGGGGTCATGAATATCGAGGGTCAAGACAGTGTTATTAAAAACTGAGGATACAGCTACGTAGTTTACTACAGTAAGAGGCAAAGAAAGGAATAAGATAGAGACTATGGTGTAGGATTTTAGGAGAGTAGATTAGGCTGACTGAGGAATGGTCAAGGATAGGTAAAAAGAATGCCAGCAACATGAAGCAGTAAACAAGTTACATGAATGGGTCAGAAATGAAGTAAGAAGGGCTACACACAAGAATATGAGGAAGAGAGAAAAAAAGAAGAGCATGATGACAAAGCTGCACAATAATGTGAGTCTAACAATTAGGGCCTACTAAAGGAAGTGGAAAGGTACAGAAAACAGCTGAAGGTAGCTAGCAAAAAGGCAACAAAGATCATAAGAAGAGCAAAAGTAAAAGTTCAAAGGGAGCCCCAGACAGTAGAAGAGATCAAAAGAGAAACAAGGATTACTTTTGGTATGCAACAGAAAGTAAATGGAGGAAGGGAGAAAAATTACCTGGCAAGGCTAAGCAAAGATGAAAGGGAGATTATAAAAGATTAATAAAAACAGAAATAATGAATGAATAAAAACATTGCTTTACCCTTCAAAAAAAAGAGAAAGGGGAGGGAGATATGTTGGGAGTGAGGCAAAAAAGAATGTTGGGAAGAGTGGACGGACAACAGGATAGAGAAAAAGGATGAAGAGGTGTAACTGGCAGGCTATAAGGATGTTAAAGCAGAAGGACAAAGTACAGTTTTGTACCTACCATAAATGTAGATGTTCGAGTGCTAATACAGCTGCAGTCATAACAGATGGGTTCTCCTGCCGTCAGGCGGGTCCTCGGTCGGCCGAATTCCAAAGTCTAGGTCCGGCGTCGGTTGTCGTCGCTTCTTCCCTGACGTCAGAGCGACAGGGGTATAAAGGAACCAGCCGACGTCATTTTCTTCAGTTTTTCTTGCCCCAGATGTCAGGTGCCCCCAGAAAGAACGCAATACATAAATTTGTGTAGTAATGCAGTGCAATATAATCAAAATACAGTAGTTGCAAGCAAATACATCATACATGAAAGCCCCAATCAAGTTGTATGAGGATGTATCAGCCTATAAGCCTGTCCCAAGAGGGGAAGGAGGGAGGGAAACCTGGACTGCAGCTGTATTAGCACTCTAACATCTACATTTATGGTAGGTACAAAACTGTACTATGTTCATCGTGCATACAGCTGCAGTCATAACAGATGGGTAGAATCCCAAAGCTAAGAAAGGGGTGGTAGGCACTAGGTGGAACTAGGAGGAGCCAAAATGCCCTGCAAGACTGCAGTGGCAAAACCTGCTTTAGATTTGGAGTATAATGGTAGGTTGTAGTGCTTGGAGAAGGTATGCACAGAACTCCAAGTGGCTGCTTCCAAAATATCCTTGGTAGGAACTCCTCTGAGGAAGGCTGCAGAGGTGGCTGTGGCCATGGTGGAATGAGTTCTAATGCCTGTAGGCACAGTTTTGCCATGAAAGGAATAGCAAAAACGTATGCAGTGGGCTATCCATTTTGAGATTGTCGGTTTGGAAATTGGCTTTCCTTGAGCTCCTACCGCATAGGCCACAAAGAGCTGTTCTGATTTTCTGAAAGGCTTTGTTCTGTCCAAATAATAACGCAGCTGTCTGTGGATGTCCAAGGAATGTAGTAATCTCTCCCCTTTGTTTTGAGGATTAGGATAAAAAGTAGGTAAATGTATGGCCTGATTTAAAGCTAGCCTGGATACCACTTTAGGCATAAAGGATGGGTTGGTTCGTAAGGAAACTCTGTCCTGATGGAAGATGATAAAAGGCTGTACAGCCATGAGGGCCTGTAGTTCTGAAACTCTACGAGCTGAGGTGATAGCCAGAAGGAAAGCTGTTTTCCAGGACAAATATTGCAAATCTGATGAGGCAGCTGGCTCAAAGGGAGGCAAGGTCAGTTTTTCCAGAATGAAATTAAGATCCCAAGCAGGTATTGGTTGTTTCCTTGGAGGTCTTAAATTCTTAGCCCCTCTGAGGAACTGTCTTAAGAGAGAGTGAGAGAATAAAGGTGGATCAGTGTTGTATTCAGCAGAAATGGCTGAGGCATGGATTTTGATGGAGGAGAAAGAAAGTCCACTGCTTAGCAGTTCAGCCAAATATTGTAGTATTTGAGGTAAATTCAGTTTTCCAGGATCCTGGCCCTTTTTCTCATTCCAGAAACAAAAACGTTTCCATTTTGTGGAGTAAGCTTTTCTAGTTGATGGCCTTCTGGCCTCCAAAATGACATCCTGCACCCCCTTGGAGAGTAGGGCCTGTTGTGATGCTAAGGAATCTTCCATGCGGCTAGATTGAGTGTTTTTAGCTGGCTGTGAAGAGTTTTGAAGCTGTGCTGAGTCAGAAGAAGAGGCATTAGAGGCAGGGTCCATGGTGGTGAATGTGTCAGGCTCCTCAGGAGTGGGTAACAGTGTTGCCTTGGCCAGTCCGGAGCAATGAGAATCATCTTTGGTCTATCTGCTCTGGTCTTCAATAGAACTTTGGGCAGCAGAGGAAGAGGTGGGAAGGCATAAACTGTCATTGATGTCCAACTGAAAGAGAGAGCGTCCACTCTCCAGGCCTTTGGATGGAAGATCCTTGAGCAGAATTTTGAAAATTGATGATTTTTGTGGGAGGCAAAGAGATCTATGTCTGGCCTTCCCCATTCTTGGATTATCTCTGTAAAATCTTTTGGATGCAATTTCCATTCATGTGGATCTGTCATATTCCTGCTTAGGTTGTCTGCCAGCGTGTTTTCCTTGCCTGGCAAGTACTGTGCTTGTAGTTCCATTTGTAAGTCCACAGCCATGTTCCAAAGTGACATGGCCCGTCTGCATAGGGGGTAAGAATGTGTCCCTCCCTGTTTGTTTATGTACCACATAACTGTGGTGTTGTCCGTTCTTATCAATAGTTGACCTGGTTGTAGAAGGTCCTTGAAAGCTTTCATAGCATTTATTACTGCTAGCATTTCTTTTTGATTTATGTGAAGGTGCTTTTCTTTTTGGGACCATTTGCCCTGAATGCACCGATCTGTCATGTGCGCCCCCCAGGCGTAGTCCGAGGCGTCTGTTGTGATGACTTGATTTGCTTGAGGCTTGCTGAATGGAAGACCCGTGTTTGTTTGACATGCTTGAGTCCACCACAGAAATTCCTTTTGCAGGCATGGAATTAGTGGTATTATTGTTTCCAAACTGTGGCTGTGTTGAGACCATATGTTTTTCAGGTACCATTGTAGTTTCCTCATATGCAGCTTTGCACATGGGATTAGCAAGATGCAAGATGCCATGAATCCCAGAGCCTGCAGGATTTTCCTTGCAGTCAGCCTGGTGCAATTTGCTAGTGTTCTGAAGTATGGAATTAGTTGCCCCTGCTTCTCTGGCGTGAGGTAGGCCATCTGGGTGTTTGTGTCCAAATTGGCACCCAGGAAAATTATCTTCCGAGAGGGTATTAGCCTTGATTTCTTTTTGTTGACTGTGTATCCCAGAGAGTTCAACAACATTATTACATAAGCCAGATGTTTCCGAAGAATGTGCTTGCTGTCCGCTTGGATCAGGCAGTCGTCCAAATAGGGGTATATTTGTATCCCTTGAAGTCTGCAGTAGGCAATTACTGATGCCAGGCATTTCGTGAATACTCTGGGCGCAGTAGATAAGCCAAAGGGCAATGCAGAGAATTGATAATGGGTTGAACCTGCAAAAAATCTGACGTACCTTCTGCAATTTTGTCTGATTGGGACATGCAGGTATGCCTCCTTGAGGTCCAATGTTACCAGCCAAGACTCCTTGCCCAGCATGGGAAGAAGTTGCTGTAGAGTGAGCATCTTGAATTTTGGTACGAGTAGAAATGTGTTTAGGACGGATAGGTCCAAAATAGGTCTCCAATCTTTTCCCTTCCTTGGCACCAGAAATAGCCTGGAATAAAAACCTTGACCTTGTTCGTGCGTAGGTACCTCTTGAATAGCTTTCATGTTTATGAGATCTGTAATTTGCCTTTGTGCCTCTGCCCTTTGACTGTGTGGCAGGTTTGGCATGCTTCTCGTTTTTGGAAGGGTGTGAAAATGGAATTTGTAGCCTCTGTTTATAATGTCCAGGATCCATTTGTCCTTTGTGACAATATGCCAATTTGTTGAAAATAATGCCAGCTTTCCTCCTAAGGGGGCTGCCATTTGAGACTTGGTTGGCATGCAAAGGGGAAAGTCAAGGGTTTGCTTTCTGAAAGATTGCAAGTTGTCCTCACCACCTCTTTGTGTAGGAGCTTGCCATTGTCTGCCTCTAAACGATCCTTGGGATTGTCCTCTGCCCCTCGGGTGCCTGTATCTGCCTCTTTGGGGTCTGTCCATGGCAGGAAAGGACCAGTTTTTGGAAGGCCAATTTCTACTAAAACGTGGGGGTTGTACCTGTAGAAATTCTTTCACAGTTTGCATTGATTTAGCCTTTTCCTCCATTTTCCTTAACACCTCCTCAGCATTAGCACCAAATAGTACATCCTTTTGAAGAGGGGCGTCTAGTATTTTAGCTTTGACATGATCAGGTAAGGCTTGTTCCTTGAGCCAGGCATGCCTACGTATGACTGATCCTGTAACAGCAGCTCTACATGAGGCCTCTAGAGCATCAAAACCACATTGTAAGGTATGCTTACCCACTTGTTCTGCACTATGCATCAAATCCTGCAACTCCTTCAAGTCTGGTTGTTCAGGTTGTGATATTTTACTTTTCAATTGTGATAACAAAAACTGTTGGTATTTTAGCATATGAAACTGACAGTTTAAGGCCCTCATGGATAAGGTAGCCGAGGTATATACCTTTTTCCCCACCTTTCTAAGGATCTGGAGTCTCTCTCGGAAGGTAATGGATTTTTAGCAATGGAGGCCTTAACTCCCTTGGGGCCCTGTGAGATGGTTTCTGGGTCAGCAGCATGGCTTTTGTATAGAAATTGGTGTGAGTCAGGAACCCTGTAGTACCTGTCAGGCTTAAATGGAGCTGGAGGTAGAGAGTCCAGGTTAAGGCAGGCCTCCGAGTAAACATCATCTAGGATGTCCAAGACAGGAGGTATAGCCAGAGGCCTGTACTGAGGTAGCAAGAGAAATTCCCTGAGCCTTTTCTTGGAATCAGAATAATCTTGGCCTTCCCAGTGGAAGTGTTCCCTTAAGGTATGCAAAGTTTCCCCAAATGAGTAATCCTCTGGGGGGGGAACAGAAGGGATGGACTCCTCCGCATCAGAGTCTTCAAAAGGGGAGTAAAAATGTTCCTGATCATCAGAGTGCTCTGAAATAATGGAGCCCTGATCAGAGGAGGGGGAAATCTTCCTCCACTCTGGGCCTTTTGTCCAGTGGGGGCAGAGAACCTCTGATAAGAGTAATTAAATCCTCAGCCATTTTAAGCATCTGTTTCTTAGGCATGGGGCCTGGAGATGGGCCCTGTGTAGCTGGTCTCTTAGAGTGGATGGTTGCTTTAGACTTTGTGAAAGCCTTGATGGAGAAAGAAGAGGAAGGTGTGAAGACACCTTGAGTGGAGGTGGACCTGTCCACATTCTGAGTTTCAACGCCAAGAGTGGCTTCGGTATCTGTAGTCGGGGTGTGGGCCGAGGAGCCTGCGACCTCGGGCACAGGAGACCCCACCAAAGAAGTGTCGTCGGTAGTCAGGGGCTGTGTAGGCGCCTCGCTGAGAACCAGACCACATGTAGTTGGCCTTGGCGTGGTGTCGGTAGAGGCCGCGGACCTCGTGTGCCGGTCCTTGTCTTTGCGTTCTTTAGACATAACCGGAGTCGGAGTATCCGACGACATAGTATAGTTAAATGCTTTCCCAAAATAATGCTGGGCGAACTCCGCCCAACGCTTAATAGTGCGTTTGTTGAATGTAGCACAAAAGCGACAGACCGAGACGTCGTGGTCTGGGCCTAAACAAGGTATACAGAGGGAATGGAAATCCTTATGCGGTATTTGCTTCCCACAAGAAATACAATTATTAACTTTGTCTGACATCGGTCTGAGGCAAGAAAAGTTTCTAACGGGTACTTAGCTTTTAAGAAGACTTCGGTTTCCAAATTTTCGTAATATCAGGAGCTGGCCGACCGGCACTTGCGAACTGCTTCTGCTTCGGGCACCGCGCGGCAAGAAAGACTGAAGAAAATGGCGTTGGCTGGTTCCTTTATACCCCTGTCGCTCTGACGTCAGGGAAGAAGCGACAACCGACGCCGGACCTAGACTTTGGAATTCGGCCGACTGAGGACCCGCCTGACGGCAGGAGAACCCATCTGTTATGACTGCAGCTGTATGCACGATTAACATCATGGGCACTTCCACAAGTCCTCTGCTGGCAGACTCAATCAGGAGATCTTTAGTTTTCACTTGCTAGCACAGAAACGCTTGAAGACTGGAAGACAAAATCTGGAATACTTGTAAAAGGAGGAGCAGGAAAATTTTGATCTGGGGAACTTCAGGCCTGTTAACTTAACTGCAATGGAAGGGAAAGCAATGGTGAGAATCCTGAGTAGAAGGATGCTAGTAGTTCTACCAAACAATAATATATAGGATGGCCAATTTAAAACCTGAGTGGTTGAGGACAAGACCAAGACTGTGGAAAGTACAGTTGCACAAGTCCTACTTACCTGTCTCAGTACATGTTCAAACTCCTCACTGCCTCAATGGCTTTTTGGGATGTCCTTCTATATCACTGTTGCACTATCCAAAACAAAGTGATCTTCCCCCCGGGCAGCCTAACGCTCAGCCAGTATACAAAAGGCTAATGATCTTGTATGTACCGTATGTCACTTTTATGCTCCCTACACAGAACTTAGGGCATAAAAAGGGACATATGGGCACAAAGTACAGTTGTGTACACTTACCATGTAGATGTTCGAGTGTATTCACTTTGCTGCAGTCATCACCTGTGGGTTATCCCTGCTGTAGTAGCCCTTGGCCGGCCCCAATATCAGAGTCAATGTTTTTTCTGCATTGGCTGCTGTCGCTTGCTGTCTGATGTCAAGTCGTCAGTGCTATAAAAGAAGGCAGCCGACACCATTACATCAGTTTTTCTTGCCCTAACCAGTCAGAGGCCCAAGTAAATATGGTAAAGTGTTCCCAGTGGCTAAAAGCCATAACTAGAAACTTATGTCTCCCTAAAGAAAGAAGATATAAGGGGAACGGAAGGTGGGAAATCAAGACTGCAACAGTGAATATACTCGAACATCTACATTTATGGTAGGTTTACATAACTGTACTATGTTCTTCATGACTCACTGTTGCAGTCATCACCTGTGGGAGGATTCCCAAAGCCGAGGAGAGGGGTGGTAGGGTTATAGTAAGAGACCAAGGAATGGGTCAGCATGCCCTGCAGAACTGCAGAAGCAAACCCTGCCCTAGCCTTAGAAAATCGAGGTAGGTGGTAATGTTTGGTAAAGGTATGGACAGAAGTCCAGGTGACAGCTTCCAGGATGTCCCTGGTGGGAACTCCTCTGAGGAATGCTGTGAAAGTGGAGGCTGCCCTAATGGAATGGGTTTGAACAGACTTGGGGGGGGGGGGTCCCATGCAATCCGTAGCAGAAATGGATACAATGTGATATCCATTTGGAAATGGTTTGTTTGGAAATGGACTTTTCCTCTGTCTCTGGGGCAAAGCTGACAAGTAGTTGGTCTGTTTTCCTGAAGGGTTTAGTACGGTCCAGATAGTATCGGAGTTGTCTGTGCACGTCTAGTGAGTGCAGAATTCTTTCCCCCTTGTTTGGAGGGTTAGGAAACAAGATGGGTAGATGTATGGCATGGTTGACAACTGCATTAGATACCACCTTGGGCATAAAGGAGGGATTAATCCTCAGGGAGACCCTGTCTGCATGGAAGATGATGAAGGGCTCAATGGCCATCAGTGCCTGAAGTTCTGAAACTCCTCTGGCTGAGGTGACAGCTAGGAGAAAAGCAGTCTTCCAGGAAAGGTATCTTAGTTCTGCTGAAGCAGCAGGTTCGAAGGGAGGTAAAGTTAGTTTTTCCAAACTATAACTCAGGTCCCAGGCTGGAGTGGGTGGCCTTCCGGGAGGTCTGATATTAGAAGCCCCTCTGAGGAATTGTTTAATCAAGGGTATGAAAGAACAGGGGCTGTTCTGTATCAAAATGAGCTGAAATGGCTCAGGCGTGGATTTTAATAGAGGAGGAGGAGAAGGAGAGGCCACTATTAAATAACTCCGCTAGGTAATCCAGGATAAGAGGGATGGAAGGTTGTGAGGTACTGCGCCCTCTGGACTGGCTCCAGGAGTAGAATCTTTTCCATTTTCCTGCATAAGATTTTCTGGTGCTGGGCCTTCTGGCCTCTGTGATAATGTCTAGGACCTCTTTGCTTAACAGGGGCCTCTTGTTTGCTTTTAAAGCATTAGCCATGCTGACAGTTTGAGAGTCTGCAAGTCTGGGTGCAGCACCCCCCCCCCCAACTGGGTCAAGAGGTCTGAGATCGGGGGAGGCTGCAATGTCAGCCTGCGCAGTAAAGGGTACCAATGCTGTTTGCGCCAATCTAGAGCAATGAGGACAGCCTTTGGTCTCCCTCCCTTATTTTGATCAGTACTTTGGGAATAAGAGGCAAAGGATATGTACACAAAGAGGGTGTTCCAGGAGAAGGTCAAGGAATCCACCTTCCACGCTAGGTGGTGATACTCCATGTTACAGAATTTTTTCAGCTGGTGGTTGAGGTGCAAAGCAAAGAGATCCACTCCCGGAGTCCCCCACACCTGAGTGATTTGTAAAAAGATTTTTCTGTGGAGCTGCCATTCATGGGGGCCCAGTTAGTTTCTGCTTAAGTGGTTTGCCAGGATGTTGTTGATCCCTGGTAGGGATTGGGCTATCAGGTGTAGTCCCATGGAAGAGGCTGTCACCCAGAGGTTCATGACTAGCCTGCACATAGGGTAAGATTGGGTCCCTTCCCTGTTTGATGATGTACCACAATACTGTGGTGTTGTCTGTTTTGATAAGTACAACCCCTGGCTTGAGATGGGGTTTGAAGAATGTCAGTGCTTTTTGTACAGCCATCATTTCCTTCTGGTTGACGTGTAATGGAAGGTGCTGGGCATCCCAAAGACCTTGGATGCACCTGCCTTCTAGGTGAGCGCCCCAAGCTATGTCTGAGGCATTGGTGGTAATGGTCTGCCCGTTTAGGCAGAGGGTGAAGGAAAGTCCCTTGTTCTGGGCACAGATCCCTGCCTACCCGAGAAACTCAGCCCTTACACAGGGTATTAGAGGGAGAGAGGTCTCTAGAGGTTGAGAGTGCTGACACCAAAGGTGCTTTAGGTACCACTGAAGTTTTTCTCATGTGAAGCCTGGCCAGAAGAATTAGAAGGATGCAAAATGCCATCTACCCCAAGGCTTGCAGGAACTTTCTCACAAGTCAGGTGACTTCTGGAAGCCAGCTGAGTAAAACAGAGAGGCAGGAAGCTCTAATTTTCTGGGGACAGTAAGGCCATTTGGGATACTGTATTCAGCAGTGCTCCCAAGAAAATGATCTTCCTGGAGGGTGTTTGTTTTGATTTCTTCTCGTTGATGGTGTAACCTAAGGAGGTTAGGAGGGTTTTGAGAAAGAGAAGGTCCTTGAGGAGCTTTTCTTTGCAATCTGCCTGAATGAGGCAGTTGTCCAGATAACGGTAAATTTGTATATTTTTCTGTCTGCAAAAGGCTATGGGTGGGGCTAAGCATTTGGTGAATATCCTGGGAGCAGTAGATAAGCCAAAGTATAGCGCAGAGAGCTGGAAGTGTTATCAGCCTGCTCTGAAGCAAAGGAATTTTCTGCAGGATTCCCTTTCAGGGATACTGAAGTAGGCATCTTTTAGATCTAAGGTAACTAACCAGGAATTTTTTTGTCTGCATAGGCAGCAGCTCCTTCAAAGTTAGCATTTTGAATTTGGGGACCACCAGGAAGGTGTTAAGAATGGACAGATCCATGAAGGGGCACCAAGTGCCCTCTTTTATAGGAACAAGGAATAGTCTGGAATAAAAGCCTTTGCTTGTTTAATCTGAGGGGACAGGCTCTACTTCCCCTTGGGATATGAGGTTTAGGACTTGTTTCAATGCCTCTGCCCACTGATATGGAGACATGTCTGGGTACCCTCTGAGAACTGGGAGTTCGTTGAAGGAGAATTTGTATCCCTGAAAAATGATCTTTAAGACCCATTGGTCCTTTGTTACAGAAAGCCAATTTTCTTTGCAGAGGGAGAGCCTTCCTCCTAGATTTTTGGGAGTGAAAACAGGGCAGAGTGGGGAGAGGGAGTCACTGAGAGTTTTTGCCATAGAGGAATGGCTTAGAACTCCCTGCCTTTGGAGTGGAAGTGGTCCACTGTTTAGTTCTCTGCTGTCCCAGGGATAGGAGTCTGGGTGGACTGTCCCTGTGGGGCTTATCTTGCCCCTGTCTGCTGGGTGCTGGAAAGGACCAGTGTTTTGAGGAAAAATTCCTGCTGAACATAGGAGGTTGTACCTGAAGGAAATCTTTTTACAGTTTGCATAAATTTTGCTTTGTCTTCCATCTTTTTAAGCACCTCTTCTGCTTTTACTCCAAACAAGCGGTCCTTATCCTAGGGTGCATCAAGTAATTTAGACTTAACATGATCAGGGAGAGGTTGTTCCTTCAACCATGCAGGTCTTCTAATGACAGATCCTGACACTGAGGCTTGAGGCTTCTAGGGCATCATATCCACAGTGTAATGAGTGTTTATCCACTTGACAATTAAGAGTGCAGTAAATCTACTAACTTTTTCGAATTGGCACAGCCAGGAAAAGTTGAAATTTTTTGTTTTAATAGTTCCAAAGTGTGTTGTTATTTTAATATGTGGAACTGACAGCTGAGTGCTCTGATAGCTAAGGTTGCAGAAGTGTATACTTTTTTTACCCCATCTGTCCAGAACTCTGGAGTCCTTGCCAGAAGGAACAGGATTCGCTGCAGAACTAGCCTTAGCTCCTTTTGGTCCCTGTGTAATGACCTCCAGGTCTGTAGCAGGATTTGTGAACAGGTATTTGTGAGAATCCGGTACTCTGTAATACCTGTCAGGTTTTATGGGAGCAGGTGGGAGGGTGTCAGGAGTTAAGCTGGATTCATGGAAGACATAATCAACCACCTCTAAGATTGGAGGGATGGCCAAGGGTCTGTGCTGGGGCAGGTCTAGAAACTCTCAGTCTTTTCTTAGACTGAAGGAACTCCTGGGATTCCCAGTAGAAATGTTCCCTGAGGGTGTGAAGGGTTTCCCCAAAGGAAAGATCTTCTGGTGGGGAGGCAGAAGGAATGGATTCCATTGCATCTGAATCCTCATAAGCAGTCAGAGGTTGTTGTTCCACTTCAAAATCTGAATGATCAGACTTCTCAGAATCCTGTTCTGTCACTATTTCAGGAGAAAGGTCTCTTTTCCTTTTAGAGGTTGTGGCCTTACTAGCCCTGATAAGGGTGATAAGATCCTCCCCCATTTTAAGCATTTGAGCTTGGGGTGGTGGAGCAGGAGTAAAATGGTGGCTAGAGATAATTTTCCTAGGAGTGGCCTTGCTTCTAGGCCTTGGTGTGATAGAAACAGTAATCGGAGGAGAAGACATCGTTTTTTGTCTAGATTCGGTACTGCGAAAAACCTCCTCGGAAGCCGGTGCCTGCATTGTGGCTCCGGACCCAATCAAGGCAGAGATAACCAAAGGCTCGGAAGACAAAAATATTTCTGTGGCATACTGGACTCCGAAAGAGTATCAGTAGAATCGGGCATCAGGGGCTGTGAAGGCACCTCACTGAATTCCAGAAAACTGACAACCTGCTTAGCGGTACAGTCATCAGAAGGCTTAGCCTTGTGTGGTCTGTCTCTATCTTTATCCTTACGTTTTTTTGGAATGTCTACAGATTGTTGGCTGACAGATGTCATTACGGAATGCGAAGACAGAAGATGAAAATACTTGGCTACAATAAGAGCTCTACGATGAATGGTTCTCGCGTTAAAGAGGGCACAGAACTGGCAATGGGAGACGTCGTGGTCTGGGCCTAAACAAATGACGCAGTATGAATGGAAGTCTCTGTGTGGTATTTGCTTTCCACAGGCGAGACAATTGTTAACTTTTTCGGACATTGGTTAGTGCAAGAAAAAAGGATCTCCAACTGGGTACTTAGCTTTAGACATTTTCAGCTGTAATACAAACTCTGGTAGCAACCAACCGGCACACTTGTGAACTGCTTCTGCTACGGACTCCACGGCACGAAAGACTGATTTAATGGCGTCGGCTGCCTTCCTTTATAGCACTGATGACCTGATGTCAGACAGCAAGCGACAGCAGCCGACGCAGAAAAACACTGACTCTGGTAATCAGGCCGGCCGAGGGCTACCACAGCAGGGATAATCCACAGGTGATGACTGCAACAGTGAAACATGAAGAAAGTACAGTTTTGTACCTACCATAAATGTAGATGTCCGAACTGGATAGCATCTGCAGTCATAACAAGTGGGTTGTCCTGTCGTCAGGCAGCCCTGCAGTCGGCCGGATTCCAAAGTCCGGGTCCGGCTTCGGCTGATGTCGCACTCCATCCGACGTCATCTCTGTTGGTCTTCGGGTATAAAAGCATCAGCCGACGCCATTTTCCTCAGTGTTTCTTGCCCCAGATGCCAGTAGCCCTCTTGCAGGCTAAAAATTTGGATAGATGCCAATGTTTCCAAATAGATAGAGGTAAACACAACAATAAGCATATATGTACATATATGCAAACAAATACACCATAAAAGACTCCCCCCCAACAGCTAGAGGGGAAGGAGGGAGGGTAATCCTGACTGCAGATGCTATCCAGTTCGGACATCTACATTTATGGTAGGTACAAAACTGTACTATGTCCTTCATGGATGCATCTGCAGTCATAACAAGTGGGTAGAATACCATAGCCAACTAGGGGAGGAGGATAAAAGTAGATTATGGTGTGTTTAGGATCCCTTGCAGTACAGCAGTGGCAAACCCTGCTCGGGATCTGGAATATAGAGGCAAATTATAATGCTTGGCAAATGTATGCACGGAGGTCCAAGTAGCCGTCTCAATAATGTCTTTGGTTGCCACTCCTCGTAAGAAGGCTGTGGTAGTGGCTGTTGCCCTTGTAGAATGAGGTCTTATGTTCTGTGGAATTGGTTTTCCATGGAAGGAGTAACAGTATCGTATGCAATTTCCTATCCATTTGGAGATTGTCTGTTTGGAAATAGCTTTTCCTTCCCTTCCTGTTGCATAGGCTACAAAAGTTGGTCAGTCTTTCTGCTATTTTTGTTCTGTCCAAGTAGTAGCGTAGCTGTCTATGTACATCCAAGGTATGCAGTATTCTTTCCCTCTGTTTTGTGGGTTGGGAAAGAAAGTAGGTAGGTGGATTGCCTGGTTTAAAGACACTCTGGATACCACCTTGGGCATAAATGTAGGATTAGTCCTCATGGACACTCTATCTTGGTGGAAGATTAGGAAGGGTTGCACTGCCATTAAGGCCTGTAGTTCTGAAACCCTCCTTGCTGAAGTAATTGCCAGTAGGAAAGCAGTTTTCCATGACAGGTGTTGTAGGTCTGCTGTTGCTGCTGGTTCAAAGGGTGATAGTGTCAATTTTTCTAGCACAAAGTTTAAATCCCAAGCTGGTAATGGTGGTTTCCTTGGAGGTTTTACATTCTTGATTCCTCTGAGGAACTGCCTGAGCAAAGGGTGCGAAAAACAGGTGGATCAAAGCTGTATTCTGCTGAAATAGCTGATGCATGTATCTTGATGGAGGAGTAGGACAGGCCTGAATGAAGAAGTTCAGCCAGATACTCCAGAATGTTAGGCATATCTATGTTTGAGACATCTTTTCCTCTTTCCGTACTCCAAATGACAAACCTTTTCCATTTTCCAGCATAGTTCCTTCTTGTTGAAGGTCTGCGTGCTTCAAGAATAATGTCTTTAACTCTTTGGGAAAGTTCTGGATTAGCTGCTGCTATGTGATGTTCCATGCAGTCAGTTGCAGCGTTTTTAGGTTTGGATGTATGATGCTGTAGTTGTTCTGAGTTAACATCAGAGGCATCAGGGGTATTGGCCACATATTGTTCGCAGACATGCTCTTCAGTAGTGGGTACCAGTGTTGTCTTGGCCAGTTTGGAGCTATCAGGATTATCCTTGGACGTTCTTCCTGATTTTTAGCAGTACCTTGTGTATCAAAGGAAGAGGTGGGAATGCATATGCTGTTAGGCCTTTCCAGTTGAAGGAGAGTGAGTCCACTTTCCATGCTAGTGGGTGGAATGTCCTTGTGCAGAATTTTTTGAGCTGGTGATTGAGAGGTGATGCGAATAGGTCTATCTGTGGCATTCCCCATTTCTTCGAGATGGTCTTGAAGATGTCCGGGTGCAGCTTCCATTCGTGAGCATCCGAAGTGGTTCTGCTTAATATGTCTGCTAGAGTATTGTCTTTCCCCGGTACAAATATTGCCTGTAACTGTATGTTGTAGCTGAGTGCCAGGGTCCACAGCTCCAAAGCCATTCTGCATAGGGGGTATGAATGAGTGCCTCCCTGTTTGTTGATGTACCACATGACTGTGGTGTTGTCTGTCCTTATCATCAACTGGCCCTCTTTGAGAAATGGTTTGAACTTTTGGATTGCCAGTTTTACTGCCAGCATTTCTTTTAGATTGATGTGCAGGTGAAGTTGATCCTGTGTCCACAATCCTTGCACGCATTTGTCCAGCATGTGGGCCCCCCATCCTAGGTCTGAAGCGTCTGTTGTGATGGTCTGGCTTGGTTGACATCTGCGAAAGGGTAGGCCTGGGTTTGACTGGCATGCCTGAGCCCACCATAGGAACTCCTGTTTTAAGCATGGAATTAGTGGGATTTCTGTTTCTAGACTGTGTCTGTGTTGGGACCATAAATTCTTTAGGTACCACTGTAGTTTTCTCATATGTAGTCTGGCAAATGGGACCAAGATTATGCATGATGCCATGAAGCCCAAGGTCTGCAGAACTTTTCTTGCTGTTAACTTGTTCAATTTTGTTAGTGCCAAGAAGTAAAGAGGAAGTTCTTTTTGTTTTTCTGTAGTCAGGAATGCCATTTGTTGTACTGTGTCCAATTCCGCGCCCAAGAACGTCCTTGTTTGGGATGGTATCAGCCTTGATTTTTGTAAATTGACTGTGTATCCCAGTCCTTGTAGCAAGTAAATGACCCTTTGTAAATCTGTTGTCAGCTTGCTTTTGTTGTCCCCTTGTAGCAGGCAGTCGTCCAGGTATGGGTAAATTTGAATTCCCTGTAGTCTGCAATGGGCGATTACTGATGCCAGGCATTTTGTGAATACTCTGGGCAGTAGATAAGCCAAAGGGCAATGCTGAGAATTGATAGTGCTCTGATCCTGCAAGAAATCTGAGGTATCTTCTGCAGATTGGTCGAATGGGGACGTGCAGGTATGCCTCCTTGAGATCTAGAGTTACCAGCCAAGACTCCTTGCCCAGCATGGGAAGAAGCTGCTGTAGGGTCAGCATTTTGAATTTTGGGACAATGATGTATGTATTTAAGGTGGACAGGTCGAGAATTGGCCTCCAACTTTTTTCCTTTCTTGGAACTAGGAATAGTCTGGAGTAGCAACCCTTTCCTTGTTCTGCTGTTGGCACTCTTTCAACAGCTCTCATGTTTGCTAACTCCATTATCTGGCGTAGAGCCTCTGTTTTTGATTTGGAGGTAGATTTGGCATTCCTCTTTTGACTGGTAAAGTGTGGAAGTGAAACCGGTAACCTTGATCTATGGTTTGTAAAATCCACTTGTCTTTTGTTATGTAGTGCCAGTTCTTTGAAAATAAGGTTAACTTTCCGCCTAGAGGAGCTGCTATTTGTTCCCTGGTAGGCGGATTTAGGATTAAGTCACTGTGGTTGTGCTGATGTAGTGGCAGTGGCTGTGTCTGTGCCTCTGTTGTTACCTTGCCACTGTCGTCCTCTGTAGGCACCTCCTCTGGATTGGTTTCTGCCTCTGGAACGTCTATTCCTGCCCCTTTGAAATTTTGTGGAGTCAGGAAAGGACCAATTTTGGCAGGCCAGTTCCTGCTAAACCTTGGGGTTGAACCTGTAAGAAATCTTTAACAGTTTGAACAGATTTTGCCTTTTCTTCCATTTTCTTCATAACCTGCTGGGCAGGTGTACCAAACAAACTTGTCTTGTCCATAGGAGCATCTAGCAACTTGGCTTTAACATGATCCGGTAAAGCTTGTTCCTTTAGCCATGCATGCCTTCTTATCACTGTGCCTGTCATGGCTGATCTAAATGAAGCCTCCAGTGCATCATAGCCACATTTTAAGGAATGGTTGCTAACCTGTTGTATGTTATTTACCATCTCTAATACATATTTCTTATCAAGAGATTCATCAGTGGTTAGTTTTTAGTTAACTGATCAAGCATAAACTCTTGGTATTGTATCATGTGAAACTGACAGTTTAAAGCTCTAGCTGAAAGAGTAGCTGAAGTGTAGACCTTTTTACCCCATCTGTCTAGTGACCTTGCTTCCCTTTCAGAAGGAATAGGGTTTTTAGCTGTGGTCGCGGCAACTGCCTTGGGACCCTGGGATATAGTTTCTGGGTCTGCAAGTGGGGCCTTGTAAAGGTGGTGATGAGTATCTGGCACCCTGTAAAATCTGTCTGGTTTGGCAGGGGCTGGGGTAAAGAATCTGGAGCGGAGCAAACATCATTGAAAGCATCATCCACCACAGAGAGAACAGGAGGTATAGCTAAGGGCCTGTGCTGTGGGAGGTGCAGAAAGGTCCTAAGTCTTTTTCTGGAGTCTGAAAAATCCTGTTGCTGCCATTGGAACTGTTCTCGCATGGCATGCAAGGTTTCCCCAAAGGAGAATTCTTCTGGTGGGGAAGCAGCTGGAATGGATTCTTCAGCATCAGAATCTTCAAAATTGGAGAAGGGAGCCTCAGGCTGGTCAGTTATG